>NC_053393.1:421980317-422322288 GCF_905171765.1 Bufo bufo
ATCTGTGGATGGCACTGTTATTGAGGGGTATCTGTTGATGGCACTGTTATGGGGTGGATCTGTGGATGGCACTGCTATATATGTGTCACCCACAGATCCCCCACCCCATAATAGTGGCATCCACAGATGCCCTAATATACCATAGCTAAACCTGTGGGAGTGGGAGGGAGGAGGGGCCGGTGTCATGCAAATGCGTTGAAGCCGGTGCGGTCACTGTACTCGGCCCCACCGCTCACTCACTTCTTTAATGCCTAAACATTGCATAACACCGGACCCTCCGCCCTCCCCCTCCAGCTGATATATCGCAGTCTGCAGCATTTGCCCTATAAGATGCAGGGGCATTTTCCCCCCACTTTTGGGGGGGGGGGGAAGTGCGTCTTATGGGGCGAAAAATACGGTATATTTCAAAAGATTATGTCTGGTGCAACGTTCCCCCCAGACATGCTGATACCTCTGATTATAACTCTCCCCAAATTGGGCAAATCTCCCTTCCATCTTTCGGCAGACATAGAGGGAATAAGGATAGGCTCATCATCACATATCATTTCCCTTTACGCAGACAACATTATTCTTACAGTGACAAACCCAAAACAGTCATTACAAAATGCCTTTTCCCTCATCTCTCACTTTGCGTCCCTTTCTTACTATAAAATTAATAACTGCAAGTCTCAAGCTCTTCCAATCAACATCCCACTCCCTGAACTGAAGTACTTAAAGGGCACATTTCATTTGGACTGGCAGACAATGACCATTCCATACCTTGGAATTAAACTTGCATACCCCTGCTCGCTTGCATACCAGAACAACTATGAACCTCTTATTTCCACTATGTCAAAGGACTTCTCAAATTTTTGCATAAAAGAGGTTTCCTGCATAGGTAGAGTAGCTTTGTTTCAAATGATGACTTTGCCAAAGTTGATATATGTTTTCCGAGCACTACCAATTCCAGTACCCAAAGCATTTTTCAAAGCATCTCAGAAACTCCTAAATACATATATATGGAAATCGCATTGTCCTAGAGTTTCCCAGTCCATAATGCTTAGGAAAAGAAGGGCAGGAGGCATAGACTTACCATAAATCAGAGACTATTATTGCTCAATCGGGCTTTCCTTTCTTAGAGAGTGGTGGAGCCCTGCCCTAGGCAAATCCTGGGCACAGATACAAGCTTACTCCCTAAATGGGGGCACACTGAAAGATTACCTGTGTGCAGCTACATGGAAATTGCATCCCCCCAAATCGATTCTCTTAACCGTAACACATGCTGGAATTTTATGGTCCCAACTCCACCAACAGCAAGATAGCCCGAATCTCACTGTGCTTACTAATAGTTCCGTCTTTGTGCTGACCCCCTAAGACCCAATCTGATATTATCAGATTGTTTCAAAATCCATCACTGTTCAAACATCAATCTACTCAATACATACAGTTGCAAGAAAAAGTATGTGAACTCTTTGGAATGATATGGATTTCTGCACAAATTGGTCATAAAATGTGATCTGATCTTCATCTAAGTCACAACAATAGACAATCACAGTCTGCTTAAACTAATAACACACAAATAATTTAAATGTTACCATGTTTTTATTGAACACACCATGTAAACATTCACAGTGCAGATGGAAAAACTATGTGAACCCTTGGATTTAATAACTGGTTGAACCTCCTTTGGCAGCAATAACTTCAACCAAACGTTTCCTGTAGTTGCAGATCAGACGTGCACAACGGTCAGGAGTAATTCTTGACCATTCCTCTTTACAGAACTGTTTCAGTTCAGCAATATTCTTGTGATGTCTGGTGTGAATCGCTTTCTTGAGGTCATGCCACAGCATCTCAATCGGGTTGAGGTCAGGACAATGACTGGGCCACTCCAGAAGGCGTATTTTCTTCTGTTTAAGCCATTCTGTTGTTGATTTAATTCTATGCTTTGGGTCGTTGTCCTGTTGCAACACCCATCTTCTGCTGAGCTTCAGCTGATGGACAGATGGCCTTAAGTTCTCCTGCAAAATGTCTTGATAAACTTGGGAATTCATTTTTCCTTTGATGATAGCAATCCTCCAGGCCCTGACGCAGCAAAGCAGCCCCAAACCATGATGCCCCCACCACCATACTTCACAGTTGGGATGAGGTTTTGATGTTGGTGTGCTGTGCCTCTTTTTCTCCACACATAGTGTTGTGTGTTTCTTCTAAACAACTCAACTTTGGTTTAATCTGTCCACAGAATATTTTGCCAATACTGCTGTGGAACATCCAGGTGCTCTTGTGCAAACTGTAAACGTGCAGCAATGGTTTTTTTTGGACAGCAGTGGCTTCCTCTGTTATCCTCCCATGAAATCCATTCTTGCTTAGTGTTTTAAGTATCGTAGATTTGCTAACAGGGATGTTAGCATATGCCAGAGACTTTTGTAAGCCTTTAGCTGACACTCTAGGATTCTTCTTCACCTCATTGAGCAGTCTGCACTGTGATCTTGCAGTCATCTTTACACTTTACAGTGCAGACGGCCACTCTTAGGGAGAGTGGCAGCAGTGCTGAACTTTCTCCATTTATAGACAATTTGTCTTACCGTGGACTGATGAACAGCAAGGCTTTTGGAGATACTTTTATAACCCTTTCCAGCTTTATGCAAGTCAACAATTCTTAATCGTAGGTCTTCTGAGAGCTCTTTTGTGCAAGGCATCAGTCACATCAGGCAATGCTTCTTGTGAAAAGCAAATCCAGAACTAGTGTGTGTTTTTTATAGGGCAGGGCAGCTGTAACCAACACCTTCAAACTCATCTCATTGATTGGACTCCAGTTGGCTGACACCTCACTCTAATTAGCTTTTGGAGATGTCATTAGTCTAGGGGTTCACATACTTTTTCCACCTGCACTGTGAATATTTACATTGTGTGTTCAATAAAAACATGGTAACATTTAATTATTTGTGTGTTATTAGTTTAAGCAGACTGTGATTGTCTATTGTTGTGACTTAGATGAAGATCAGATCACATTTTATGACCAATTTGTGCAGAAATCCAATAATTCCAAAGGGTTCACATACTTTTTATTGCAACTGTATATGACTTAATAGGGGATAAGCTAATGATCATTAAAACCCCTCCTATGTTACATTAGGAAAAAGATTTACACAGATCCTTTACTATGCAGGACTGGGCTAGGGCGGTGAACTTCATAACATCCACTTTTAAATGCACCACCCATTATGAAGCTGGGATGAAAACCATGCTCAGATGGTACTTCACTCCACACAAACTGAGCATCATATTCCCAGGCACATCCACATGCTGCTGGAGACAGTGTGGGAAAACTGGTCATGTCCAAAACTAGCCAACTTCTGGCAGCAAACAATCTCCCTTGTCTCACAAGTCATTGTTATATGGGTTTCCCCATCCCTGGCCCTCGCACTCTTATTTATAGGGATGTACCAGTTTTCCGATTAATTCAGGCGTGTCGTAGGACACATTCTACTATGTGCTAAGTTGATAATTACCAGACTCTGGAAAACTATGGAGCCTCCAGAACTAATGGAGGTTATCCAAACAATAAAATCCTCCTGCAGGTATGAGAAGTCATTACCAGAAACCATGATTAACCTTATCACTCGGGATAGCACATGGGCACCATGGTTGTTAAATGCAAATTACTCCTCATGATACCTTATAATTATAATTGCTGAGTTGCTGTCGTTCCTGAGAGTGCCTACAACACAGAGTCCTCCTATTTCAGAAGGCCCAGTTTCGGGGCATCGGTGGGTGTGGCCCCCTCCATTCCCTTGATATGAGGGGGTGGGAGCCGCCTGTCACCCATTACCTATACAGTCCAGCTTTGCAATGCTTTATTATGCATCTTCCTTTGTTATTGTCTTACAGAATGTTCAACACATCTGGATCTGGATGTTTTTCATGTATGTAATTGATAATTTACAAAAAATAATAGTAATAAAAAAAATGATTATTTCTAAAAGATGCTACACATGGTATGTTTGTCTTTGATCCCGTATTGCAGATTTGTTGGATCTAAAGAACTCAGACTGTGTTGAACCAGAGGAGTTTGGAAGAGCAGAGGAGAAATATGTTTTGTAGTGCCGCTAGAGATTGCATAACAATTCCTGTTGTGTTCAACTGTGTGTGGAACATAAGAAGGATGATCCCATACAGAAAGCACTAGGAATGTATACTACCTGTGATATTTCATATACTGAAGAGAATGTACACTGCGTGCAGAATTATTAGGCAAATGAGTATTTTGACCACATCATCCTCTTTATGCATGTTGTCTTACTCCAAGCTGTATAGGCTCGAAAGCCTACTACCAATTAAGCATATTAGGTGATGTGCATCTCTGTAAGGAGAAGGGGTGTGGTCTAATGACATCAACACCCTATATTAGGTGTGCATAATTATTAGGCAACTTCCTTTCCTTTGGCAAAATGGGTCAAAAGACGGACTTGACAGGCTCAGAAAAGTCAAAAATAGTGAGATATCTTGCAGAGGGATGCAGCACTCTTAAAATTGCAAAGCTTCTGAAGCGTGATCATCGAACAATCAAGTGTTTCATTCAAAATAGTCAACAGGGTCGCAAGAAGCGTGTGGAAAAACCAAGGCGCAAAATAATTGCCCATGAACTGAGAAAAGTCAAGCGTGCAGCTGCCAAGATGCCACTTGCCACCAGTTTGGCCATATTTCAGAGCTGCAACATCACTGGAGTGCCCAAAAGCACAAGGTGTGCAATACTCAGAGACATGGCCAAGGTAAGAAAGGCTGAAAGACGACCACCACTGAACAAGACACACAAGCTGAAACGTCAAGACTGGACCAAGAAATATCTCAAGACTGATTTTTCTAAGGTTTTATGGACTGATGAAATGAGAGTGAGTCTTGATGGGCCAGATGGATGGGCCCGTGGCTAGATTGGTAAAGGGCAGAGAGCTCCAGTCCGACTCAGACGCCAGCAAGGTGGAGGTGGAGTACTGGTTTGGGCTGGTATCATCAAAGATGAGCTTGTGGGGCCTTTTTCGGGTTGAGGATGGAGTCAAGCTCAACTCCCAGTCCTACTGCAAGTTTCTGGAAGACACCTTCTTCAAGCAGTGGTACAGGAAGAAGTCTGCATCCTTCAAGAAAAACATGATTTTCATGCAGGACAATGCTCCATCACACGCGTCCAAGTACTCCACAGCATGGCTGGCAAGAAAGGGTATAAAAGAAGAAAATCTAATGACATGGCCTCCTTGTTCACCTGATCTGAACCCCATTGAGAACCTGTGGTCCATCATCAAATGTGAGATTTACAAGGAGGGAAAACAGTACACCTCTCTGAACAGTGTCTGGGAGGCTGTGGTTGCTGCTGCACGCAATGTTGATGGTGAACAGATCAAAACACTGACAGAATCCATGGATGGCAGGCTTTTGAGTGTCCTTGCAAAGAAAGGTGGCTATATTGGTCACTGATTTGTTTTTGTTTTGTTTTTGAATGTCAGAAATGTATATTTGTGAATGTTGAGATGTTATATTGGTTTCACTGGTAAAAATAAATAATTGAAATGGGTATATATTTGTTTTTTGTTAAGTTGCCTAATAATTATGCACAGTAATAGTCACCTGCACACACAGATATCCCCCTAAAATAGATAAAACTAAAAACAAACTAAAAACTACTTCCAAAAATATTCAGCTTTGATATTAATGAGTTTTTTGGGTTCATTGAGAACATGGTTGTTGTTCAATAATAAAATTAATCCTCAAAAATACAACTTGCCTAATAATTCTGCACTCCCTGTATGTGCCTTTCTCTAGACTTTATTTGCCCTGTTATTGCTCATTGCTTTGACATTGTTCCTTCTCTTACACATTTACTGCTTCTTCCCTTTGGTTTGATATCTTGTTTCTGACTACTGTCCATGGTACCACTTCACATCTGTCATCCAACAGCGAACTTTGGATACATATAGACCTTACCTTATCCTGTTGCTTCCTGGTGTTGTAGCTTCAACTGATAGACTTCTATCCTGGAAAACACAATGGCTCTATAACAGTGATTCTCAACTTTTTCATGGCAAATACCCCTTAGTTAAAAGAAGTTTGGACCCAATACCCACAAGGAAGTGAACAGGGATAAATGTTAACAATACAGTCCCTGACAAAAGTCTTGTCGCTTGTGTACAAATTGACCTGAAGTGCCACTAAAATATATTTCTAATCAAGATTTTGTTACAAGAAATGGATCATTTTAATCCCAACAGCTTTTGTAATAATGTTTCAGTGCAAAACGAAACTGATAAAAAGTATTCTAATATTCACAGCTTGATAAAGCCCATTGAGTCAATTTTTGCCAAGACATAAGTGTTGTTGCTTTGTCATATGAGCTTCATCTGTGACTAATAATGGATCAATTAGGTCTCAGATGTGTATAAAAAGAACCCCAGTACACTAGACCTTCACATCAACTGCAACTAGACCTCTGCAACATGCCTAAGATTCACCCAGAGACTAAAGTGTTGATTATCAAGAGGCTGAAGACCAGATCCACTGCTGATGTGGCAGACACCTTCAATGTGTTTCAGCGTCAAGTTCAGAGGATAAAAAAAGATTTGAAGAGACTAGAGACGTTTTGGACAAGGCAAGGTCAGGCCGACCCCGCAAGACAACTGCTCGAGAGGATTGTTTGTTGGCTCGAAAATCCAAGGCCAGCCCATTTCCCACTGCAGCAGAGCTCCACGAGACCTGGTCACCTGAAGTTCCTGTGTCAACCAGAACAGTTTGTCAGATTCTGTCTCGAAATGGCCTCCATGGTCGAATCAGTGCCAATAAACCAGCACTAAACAAAAGACAATTGAAAAAACGTGTGGCATTTGCCAAGGGCCACAGCCTGCAAAAGGATGGACGCTGGAAAAGTGGCAGAAGGTGGATTTTTCAGATGAATCTTCTGTTGAATTACACCACAGTCGCCGCAAATATTGCAGGAGACCTACTGGAACTCACATGGAGCCGAGATTTACCCAGAAAACAGTGAAGTTTGGTGGAGGCAAAATCATGGTCTGGGGTTACATCCAGTGTGGGGTATACGAGGGATCTGCAGGGTGGAAGGCAACATCAATAGTCTAAAATACCAATAAATCTAAGCTACCTCTTATATTCCCAACCATAAAAAAAAAGGCCAAATTCTGCAGCAGGATGGTGCTCCATCGCATACTTACATCTCCACATCAAAGTTCCTTAAGGCGAAGAAGATCAAGATGCTCCAGGATTGGCCAGCCCATTCACCAGAAATGAACATCATTGAGCATATGTGGGGTAGGATGAAAGAGGAAGCATGGAAGACGAAACCAAAGAATATTGATTAACTCTGGGAGGCATGCAAGACTATTTTCTTTGCTATTCTTGATGACTTCATCAATAAATTGTATGAATCCTTGCCAAACCGCATGGATGCTGTCCTTCAAGCTCATGGAAGTCATACAAGATATTAAATTTGGATCTCACAGCACCACTACTTAATTTGCTGACATATTTTTGGATTTGCAGTAAAGTTGTTAAATTTCTGTATAGGCAACAAAACTTTTGTCTTGCCAAAATTTGACCTTTCTGTCTTGATTAAATTATAAATCTTTTTTCAGTGAAACTAATTTATTTCAGTGCATTAAACATCATTTGGGAGGGCTTTAGCTTTTCATATGAGCTATTTCTAACACTAATTGATTAATTAAAAGTCAGGTTAATAGCAGGAGTTTCGACAAAATAGAGAAGCGACAAGACTTTTGTCAGGGCCTGTAAAAGGCAATTGTTATGCTGCTGTCAGAGGCTTTGCTCTAAGCCTCTATCATCAGTTACTTCAGTTTGACAGAAAAAATAGTGAAGCATGCAGAACTAATTTGTCAATATCGACAGATACCACATTAGGATCCAGGATGGATAACTTACTATTTTAGTTGCATTTCTCTCTACCAAACATACAGGACGATACAACACTACATACCTCTTACAGCCAGGGACATCTCCTCTGATGTTCTCTTGCCTCACCTTCTCCATTCAGACCTGACCACCATGGTGACTTCTTTTAGCAATATCTCATCTATGCAGAGTTTGTCACATATACATCCTAGGTTCCTACTTTTCCACCATTCTCAACACCCCATCCTGTCACCCCCAATACTATGCATGCTGTGCTCCCCAATACCACACTGCATGAACAGATAGTCCCCCTGAAAATACCAGTACCAAATAAACAGTTCTTCTTTCTGTAATTATTGCCACACAGTGCCCTCAAAAATAATTGCACCCTGCAAATAGTGCTCCTGACAGTAATAGTGCTGTAAACATTGAGTCCCCCAAAAATAATTGTGCTAAGTTGATAATCTTCTAGGATACACCAACAGTAATAGTGCTCCTGCAAGTCCCACTAATAGTAATAATTCTCTTCTACAACGCCCTTACTAATTATAGTGACCCTACAGTGCCCTTAATAGTAACAATGCACCCACTGTATGCCAGAAGCAATAATGTTCCCGATAGTCCCCCAGTAGTAATTAAGCCCATCATAATTCTTCCAGTAGTAATAATTCCTGCTCTAGAGCACCCAGTAGAAGTAGAGCCAACCATAATGCCCTCCAGTAGTAATAATTCCCCTATAGTTCCCCCAGTAGTAGAGGCCACCATAATGCCCCTAGTAGTAATAATGATCCCATAAGTAATAATGCCCTCTATAATATGGTTTAGCGAACTTTAGGATTTTTGGACCCCGGACCCGAACATTTCTGTAAAAGTTTGGGTTCGGGTTCAGTGTTTGGCAACTTCTTGGCGCTTTTTGAAAGGCTGCCAATCAACAAGCGTTTAATTGTGTGCCCTTAGAAGCCATCACAGCCATGCCTACTAATGGCATGGCTGTGACTGGCCAGTGCAGCATGTGACCCAACCTCTATGTAAGCTGGAGTCACGTAGCGCTTCACGTCACTCTGCTGTGCTTAGTGTAGGGATAGGATGCTGCTGCTGTGAGGGAGAGAATAGGACAGAATCTTTAATCAGAACTCCAATTGAACTCAGCGATCTACATAGATTTTGTTGTGTAGGTGCAGTGCACAATCTTTTTACCCTGCCCTGAGCCCAGTGACAGAGAAAAAGAGATTTTATCTGCCTGTTAGTAAGGTGGGCGGCAGCGGCCATTTTATGCAAGCTAAGTGCACCAGCACTGCATATGTGCTTTTGGGACATTCAAATCCAAGATTGAAATAATGCAATATTAATCTGGTTTAAAAAAAAACACCCTTTTTTGGCAATATCCTACATCTGGTGCCTTTGCAGCATTATTTAGTGTGCAATTTAAGCTAGAAATACAGCTATAATTTTCTGGGTTTTAAAAAACACTCTTTTTGGGCTAAATACACAATTTTACAGCGCTTGCTGCATCTGTACAGGTGAAATTCAAGTGTTATATACTGCTGTCATATTCTGTTAGTAAAAAAAAAACACCCTTTTTGGGAAAAATACTTAATATTGCAGCCTTTGCTGCATCTGTGATTGTTAAAAACAAGCTTGAAATACTTAAATAATTTTCTGTCTATGAAAAAACACCCATTTTTGGCAATACCCTCCATCTGGGGCCTCTGCCACATTAGCCAGTGTGCAATTTAAGCTAGAAATGCAGCTATAATTTTCTGGGTTTTAAAAAACACCCTTTTTGGGCAAAATATGCAATTTTACAGCCCTTGCTGAATCTGCACGTGTGAAATTCAAGCGTTATATACTGCTGTCATATTCTGTTACTAAAAAAACTAAATTTTTGGGCAAAATACTTAATATTGCAGCCTTTGCTGCATCTGTTATTGTTAAAAACAAGCTTGAAATACTTCAATAATTTTCTGGCTTTGAAAAAACACCTATTTTTGACAATACTTTTGGGCTAAATACACAATTTTACAGCCCTTGCTGCATCTGTACATGTGAAATTCAAGTGTTATATACTGCTGTCATATTCTGTTAGTAAAAAAAACACCCTTTTTGGGCAAAATACTTAATATTGCAGCCTTTGCTGCTCTGTGATTGTTAAAAACAGGCTTGAAATACTTCAATAATCTTCTGGCTTTGAAAAAACACCCATTTTTGTCAATACCCTCCATCTGGGGCTTCTGCCGCATTAGTAAGTGTGCAATTTAAAGGGAACCTGTCACCAGGATTTTGTGCATAGAGCTGGGGACATGGGCTGCTAGATGGCCACTAGCTCATCTGCAATACCCAGTCCCCATAGCTCTCTGCACTTTTATTGTGTTAAAAAACAGTTTTGATCCATATGCAAATGACCTGATATGAGTCCTGTATCCGGAGATGAGTCCAGTGGAAAGGAGCCCAGCACCGCCCCGCGTCCTCCGAATCTCCTCCTTGCTGGCTGACGTCACATAGCTGGAGCGCCGAAATCTCGCGATGCGCGAGCTAGCGCATGCGTAGTTCATTCCCTGTGCTGATGCCAGTACAGGGAATGAACATGATGCCGACACTGCGCATGCGCTAGCTCGCGCATCGCAAGATTTTTGCGCTCCAACTCAGTGACGTCAGCCAGCAAGGAGGAGATTCGGAGGACGCGGGGCGGTGCTGGGCTCCTTTCCGCTTGACTCATCTCCGGATACAGGACTCATATCAGGTCATTTGCATATGGATCAAAACAGTTTTTTAACACAATAAAAGCGCAGAGAGCTATGGGGACTGGGTATTGCAGATGAGCTAGTGGCCATCTAGCAGCCCATGTCCCCAGCTCTATGCACAAAATCCTGGTGACAGGTTCTCTTTAACTCTTTAAGGACACAGCTTTATTTCACCTTAAGGACCAGGCCATTTTTTGCAAATCTGACCAGTGTCAATTTAAGTGGTGATAACTTTAAAACGCTTTTACTTATCCAGGCCATTCTGAGATAGTTTTTTCGTCACATATTGTACTTCATGAAACTGGTAAAATGGAGTAAAAAAAAAATCATTTTTATTTATAAAAAAAATACCAAATTTGCAAAAAATTAGCAAATTTCCAAGTTTCAATATCTCTACTTCTAAAATACATAGTAATACCTACAAAAATAGTTATTACTTTACATTCCCCATATGTCTACTTCATGTTAGGATCACTTTGGGAATGACATTTTATTTTTAGGGGACGTTACAAGGCTTAGAAGTTTAGAAGCAAATCTTGAAATTTGTCTGAAATTTTCAAAAAACAACTTTTTAAGGACCAGTTCAGGTCTGAAGTCACTTTGTGAGGCTTGCATAATAGAAACCACCCAAAAATGACCCTATTCTATAAACTACACCCCTCAAGATATTCAAAACTGATTTTACAAACTTCTTTATTGCTCCATATACAAACCGGATTCTAAAAAAGTTGGGACACTATACAAATCGTGAATAAAACCTGAATGCAATGATGTGGAGTTGCCAACTTCTAATATTTTATTCAGAATAGAACATAAATCACGAAACAAAAGTTTAAACTGAGAAAATGTACCATTTTAAGGGAAAAATATGTTGAATCAGAATTTCATGGTGTCAACAAATCCCCAAAAAGTTGGGACAAGGCCATTTTCACCACAGTGTGGCATCTCCACTTCTTCTTACAACACTCAACAGACGTCTGGGGACCGAGGAGACCAGTTTCTCAAGTTTAGAAATAGGAATGCTCTCCCATTCTTGTCTAATACAGGCCTCTAACTGTTCAATCGTCTTGGGCCTTCTTTGTTGCACCTTCCTCTTTATGATGCGCCAAATGTTCTCTATAGGTGAAAGATCTGGACTGCAGACTGGCCATTTCAGTACCCGGATCCTTCTCCTACGCAGCCATGATGTTGTGATTGATGCAGAATGTAGTCTGGCATTATCTTGTTGAAAAATGCAGGGTCTTCCCTGAAAGAGATGACATATGGATGGGAGCATATGTTGTTCTAGAACCTGAATATATTTTTCTGCATTGATGGTGCCTTTCCAGACATGCAAGCTGCCCATACCACACGCACTCATGCAACCCCATACCATAAGAGATGTAAGAAGTGGCCAAAGGAGGAAAAAGGCGCTCATAGGGTGAGTAGGTTCAGAACAAGCTTCCAAATACAGGAAGAGTGGTACTGCTCACCTGTTATTGTTGCACCTAATGTTTGGTGCAACTATACTGGAGGCGAGTAGGAGTGGTTTAGGTGTTGCTGGTTGGTGCTGCCGGTTACGTCCGTGTTCACCTTTGGCGGGGGCCAAGCCGCCGTCCGGGTCAGTGTATGAAGTATGTATCCACTGGACTCTGGGGTCGAGTGGAGGGTGGACCATAGGCGCAAAACACAACCAGAGTTTGTTTCAAACCAATAGGTTTTTTTAATTGTTTTTGTTATCGTGACAACGCGTTTCGGGGTACTGTGGACCCCTTTTTCAAGTCTGTGAAAATGCTGATGGAAATTGCGCTGCTCCCAGCTTCTGGCACGTGCGGCGTCCAGATGCTGTGAAACGCGTTGTCACGATAACAAAAACAATTAAAAAAACCTATTGGTTTGAAACAAACTCTGGTTGTGTTTTGCGCCTATGGTCCACCCTCCACTCGACCCCAGAGTCCAGTGGATACATACTTCATACCATAAGAGATGCAGGCTTCTGAACTGAGCGTTAATAACAACTTGGATTGTCCTTGTCCTCTTTGGTCCGGATGACATGGCGTCCCAGATTTCCAAAAAGAACTTCGAATCGTGACTCGTCTGACCACAGAACAGTCTTCCATTTTGCCACACTCCATTTTAAATGATCCCTGGCCCAGTGAAAACGCCTGAGCTTGTGGATCTTGCTTAGAAATGGCTTCTTCTTTGCACTGTAGAGTTTCAGCTGGCAACGGCGGATGGCACGGTGGATTGTGTTCACTGACAATGGTTTCTGGAAGTATTCCTGAGCCCATTCTGTGATTTCCTTTACAGTAGCATTCCTGTTTGTGGTGCAGTGTCGTTTAAGGGCCCGGAGATCACGGGCATCCAGTATGGTTTTACGGCCTTGACCATTACGCACAGAGATTGTTCCAGATTCTCTGAATCTTCGGATGATGTTATGCACAGTTGATAATGATAGATGCAAAGTCTTTGCAATTTTTCGCTGGGTAACACCTTTCTGATATTACTCCACTATCTTTCTGCGCAACATTGTGGGAATTGGTGATCCTCTACCCATCTTGGCTTCTGAGAGACACTGCCACTCTGAGAAGCTCTTTTTATACCCAATCATGTTGCCAATTGACCTAATTAGTGTTAATTGGTCTTCCAGCTCTTCGTTATGCTCAAATTTACTTTTTCCAGCCTCTTATTGCTACTTGTCCCAACTTTTTGGGGATTTGTTGACACTGTGAAATTTTGAATCAACGTATTTCCTTTAAAATGATACATTTACTTGGATTAAACGTTTGATCTGTCATCTACGTTCTATTACAAATAAAATATGGACATTTGCCATCTCCACATATTTGCATTCAGTTTTTATTCACAATTTGTTTAGTGTCCCAACTTTTTTGGAATCCGGTTTGTATTTCACCGCAGTTGTAATTGATAAATTACAGATTTAATAGGATATATAATGTTGATACGCAAATGCATATTCACATGGACCTCTGAGGAAGCTAGTACATGTTATAGCGATACGCGTGAGAGTTTCTTTCACCCTCGTGGGTTTTATTTCCTGTGTGCCACCACTGTTTTTCTGATAAGTATACTATTAGATGTGTTCTTTCTGCATTTGCATGTTATATCTATTATTAGAGTTGAGCGAACACCTGGATGTTCGGTTTCGAGAAGTTCGGCCGAACTTCCCGGAAATGTTCGGGTTCGGGATCCGAAACCGACCCGAACTTCGTCCCGAACCCATTGACGTCAATGGGGACCCGAACTTTTCGGCACTAAAAAGGCTGTAAAACAGCACACGAAAGAGCTAGAGGGCTGCAAAAGGCAGCAACATGTAGGTAAATCCCCTGCAAACAAATGTGGATAGGGAAATGAATTAAAATAAAAATAAAATAAATAAAAATTAACCAATATCAATTGGAGAGAGGTCCCATAGCAGAGAATCTGGCTTCACGTCAGCAGAGAATCAGTCTCTTCATGCCATAGCAGAGAATCTGGCTTCACGTCACCCACCACTGTAACAGTCCATTGTCATATATTTAGGCCCCGCACCCAGACAGAGGAGAGAGGTCCTGTAACAGAGAATCTGGCTTCATGTCAGCAGAGAATCAGTCTGCATGTCATAGTAGAGAATCATGCTTTACGTCACCCAACACTGGAACAGTCCATTGTCAGATATTTAGGCCCAGGCACCCAGGCAGAGCAGAGAGGTCCCGTAACAGAGAATCTGGCTTCATGTCAGCAGAGAATCAGTCTGCATGTCATAGCAGAGAATCATGCTTTACGTCACCCAACACTGGAACAGTCCATTGTCAGATATTTAGGCCCAGGCACCCAGGCAGAGGAGAGAGGTCCCGTAACAGAGAATCTGGCTTCATGTCAGCAAAGAATCAGTCTTCATGTCATAGCAGAGAATCAGGCATCACGTCACCCACCACTGGAACAGGCCACTGTCAGATATTTTTAGGCCCCGGCACCCAGACAGAGGAGAGAGGTCCCATAACAGAGATTCATGCTTCATGTCAACAGAGAATCAGTCTGCATGTCATAGCAGAGAATCATGCTTTACGTCACCCAACACTGGAACAGTCCATTGTCAGATATTTAGGCCCAGGCACCCAGGCAGAGGAGAGAGGTCCCGTAACAGAGAATCTGGCTTCATGTCAGCAGAGAATCAGTCTGCATGTCATAGCAGAGAATCATGCTTTACCTCACCCAACACTGGAACAGTCCATTGTCAGATATTTAGGCCCAGGCACCCAGGCAGAGGAGAGAGGTCCCGTAACAGAGAATCTGGCTTCATGTCAGCAAAGAATCAGTCTTCATGTCATAGCAGAGAATCAGGCTTCACGTCACCCACCACTGGAACAGGCCACTGTCAGATATTTTTAGGCCCCGGCACCCAGACAGAGGAGAGAGGTCCCATAACAGAGATTCAGGCTTCATGTCAACAGAGAATCAGTCTGCATGTCATAGCAGAGAATCATGCTTTACGTCACCCAACACTGGAACAGTCCATTGTCAGATATTTAGGCCCAGGCACCCAGGCAGAGGAGAGAGGTCCCGTAACAGAGAATCTGGTTTCATGTCAGCAGAGAATCAGTCTTCATGTCATAGCAGAGAATCAGGCTTCACGTCACCCACCACTGGAACAGGCCACTGTCAGATATTTTTAGGCCCCGACACCCAGACAGAGGAGAGAGGTCCCATAACAGAGATTCAGGCTTCAAGTCAGCAGAGAATCAGTCTGCATGTCATAGCAGAGAATCATGCTTTACGTCACCCAACACTGGAACAGTCCATTGTCAGATATTTAGGCCCAGGCACCCAGGCAGAGGAGAGAGGTCCCGTAACAGAGAATCTGGCTTCATGTCAGCAAAGAATCAGTCTTCATGTCATAGCAGAGAATCAGGTTTCACGTCACCCACCACTGGAACAGGCCACTGTCAGATATTTGTAGGCCCCGGCACCCAGACAGAGGAGAGAGGTCCCATAACAGAGATTCAGGCTTCATGTCAGCAGAGAATCAGTCTGCATGTCATAGCAGAGAATCATGCTTCACGTCACCCAACACTGGAACAGTCCATTGTCAGATATTTAGGCCCAGGCACCCAGGCAGAGGAGAGAGGTCCCGTAACAGAGAATCTGGCTTCATGTCAGCAGAGAATCAGTATGCATGTCCTAGCAGAGAATCATGCTTTACGTCACCCAACACTGGAACAGTCCATTGTCAGATATTTAGGCCCAGGCACCCAGGCAGAGGAGAGAGGTCCTGTAACAGAGAATCTGGCTTCATGTCAGCAGAGAATCAGTCTTCATGTCATAGCAGAGAATCAGGCTTCACGTCACCCACCACTGGAACAGGCCACTGTCAGATATTTTTAGGCCCCGGCACCCAGACAGAGGAGAGAGGTCCCATAACAGAGATTCAGGCTTCATGTCAGCAGAGAATCAGTCTGCATGTCATAGCAGAGAATCAGGCTTTACGTCACCCAACACTGGAACAGTCCATTGTCAGATATTTAGGCCCAGGCACCCAGGCAGAGGAGAGAGGTCCCGTAACAGAGAATCTGGCTTCATGTCAGCAGAGAATCAGTCTTCATGTCATAGCAGAGAATCAGGCTTCACGTCACCCACCACTGGAACAGTCCATTGTCACATATTTAGGCCCAGGCACCCAGGCAGAGGAGAGAGGTCCCATAACAGAGATTCAGGCTTCATGTCAGCAGAGAATCAGTCTTCATGTCATAGCAGAGAATCAGGCTTCAAGTCACCCACCACTGGAACAGGCCACTGTCACATATTTAGGCCCAGGCACCCAGGCAGAGGAGAGAGGTCCCGTAACAGAGAATCTGGCTTCATGTCAGCAGAGAATCAGTCTGCATGTCATAACAGAGAATCAGGCTTTACGTCACCCACCACTGGAACAGTCCATTGTCAGATATTTAGGCCCGGCACCCAGGCAGAGGAGAGAGGTCCCGTAACAGAGAATCTGGCTTCATGTCAGCAGAGAATCAGTCTTCATGTCATAGCAGAGAATCAGGCTTCACGTCACCCACCACTGGAACAGGCCACTGTCAGATATTTTTAGGCCCCGGCACCCAGACAGAGGAGAGAGGTCCCATAAAAGAGATTCAGGCTTCATGTCAGCAGAGAATCAGTCTTCATGTCATAGCAGAGAATCAGGCTTTACGTCACCCAACACTGGAACAGTCCATTGTCAGATATTTAGGCCCAGGCACCCAGGCAGAGGAGAGAGGTCCCGTAACAGAGAATCTGGCTTCATGTCAGCAGAGAATCTGTCTTCATGTCATAGCAGAGAATCAGGCTTCACGTCACCCACCACTGGAACAGTCCATTGTCACATATTTAGGCCCAGGCACCCAGGCAGAGGAGAGAGGTCCCATAACAGAGATTCAGGCTTCATGTCAGCAGAGAATCAGTCTTCATGTCATAGCAGAGAATCAGGCTTCATGTCACCCACCACTGGAACAGGCCACTGTCACATATTTAGGCCCAGGCACCCAGGCAGAGGAGAGAGGTCCCGTAACAGAGAATCTGGCTTCATGTCAGCAGAGAATCAGTCTGCATGTCATAGCAGAGAATCAGGCTTTACGTCACCCAACACTGGAACAGTCCATTGTCAGATATTTAGGCCCAGGCACCCAGGCAGAGGAGAGAGGTCCAGTAACAGAGAATCTGGCTTCATGTCAGCAGAGAATCAGTCTTCATGTCATAGCAGAGAATCAGACTTCACGTCACCCACCACTGGAACAGGCCACTGTCAGATATTTTTAGGCCCCGGCACCCAGACAGAGGAGAGAGGTCCCATAACAGAGATTCAGGCTTCATGTCAGCAGAGAATCAGCCTGCATGTCATAGCAGAGAATCAGGCTTTACGTCACCCAACACTGGAACAGTCCATTGTCAGATATTTAGGCCCAGGCACCCAGGCAGAGGAGAGAGGTCCCGTAACAGAGAATCTGGCTTCATGTCAGCAGAGAATCAGTCTTCATGTCATAGCAGAGAATCAGGCTTAACGTCACCCACCACTGGAACAGTCCATTGTCACATATTTAGGCCCAGGCACCCAGGCAGAGGAGAGAGGTCCCATAACAGAGATTCAGGCTTCATGTCAGCAGAGAATCAGTCTTCATGTCATAGCAGAGAATCAGGCTTCAAGTCACCCACCACTGGAACAGGCCACTGTCACATATTTAGGCCCAGGCACCCAGGCAGAGGAGAGAGGTCCCGTAACAGAGAATCTGGCTTCATGTCAGCAGAGAATCAGTCTGCATGTCATAGCAGAGAATCAGGCTTTACGTCACCTAAAACTGGAACAGTCCATTGTCAGATATTTAGGCCTAGGCACCCAGGCAGAGGAGAGAGGTCCTGTAACAGAGAATCTGGCTTCATGTCAGCAGAGAATCAGTCTGCATGTCATAACAGAGAATCAGGCTTTACGTCACCCAACACTGGAACAGTCCATTGTCAGATATTTAGGCCCAGGCACCCAGGCAGAGGAGAGAGGTCCCGTAACAGAGAATCTGGCTTCATGTCAGCAGAGAATCAGTCTTCATGTCATAGCAGAGAATCAGGCTTCACGTCACCCACCACTGGAACAGTCCATTGTCACATATTTAGGCCCAGGCACCCAGGCAGAGGAGAGAGGTCCCATAACAGAGATTCAGGCTTCATGTCAGCAGAGAATCAGTCTTCATGTCATAGCAGAGAATTAGGCTTCAAGTCACCCACCACTGGAACAGGCCACTGTCACATATTTAGGCGCAGGCACCCAGGCAGAGGAGAGAGGTCCATAACAGAGATTTAGGCTTCATGTCAGCAGAGAATCAGTCTTCATGTCATAGCAGAGAATCAGGCTTCATGTCACCCACCACTGGAACAAGCCACTGTCAGATATTTTTAGGCCCCGGCACCCAGACAGAGGAGAGGTTCATTCAACTTTGGGTTGCCCCGCAATATAATGGTAAAATGAAAATTAAAATGGGATTGAATGAGGAAGTGCCCTGGAGTACAATAATATATTGTTAACCGCCTCACGTCCGCCCATAGGATATAAACGTCCTATGGGTGGACGTCTATTTCTGACAGCACGTTTTAGAACGTCCTGTCAGAAATAGCAGCTGCACGCTAATCGTGCAGCTGCTGATCGGGTTGCCCGCTGTCAGTGACAGCAGGGCAACCCAGAGAGGAGGCAGGGACAGTGCCCAGGTGTCCCTGCCTCCACGATCGCTGCAGACACAGCGCTCACCGAGCGCTGTGTCTGCAGAGAAGGAAGCGCTGTGCGCTTCCTGTTCCGGCCCGGCGGTCATGTGACCGCCGTGACCGGAGTGTGCAGGAGCTGTGTGAGGTCTCTCAGAGACCTCGATCAGCCCTGCTGTGAGGCTGTACAGCGCAGGATTGCTGCTGTACAGCCTCTCTAGGGGTGAATTTCTTCTGTAACTGGGGCTACTATGTCAGCCCCAGTTACAGGAGAAATCAACTGTGAAAAAAAAAAGAAAAAGTGAAGCAAATGTCCCCCAGAGGTCTTGTATGACCTTATGGGGGGACGAAAAGTGTAAAAAAAAAAGAAAAAAATAAAGGGTTGAAAAAATAAAATAAAATAAAGTTTCACATGTAAAAAAAAAAAGTTCCCAAGTAAGGAATAAAAAAAAAAAATTAAAAATAGAAAAAATAAAATAAAATAGACATATTAGGTATCGCCGCGTCCGTAAAAACCAGCTCTATAAAAGTATCACATGACCTAACCCCTCGGGTGAACACCGTAAAAAAAAAAAAAAAAAAAATGTCAAAACAAGCAATTTTTGTCACCTTGCATCACAAAAGGTGCAACACCAAGTGATCAAAAACGCGTATGTCCCACAAAATAGTACCAATAAAACCGTCACCTCATCCCGCAAAAAATGAGCCCCTACATAAGAAAATCTCTTAAAAAATAAAAAAACTATAGCTCTTAGAACATGGAGACACTAAAACATCATTTTTTTGGTTTCAAAAATGCTATTATTGTGTTAAAGTGAAACAAATAAAAAAAAGTATACATATTAGGTATTGCAGCGTCCGTAAAAACCAGCTCTATAAAAATATCAGATGACCTAACCCCTCGGGTGAACACCGTAAAAATAAAAAAATAAAAACTGTGTCAAAACAAGCAATTTTTGTCACCTTGCATCACAAAAGGTGCAACACCAAGTGATCAAAAATGCGTATGTCCCACAAAATAGTACCAATAAAACCGTCACCTCATCCCGCAAAAAATGAGCCCCTACATAAGAAAATCTCTCAAAAAATAAAAAAACTATAGCTCTCAGAACATGGACACATTAAAACATAATTTTTTTGTTTCAAAAATGCTATTATTGTGTAAAACTTTAATAAATGAGAAAAAGTATACATATTAGGTATCGCCACGTCCGTAACAATCTGCTCTATAAAAATGTCACTTGACTGAACCCCTCAGGTGAACGCTGTAAAAATAAATAAATAGAAACTGTGCTAAAACAACCAATTTTTTGGTCACCTTGCCCAATAAAGTGTTATAATGAATGATCAAAAAATCATATGTACCCAAAAATAGTACTAATAAAACTGGCACCTTATCCCCTAGTTTCCAAAATGGGGTCACTTCTTGGGAGTTTCTACTGTAAGGGTGCATCAGGGGGCTTCAAATGGGACACGGCATCTAAAAACCATGTGGAGTTCCTTTCCTTCTGCGCCCTGCCGTGTGCCCATACAGCAGTTTATGACCACATGTGGGGTGTTTCTGTAAACCGCAGAATCTGGGTAATAAATATTGAGTTTTGTTTGGCTGTTAACCATCGATGTGTTAAAGAAAAAAATTGATTAAAATGGAAAATCTGCCAAAAAAGTGAAATTTAAAAATTTGATCTCCATTTTCCTTTAATTCTTGTGGAACGCCTAAAGGGTTAACAAAGTTTGTAAAATCGGTTTTGAATACCTTGAGGGGTGTAGTTTCTACAATGGGGTCATTTATGGGGGTATCCACTATGTAGGCCCCACAAAGTGACTTCAGACCTGAACTGGTCCTTATAAAGTGGATTTTGGCAATTTTCTTAAAAATTTGAAGAATTCCTTCTAAACTTCTAAGCCTTCTAACGTCCTAAAAAAAATAAAATGACATTTCCAAAATGATGCCAACATAAAGTAGACATATGGGGAATGTTAAATAATAAATATTTTATGAGGTATCACTTTCTGTTTTAAAAGCAGAGAAATTGAAATTTAGAAAATTGCGAATTTTTCAAATTTTTGGGTAAATTTGGGATTTTTTCATAAATAAAGGTGAAATATTTTGACTCAAATTTATGACTATCATGAAGTACAATGTGTCACAAGAAAACAATCTCTGAATGACTTGGATAAATAAAGGCGTTCCAAAGTTATTACCACATAAAGTGAGATATGTCAGTTTTGCAAAATTTGGCCGGGTCAGGAAGGGGGCAAAGGGCCCAGATGGGAAGTGGTTAAGGGGAGGTAGTTAATGTCTAATCTGGACAGGTCCTGTGGGATCCATGCCTGGTTCATTTTTATGAACGTCAGCTTGTCCACATTGGCTGTAGACAGGCGGCTGCGTTTGTCTGTAATGACGTCCCTGCCGTGCTGAATACACGTTCAGACAAAACGCTCGCCGCCGGGCAGGCCAGCACCTCCAAGGCATAAAAGGCTAGCTCTGGCCACGTGGACAATTTGGAGACCCAGAAGTTGAATGGGGCCGAACCGTCAGTACGTGGAGGGGTGTGCACAGGTACTGTTCCACCATGTTATTGAAATGTTGCCTCCTGCTAACACGTTCCGTATCAGGTGGTGGTGCAGTTAGCTGTGGCGTGGTGACAAAACTTTTCCACATCTCTGCCATGCTAACCCTGCCCTCAGAGGAGCTGGCCGTGACACAGCTGCGTTGGCGACCTCTTGCTCCTCCTCTGCCTTCGCCTTGGGCTTCCACTTGTTCCCCTGTGACATTTGGGAATGCTCTCAGTAGCGCGTCTACCAACGTGTGCTTGTACTCGCGCATCTTACTATCACGCTCCAGTGCATGAAGTAAGGTGGGCACATTGTCTTTGTACCGTGGATCCAGCAGGGTGGCAACCCAGTAGTCCGCACACGTTAAAATGTGGGCAACTCTGCTGTCGTTGCGCAGGCACTGCAGCATGTAGTCGCTCATGTGTGCCAGGCTGCCCAGAGGTAAGGACAAGCTGTCCTCTGTGGGAGGCGTATCGTCATCGTCCTGCGTTTCCCCCCAGCCACGCACCAGTGATGGGCCCGAGCTGCATTGGGTGCCAGCCCGCTGTGAACCTGCTTCATCCTCATCCTCCTCCACCTCCTCCTCATCCTCGTCCTCCTCGTCCTCCAGTAGTGGGCCCTGTCTGGCCACATTTGTACCTGGCCTCTGCTGTTGCAAAAAACCTCCCTCTGAGTCACTTCGAAGAGACTGGCCTGAAAGTCCTAAAAATGACCCCTCTACCTCCTCCTCCTTCTGGGCCACCTCCTCTTCCATCATCGCCCTAAGTGTTTTCTCAAGGAGACATAGAAGTGGTATTGTAACGCTGATAACGGTGTCATCGCCACTGGCCATGTTGGTGGAGTACTCGAAACAGCGCAACAGGGCACACAGGTCTCGCATGGAGGCCCAGTCATTGGTGGTGAAGTGGTGCTGTTCCGCAGTGCGACTGACCCGTGCGTGCTGCAGCTGAAACTCCACTATGGCCTGCTGCTGCTCGCACAGTCTGTCCAGCATGTGCAAGGTGGAGTTCCACCTGGTGGACACGTCGCATATGAGGCGGTGAGCGGGAAGGCCGAAGCTACGCTGTAGCGCAGAGGCGAGCAGCGGCAGGATGTGAACGCCGGAAGCGCAAACAGACGGCCCGCACTTTATGCAGCAGCTCTGACATGTCGGGGTAGTTGTGAATGAACTTCTGCACCACCAAATTCAGCACATGCGCCAGGCAAGGGATGTGCGTCAAACCGGCTAGTCCCAGAGCTGCAACGAGATTTCGCCCATTATCGCACCCCACCAGGCCGGGCTTGAGGCTCACCGGCAGCAACCACTCGTCGGTCTGTTGTTCTATACCCCCCCCACAACTCCTGTGCGGTGTGGGGCCTGTCCCTTAAACATATGAGTTTCAGAACGGCCTGCTGACGTTTACCCCGGGCTGTGCTGAAGTTGGTGGTGAAGGTGTGTGGCTGACTGGATGAGCAGGTGGAAGAAGAGGAGGAGGAAGCTGAGTAGGAGGAGGAGGAGACAGGAGGCAAAGAATGTTGCCCTGCGATCCTTGGCGGCGGAAGGACGTGCGCCAAACAGCTCTCCGCCTGGGGCCCAGCCGCCACTACATTTACCCAGTGTGCAGTTAGGGAGATATAGCGTCCCTGGCCGTGCTTACTGGTCCACGTATCTGTGGTTAGGTGGACCTTACCACAGATGGCTTTGCGCAGTGCACACTTGATTTTATCGGATACTTGGTTGTGCAGGGAAGGCACGGCTCTCTTGGAGAAGTAGTGCTGGCTGGGAACAATATACTGTGGGACAGCAAGCGACATGAGCTGTTTGAAGCTGTCTGTCTCCACCAGCCTAAATGACAGCATTTCATAGGCCAGTAGTTTAGAAATGCTGCATTCAGGGCCAGGGATCGAGGGTGGCTAGGTGGGAATTTACGCTTTCTCTCAAATGTTTGTGAGATGGAGAGCTGAACGCTGCCGTGTGACATGGTTGAGATGCTTGGTGACGCAGGTGGTGGTGTTGGTGGTACATCCCATGTTTGCTGGGCGGCAGGTACCAACGTTCCTCCAGAGGCGGAAGAAGAGGCCAAGGCGGCGGCAGCAGCAGAAGAGGCCGAGGCGGCAGCAGCAGAAGAGGTAGCAGGGGGAGCCTGAGTGACTTCCTTGTTTTTAAGGTGTTTACCCCACTGCAGTTCATGCTTTGCATGCAGGTGCCTGGTCATGCAGGTTGTGCTAAGGTTCAGAACGTTAATGCCTCGCTTCAGGCTCTGATGGCACAGCGTGCAAACCACTTGGGTCTTGTCGTCAGCACATTGTTTGAAGAAGTGCCATGCCAGGGAACTCCTTGAAGCTGCCTTTGGGGTGCTCGGTCCCAGATGGCGGCGGTCAGTAGCAGGCGGAGTCTCTTGGCGGCGGGTGTTCTGCTTTTGCCCACTGCTCCCTCTTTGTCTTTTGATACGCTGTTGGCTCGGTCTCACCACTGCCTCTTACTCCGAACTGTGAAAGTCAGTGGCACGACCTTCATTCCATGTGGGGTCTAGGACCTCATCTTCCCCTGAATCGTCTTCCACCCAGTCTTGATCCCTGACCTCCTGTTCAGTCTGCACACTGCAGAAAGACGCAGCAGTTGGCACCTGTGTTTCGTCATCATCAGAGACGTGCTGAGGTGGTATTCCCATGTCCTCATCATCAGGAAACATAAGTGGTTGTGCGTTAGTGCATTCTATCTCTTCCACCCCTGGGGAAGGGCTAGGTGGATACCCTTGGAAAACCCTGCCAGCAGAGTCTTCAAACAGCATAAGAGACTGCTGCATAACCTGAGGCTCAGACAGTTTCCCTGATATGCATGGGGGTGATGTGACAGACTGATGGGCTTGGTTTTCATGCGCCAGCTGTGCGCTTTCTGCAGAAGACTGGGTGGGAGATAATGTGAACGTGCTGGATGCACTGTCGGCCACCCAATTGACTAATGCCTGTACCTGCTCAGGCCTTACCATCCTTAGAACGGCATTGGGCCCCACCAAATATGGCTGTAAATTCTGGCGGCTACTGGGACCTGAGGTAGTTGGTACACTAGGACGTGTGGCTGTGGCAGAACGGCCACGTCCTCTCCCAGCACCAGACGGTCCACTAACACCACCACGACCATGTCCGCGTCCCTTACTAGATGTTTTCCTCATTGTTACCGTTCACCACAATAAGAAAAATATTATTCGGGCCAATGTATTGAATTAAAATTCAGGCCTTTTTTTTACAGACACCTAACACTATCTGGCTAACTATTTAGGTACCGTATTACACTAATACAGGCACACCAGTAATGACAGATTTAGCTGAATATAAATTTGAGGCCTATTATTTAGGCGCTGGGTGACAGGTATACGTTTACGGACAGAATTAGACTTGGATCTGCACTGTAGCGTGTGTGTGAAGTTTTTGAGAATTACCCTATCAGCACCTTGAATCTAATATACCCTTTTAGGGATAGATTTAAAGTAGGCCTGATACAGCAGAAACCACTAATTTTGAGAATTGCAAAATTGGGAATTGTTTTTCAACCCAGAACAAAAACTGTGCTTTGACGGACACTAAATAACTTGACCAGCTAAAACAGTACAGATTTGGATGAATATTAATGTGAGGCCTATTTTATAGGCGCTGGGTGACAGGTATACGTTTAATCACAGAATTAGACTTGGATCTGCACTGTAGCGTGTGTGTGAAGTTCTTGAGAATTACCCTATCAGCACCTTGAATCTAATATACCCTTTTAGGGATAGATTTAAAGTAGGCCTGATACAGCAGAAACCACTAATTTTGAGAAATGCAAATTTGGGAATTGTTTTTCAACCCAGAACAAAAACTGTGCTTTGACGGACACTAAAAATAACTTGACCAGCTAAAACAGTACAGATTTGGATGAATATAAATGTGAGGCCTATTTTTTAGGCGCTGGGTGACAGGTATACGTTTAATCACAGAATTAGACTTGGATCTGCACAGTAGCGTGTGTGTGAAGTTCTTGAGAATTTCCCTATCAGCACCTTGAATCTAATATACCCTTTTAGGTATAGATTTAAAGTAGGCCTGATACAGCAGAAACCACTAATTTTGAGAATTGCAAATTTGGGAATTGTTTTTCAACACAGACCAAAAACTGTGCTTTGATGGACACTAAATAACTTGACCAGCTAAAGCAATAATGACAGATTTGGATTAATATAAATTTGAGGTTTATTTTTTAGGCGCTGGGTGACAGGCTCAACTTGCCCCTGATGTAGTATATGGCCAAAAAATAACCACACTTATTGATGGTTAAATGCACTTTGTGACAGGCTCAACTTGCCCCTGATGTAGTATATGGCCAAAAAATAACCACACTATTGATGGTTAAATGCACTTGATGAAAGCTTGACCCTGATGTAGGATATAGCAAAAAATAACCACACTATTGATGGTTAAATGCACTTGGGTGACAAGGTCAGCTTGCCCCTGATGTAGTATATGGCCAAAAAATAACCACACTATTGATGGTTAAATGCACTTGATGAAAGCTTGACCGTGATGTAGGATATAGCAAAAAATAACCACACTATTGATGGTTAAATGCACTTGGGTGACAAGGTCAGCTTGCCCCTGATGTAGTATATGGCCAAAAATTAACCACACTATTGATGGTTAAATGCACTTGATGAAAGCTTGACCCTGATGTAGGATATAGCAAAAAAATAACCACACTATTGATGTTTAAATGTACTTGGTGGCAGCTTGTGCTGGCGCACAAGCAAGCCACAAAATGACCGCCGATCACCCCAGAAAAAAGTGACTGAAAAACGCTCTGGGCAGCCTAAAAACACTGAGCAATTGAATAGAAGCAGTTCAATGATCCACAGCTGTAGATCGATCACTGAATGAAGTCTTTTGGAGGATTTAATCACTGCCTAATCTCGCTCTAACGTCGCAGCTGCAACCTCTCCCTACACTTGTATCAGCAGATTGACGTGCAGCGCTACGTGACCCAAGCATATATAGAGGTTGGGTCACATGCTGCACTGGCCAATCACAGCCATGCCAATAGTAGGCAAGGCTGTGATGGCCTCTTGGGGCAAGTAGTATGATGCTTGTTGATTGGCTGCTTTGCAAAATGTTCGGGTTTGGGTCCGTGTCACGGACACCCCAAAATTCGGTACGAACCCGAACTATACAGTTCGGGTTCGCTCATCCCTATCTATTATGCATATGATCTTACCCACTAGTGGGGTTTGTTCCATGAATTGATGTTTTTAATTAGTGTGTCTCAATAAACAATATTGTTTATCTTTGGAGGTGTGGTCTAGCTGTGGTATTTCTTTATTTTGTTTCGTTCATGTTCGTTTTTGATACCATGGCCTGCACTCTTTTACTATACTTATAGGTGTGCCCCCTGTTGTTTGTTTAAATTGTTATATCTTTTGCTGGGGACGTTGTTCCCCCTTGCTTTTATGGGGTTGAGGCACTAACAACTCTGTGGTCAGCATTATGGCATTCAGTTTGGAGGCTAGGGAGGCGTCATGGACCTCGCAGGCTACTGCGGTGTTCCATGAGGACGGTGGTATCGATACAGGTGGTGACTTTAGATCATTGACCTCTGAGATTATTGACACCCACAAACTTTATACACGTGTTTCGTGGAATATCAAAAGTCTGGAGGAGTACCTTAAATGTTCCATTGTCCCAAGGGGTCTGAGGGTGCAAAAATTCCCAGCTTGGGAAGTCACCGCGGAGTTCAAGGAGACGTGGGAACAGGGACTTTTACAATGCTCTAGAATTCTTATTGGCATGTTAATCACACATGATAAAGAACTCTTACATCGGACTAAATTGAGGCTTGTGGAACTAGAATCCAAAATTGCACAATATGATAAGGAGAAAGTTGAAACATTCTATGCTAAACTTAAGAAGATATTGGAGAATTTTGATAAGGAGATTATGGTGGGCAAAAAAATCTAAATTCCATCGGGATTGAAGTGATTTTAAGAGAAAACAGGATTTTAGATGGAAACATAGTGGTAATACACGGGCACCCATAAAGGGCAGCCACCCAAATGATACAACAATGAAGTATACTGCTCACACCCCTGCTAATACAAATAGTGATGTGGATTTTTTATCGGAAGGCAGCGAACTCGGAGGGCAAATCCCAGAAAAAGTGGACTCCAACTTCGCAAAGGCAACAGCCATCCACCACTCCACAGAAAGCGAGTGTAGGAGTGGAACAACCACAGGAAAATTACTACATTACTACAGGAACTTGCGGAGGATGAACATGGAGTTTTCCTGGACCTGGTGGACTTGCTTAGAGAAAATGAGACTGGCACGGTCCTACAAGAGGTCCGGAAATTAACAAACAACACCATTAGGGGTAGAAACATGGCTGCGACAGAGTTCATTATTATTCGACAACTACAACAATCCTACAATCCTTTGTAATCAAAGAAGCGGATAAAGATCCCACCATTACGTTTAAGAAGAAACTGGATCAGCTTCTAAAAAGGCCCTTTGAGATTAGGATTATTACTAAACGGAACTTCAATTCTTGGAGTCTTTTGTTCTGGGCCTGAAATCATATATCCATGACTCCATGCATCTTATACAGGAATTAAAGGACATTGTTCTGCCATCAGGTACCTTAATGGTTACATGTGATGTCGAGTCACTGTACTCCAACATTTCCCATAGCGATGGGATAGCGGCTGCTAATTCCTTTTGTCTAACTCTGCCACTGGCGATCCAGCCCACCACACCTTTCTGGGATAAAGGGAGGACTGTGAGCAATTTATTGGCTATCTCAATGAAAACTCGCTCAATATATTCCTGACACATAAAATCTCCGAATTGGAGATTGATTTTTTGGATCTTCAAATTGGTTTGAAGGACTCTCAAATTGTGACATCTCTTTTCCTGAAAAAGTACTGCAACCAATAACCTACTTCACTATGCAAGCTTCCACCCGACTCACTTGAAGAAAGGATATATGTGGGTCAGACCATGCAGGACTTAAGGAAGAGAGTACAACAGCATACATCTAACATTTGGTTGGCAGCACGAGATAGAAGCAAAGGGGACAAACCTCTAACATCGGTGGCGGTGCATTTCTTGGACTGCCATGAAGGTTTAAAAGCCTGATGACACGTGGCTGGAGGACCTATATGTCTGACTGGACTTTTTCACGTTTTGCACTTTTTTGCACAGGATGGCACTTAGCACTTTATAAAAAAAAAAAATTATTCACACATATATATATAGATTTAAACACAACTTTATGGTTTGTTATACCTTCCTTTGTACATTTGATGTTTCACGAATATACATCGATATATATTATGATGATGAAATGTTGGTCTCCTTTATATATTGTATATTATTTATATGACTTTTATATATGTATTGACTTGCTATCCTTTTATCCTGCGCTTGCTTTCTGGCCCACTTCTCTCCCTGGTGCATGGTCCGTCATCCCTTTGGTTCGTTGCAACTTTTTGCTAAATATTCATTTATAGTCATGCCTGATGCTGGTTTGAATATTTGAATCTTCTAAAAATCTAAAAACTATATGGTTCATTGCAAAAAAAAATTCTCAATTGCTGTTATAGTCATGCTTGGTGCTGGATGGAATATTAGCATTTTTTATCAATCAAAAAATCAAAAGTTGAATTAAAATTATTAAACAGACTAACAACTAGGTAATAAGACAAGTATATCAACAGTGTATTAAGAAAAGAATGAGAAATAGAGTTGAGCTAACCCGAACTGTAAAGTTCGGGTTCGTACCGAACTTTAGGGTTTTCGGCACCCGGACCCGAACCCGAACATTTACAGGTGAATGATTTGTACATATTGCCTGTTACCATACCCATCTTGTAAGTACAATAAAAGCCTTGCAGTTGGAACTTTTGTGATTGTACTTCGCAATCTGCGGCACCTTGTTTTCTCATAAGGTTCCCAAGAGAAGGGTGAATCTGTGTGAACTGACCGCTTACCCATGTTCATGAAATTTCTGTGAGATTTGGAGCAGAGGATCTTTCAGCTTTTGTCCTGGAGCAGCGTGGTCCATTCATAGAAACGGAGTGTCACATTTAGGCCACAAATACCGCAGTCATATAGAGTTTTTTTTTTTTAAATAGAGTGCAATACCCTACATCAAGGTTTATATTTGCGGTTAATTATTTTTAACATACTTAACCACTTTTTACTTTGCTTTGTGAACGCTAACTATGAGGCAAACATCTAATAAGGGACGCGGTCATGGTCGTGGTGGTGGTGTTGGTGGAGCCTCTGGTGCAGGGAGAGGACGTGGCTGTTCTGCCACAGCTACACGTCCTACTGAACCTACTACCTCAGGTCTCAGTAGCCGCCAGAATCCACAGCGATATTTGGTCGGGCCTAATGCCGTTCTAAGGATGGTAAGGCTTGAGCAAGTACAGGCGCTAGTCAATTGGGTGACCCACAGTGGATCCAGCACGTTCACATTATCTCCCACCCAGTCTTCTGCAGAAAGCGCACAGGTGGCGCCTGAAACCCATGTCCATCAGTCTGTCACATCACCCCCTTGCATATCGGGGGACCTGTCTGAGCCTCAAGTCATGTAGCAGTCTCTTATACTGTTTGAAGACTCTGCTGGCAGGGTTTCCCAAGGGCATCAACCTAGCCCATCCCCAGGGATGGAAGACATAGAATGCACTGACACACAACCACTTATGTTTCCTGACGAGGACATGGGAATACCACCTCAGCACGTCTCTGATGATGACGAAACACAGGTGCCAACTGCTGCCTCTTTCTGCAGTGTGCAGACCGAAAAGGAGATCAGGGTGGAAGACTGGGTGGAAGACGATGCAGGGGACGATGAGGTCCTAGAGCCCACATGGAATGAAGGTCGTGCCACTGACTTTCAGAGTTCGGAGGAAGAGGCAGTGGTGAGACCGAGCCAACAGCATAGCAAAAGCAGGAGCAGGGTGCAAAAGCAGAGCAGTCGCCGCCAAAACAGTTCGCCTGCTACTGGCCACCGTCACCAGGGACCGAGCACACCAAAGGCAGCTTCAAGGAGTTCCCTGGCATGGCACTTCTTCACACAATGTGCTGACGACAAGACCCGAGTGGTTTGCACGCTGTGCCATCAGAGCCTGAAGCGAGGCATTAACGTTCTGAACCTTAGCACAACCTGCATGACCAGGCATCTACATGCGAGACACGGGCTGTAGTGGAGTAAGCACCTTCAATACCAAGAAAGGGCTCAGGCCCCTCCTGCTCCCTCTTCTGCTGCCGCCTCGGCCTCTTCCTCCGCCTCTGGAGGAACGTTGGCACCTGCCGCCCAGCAAACAGAGGATGTGCCACCAACAACACCACCTCCGTCACCAAGCATCTCCACCATGTCACACGGAAGCGTTCAGCTCTCCATATCACAAACCTTTGAGAGAAAGCGTAAATTCCCACCTAGCCACCCTCGATCCCTGTCCCTGAATGCTAGCATTTCTAAACTGCTGGCCTTTGAAATACTGTCATTCAGGCTGATGGAGACGGACAGCTTCAAACAGCTCATGTCGCTTGCTGTCCCACAGTACGTCGTTCCTAGCCGCCACTACTTCTCCAGGAGAGCCGTGCCCTCCCTGCAGAACCAAGTATCGGATAAAATCAAGTGTGCACTGCGCAACATCTGTGGCAAGGTCCACCTAACCACAGATACGTGGACCAGTAAGCACGGCCAGGGACGCTATATCTCCCTAACTGCACACTGGGTAAATGTAGTGGCGGCTGGGCCCCAGGCGAAGAACTGTTTGGCGCACGTCCTTTCGCCGCCAAGGATCGCAGGGCATCATTCTTTGCCTCCTGTTGTTTCCTCTTCCTACTCGGCTTCCTCTTCCTCTTCTACCACCTCCTCATCCGGTCAGCGACAGACCTTCACCACCAACTTCAGCACAGCCGGGGGTAAACGTCAGCAGGCCGTTCTGAAACTGATGTGTTTGGGGGACAGGCCCCACACCGCGCAGGAGTTGTGGCGGGGTATAGAACAACAGACCGACGAGTGGTTGCTGCCAGTGGGCCTCAAGCCCGGCCTGGTGGTGTGCGATAATGGGCGAAATCTCGTTGCAGCTCTGGGACTAGTCGGTTTGACGCACATCCCTTGCCTGGTGCATGTGCTGAATTTGGTGGTGCAGAAATTCATTCACAACTACCCCGACATGTCTGAGCTGCTGCATAAAGTGCGGGCCGTCTGTGCGCGCTTCCGGCGTTCTCATCCTGCCGCCGCTCTGCTGTCTGCTCTACAGCGTAACTTCGGCCTTTCCGCTCACCGCCTCATATGCGACGTGCCCACAAGGTGGAACTTCACCTTGCACATGCTGAGAGACTGTGCGAGCAGCAGCAGGCCATAGTGGAGTTTCAGCTGCAGCACGTACGGTGAGTCGCACTGTGAAACAGCACCACTTCACCACCAATGACTGGGCCTCCATGCGAGACCTGTGTGCCCTGTTGCGCTGTTTCGAGTACTCCACCAACATGGCCAGTGGCGATGACTAGTGATGAGCGGCAGGGGTCATATTCGAATTCGTAATATTTCGCGAATATTTCATAGAATATTCGTCGAATATTCGCAAATTCGAATATTCGTTATATTCTAAGATTTTTTTTACTCAAAAAATCGCCAAGGTAATGATTCTGTAATATGCTAATTTTCGTATTCGAATTTTCGAATTTTTATTGCGAATTTTTCAACTTTTAGACAAAGAATATTATAGCACTATATTAGCTAAATTGCTCTATATTCGTTTTTTTTTTCGGATATTCGCTATATTGCTATAACTTTGTTTTTTCGAATATTCGTAATATTCTAAAACAAGAATATATAGCAATATAGCGAATATTCGAAAAAAACGAATATAGAGCAATTTAGCTAATATAGTGCTATATTCTTATTTGTCTAATAGTTGTAATTTTTTTCTCATCTGAAGTTCAGTTTGGAAAAAAAATTACAACTATTAAAAAAAAGATTACAGCACTATATTAGCTAAATTGCTCTATATTAGTTTTTTTTTTCGAATATTCGCTATATTGCTATAACTTCTTTTTTTCGAATATTCGGAATATTCTAAAATAAGAATATATAGCAATATAGCGAATATTCGAAAAAAAAAAGAATATAGAGCAAAATTCGCAAACAACACTATTCCTAAAGTCAAGTATATTGCAGCCTTCTTATTGGCCCACAAGCTAGAAGCAGGGAGGGATCATGTGTACTGATTAAAAAAAAAAAGAAAAAAGAAAATAAATAAAAATATATAATAAATCGAATATTCGAAATTACGAATATATATCACTATATTCTAAATATTGGCAAATTTTCGAAGTACCTATATTCGCGATAAAAATGCGAAATTCGAATATTCGTGATCAACACTAGCGAAGACGCCGTTATCAGCGTTACAATACCACTTCTATGTCTCCTTGAGAAAACACTTAGGGCAATGATGGAAGAGGATGTGGCCCCGGACGAGGAGGAGGAAGAGGGGTCATCTCTAACACTTTCAGGCCAGTCTTTTAGAAGTGGCTTAGAAAGAGGATTTTTGCAACAGCAGAGGCCAGGTACACATTTGGTCAGCCAGGGCCCACTACTAAAGGACGAGGAGGAGGAGGATGAGGATGGGGATGAAGCATGTTCACAGCGGGGTGGTATATAACGCAGCTCGGGCCCATCACTGGTGCGTGGCTGGGGGGATACGGAGGACGCAGACGATATGCCTCCCACAGAGGACATCTTGTCCTTACCTCTGGGCAGCCTGGCACACATGAGCGACTACATGCTGCAGTGCCTGCGCAACGACTGCAGAGTTGCCCACATTTTAACGTGTGCTGACTACTGGGTGGCCACCCTGCTGGATCCCCGTTACAAAGACAATGTGCCGTCCTTAATTCCCTCACTGGAGCGTGATCGGAAGATGCGCGATTACAGGGGCACGCTGGTAGACGCGCTCCTGAGAGCATTCCCGACTGACGCCGGGGGACAAGTGGAAGCACAAGGCGAAGGCAGGGGAGGAGGAAGAGGTCGCCAACGCAGCTGTGTCAGCGCCAGCACCTCAGAAGGCAGGGTTAGCATGGCCGACATGTGGAAAAGCTTTGTCACCTCGCCGCAACAACAGGCCCGAACTGCTGATATGGAGCGTGTTAGCAGGAGGCAGCATTTGAACAACATGGTGGAACAGTACCTGTGCACACGCCTACACATACTGACTGATGGTTCTGCCACATTCAACTTCTAAGTCTCCAAATTGTCCACATGGCCAGAGCTTGCCCTGTATGCCTTGGAGGTGCTGGCCTGCCCTGCAGCCAGTGTATTATCTGAACGTGTGTTTAGCACGGCAGGAGGCGTCATTACAGACAGACGCAGCCGCCTGTCCACAGCCAACGTGGACAAGCTCACGTTCATTAAAACATCTGTTACTGATCGGAAGATGCGCGACTACAAGCGCACGCTGATGATAGCATTCCCACCTGACAGCGGGGGCACAGTGGAAGCACAAGGCGAAGGCAGAGGAGGAGTAAGAGGTCGCCAACGCAGCTGGGGCACCACCAAAATGTGGCCAAAATGGCCAAAATGTGAAAAAGCTTTGTCAGCCTTGGAGGTGCTGACCTGCCCTGCAGCCAATGTGGACAAGCTTACGTTTATTAAAATGAACCAGGCATGGATTCCACAGGACTTGTCCGTATCTTGTGCAGAATAGACATTTATACCAGCCCCAACCATCCATTCTTGTACTCAAGTGCACTTATTCTTTGTTTTATTTAGTTATATGTCCCAATATTTTGGGGGATACCCCAATTTAAAAATAAAAAATAACACAAATCAGTGTTGGCTACCTATTCCTCCTTCACCGCCGCTTCCACCTACACCGCTACGTCAACCTACACCGCCACATCCACCCATCCACCGCCTCCTCAACCTCCTACTCCTAGATCCAGATTGTTATTTTGAATTTTTCTGTATTTTATGTTATTTTAAGTCATTTCCCTATCCACATTTGTTTGCAGAACAGTTGTGATGCTCTTAAGCACACTTTGATGCCTTTTGCAGCCGTCTAGCCCTTTCCAGGACTATTTTAGAGCCATTTTAGTGCCCAAAAGTTCGGGTCCCCATTGACTTCAATGGGGTTCGGGTTCGGGGTCAAGTTCGGGTCAAGTTCGGGTCCCGAACTCGAACTTTTTTTCAAGTTCGACCGAACCTGTCGAACCCGAACATCCAGGTGTCCGCTCAACTCTAATGAGAAATGGACACACAATAAAAAGTTATAATAATAAGGGACAACAATAATAATAAAAATGTTGGGAATAAGCTCACGATTTGGTGTGATCATGACAGTGAATTTTTCCCAAAAAAAATATTTTTTAGTTTTCCTATTTATTTATGTATTTAATCATGTATTGTATTCCCTATATATTTATGAATTGTATATTTTATTTATGTATTTTTCTATTCTATAAAGAGCTATTGATTTGTCTTAACTGTTTAAAATATGAATTTTGTTGTTATTATCTGAGTATTAAATCATGGTTTGGCACTATCCCGATAGCACTGCATCATTGTGAGTCTATGAATTATTTTATTTCACATATATTGTTAATACAGTGGAACTATGGGCTTCGGATTTGTGCTGTCTCTATATCATGCCTTCATACCGGAACTAATATTGTTTTGCTGGGTTTCGGCGATCCATTCGGGGATGCACTTGTGCGAACTGACGCTCTGCGGCGTTTGTGGGGCCGTGATGTGTTTTCGCCTTTTGGTGCGCATCGCGGCGTCAACTTCCGCCCAGGCGCCATCTTGCGCATGCGCGTTTGTTTTTCCAACACGCCGGCTTCCACCGGCGCCATCATACACGCTTGGACCATGCACCGGGGAGAATCCAGGTACTACCCACGTACGTCCTCCCATTCTATATTTCTCCGTATATTTGACCGCAGTTGTAATTGATAAATGACTAATTTAATAGGATAGATAATGTTGATACGCAAATGCATTTTCACATGGACCTCTGAGGAAGCTAGTACATGTTCTAGCGATACACGTGAGGGTTTCTTTCCCCCTCGTGGGTTTTATTTCCCGTGTGCCACCACTGTTTTTCTGATAAGTATACTATTAGATGTGTTCTTTCTACATTTACCTGTTATATCTTTTAGATTATTCTTTATATTTATTGCTTGGTGGTGCCACTGGATGCATTATGCATATGATCTTAACCACTAGTGGGGTTTGTTCCATGAATTTATGTTTTTAATTAGTGTGTCTCAATAAACTATATTTTTTATCTTTGGAGGTGTGGTCTAGCTGTGGTATTTCTTTATTTTGTTACGTTGATTTTACAAACTTTGTTAACTTTTTAGGTGTTCCACAAGAAATTATGGAAAATAGAGATACAATTTCCAAATTTCACTTTTTTGGCAGATTTTCCATTTTAATATTTTTTTTCCAGTTAACAGCCAAACAAACTCAATATTTATGGCTCTGATTCTGTAGTTTACAGAAACACCCCAAATTTTGCTGGACTGGTTTCTTGACACCATGTCCCATTTGAAGCCCCCCTGATGCACCCCTAGAGTAGAAACTCGGAAAAAGTGACCCCATTTTAGAAACTACACCCCTCAAGGTATTCAGAACTGGTTTTACAAACTTTGTTAAACCTTTAGGTGTTCCACAAGACTTAATGGAAAATAGAGATACAATTTCCAAATTTCACTTTTTTGCCAGATTTTCCATTTTAATAATTTTTTTCCAGTTACAAAGCAAGGGTTAACAGCCAAACAAAACTCAATATTTATGGCTCTGATTCTGTAGTTTACAGAAACACCCCATATGTGGTTGTAAACTGCTGTACGGGCACACGGCAGGGCGCTGAAGGAAAGGAATGCCATAAGGTTTTTGGAAGGCAGATTTTGCTGGGCTGTTTTTTTGACACCATGTCCCATTTGAAGCCCCCCTGATGCACCCCTAGAGTAGAAACTCCAGAATAGTGACCCCACTTAAAAAAAATACAGGATAGGGTGGCAGTTTTGTTGGTACTAGTTTAAGGTGCATATGATTTTTGGTTGCTCTATATCCCATCATCTATTTTTTCCCAGGACTGTGACTGTGACGAGGGGACATCCTCTGCATCTGGAGGAAAGAAGGTTTGTACACAAACATAGAAAAGGATTCTTTACGGTAAGAGCAGTGAGACTATGGAAATCTCTGCCTGAGGAGGTGGTGATGGTGAGTACAATAAAGGAATTCAAGAGGGGCCTGGATGTATTTCTGGAGCATAATAATATTACAGGCTATAGCTACTAGAGAGGAGTCGTTGATCCAGGGAGTTAGTCTGATTGCCTGATTGGAGTCAGGAAGGAATTTTTTATTCCCCTAAAGTGAGGAAAATTGGCTTCTACCTTTTTTTTTTTGCCTTCCTCTGGATCAACTTGCAGGATAACAAGCCGAACTGGATGGACAAATGTCTTTTTTCGGCCTTATGTACTATATTACTATATTACACTTTTTGTGAGGCAAGGTAACAAGAAATAGCTGTTTTATCACCGTTTTTTGTTGTTGTTATTTACAACATTCATCTGACAGGTTAGATCATGTGGTATTTTTATAGAGCAGGTTGCCACGGACGCGCGATACCTAATACATATATTATTATAATTTCTTTTGTAAGTTTTACACAATGATTTCATTTTTGAAACAAAAAAATCATGTTTTATTGTCTCCATAGTCTGAGAGCCATAGTTTTTTTCAGTTTTTGGGAGATTATCTTAGATAGGGTCTCATTTTTTGCGGGATGAGACGACGGTTTGATTGGCACAATTTTGGGGTGCATATGACTTTTTGATCGCTTGCTATTACACTTTTTGTGATTTAAAGTGACAAAAATGCCTTTTTTTACACCTTTTTTTATTTTTATTTTTACGGTGTTCACCTGAGGGGTTAGGTCATGTGATATTTGTATAGAGAATGTTATTATGAACGCGGCAATACCTAATATGTATACTTTTTTTTACTTATGTAAGTTTTACACAATGATTTCTTTTTTAAACTAAAAATAATGTTTTAGTGTTTCCATAGTGTAAGAGCCATAGTTTTTTCAGTTTTGGGACGATTATCTTGGGTAGGGTATAGGGGTGGGCGATATAGGCGATATAGGCGATATATGCGATATAAATTTGGGCCGCGATATGGATTTTCGCCATATCGCCTATATCGCCGGACCGCGATATGATCGCGCTCTCTGCGCGCGCTCTCTGCGCGCACCATGTTCTCCTGAGACGGCACAGTGGAGGGAGAAGGAGGGAGTCCCTCCCTCCCCACTGTGCGCGGCTGCCGCTGAACACCATTGAGAACAGACTAGGAGGAGGAGGGGAGGGACTGTGGCCACTGCACCACCCATGAATGTGCCAGCCATATCCCACAGGGTCCCCCCCCCCATTATTGGTGGCAGGGGGCAGTTCCGATCGGAGTCCCAGCAGTGTAATACTGGGGCTCCAATCGGTTACCATGGCAGCCAGGAGTCACGCTACTGAAGTCCTGGCTGCGATGGTATGTTAGTGAGGAGCATTATACTCACTTGCGCCGGGCGCTCCTTCTTCTGTCTGTGCGGCGGATTGCTAATGCTTATAGCATTAGCAATGCGCCGCACAGACCTATGAGAAGAAGGCCACGGCGCACGTGAATATAATGCTGCTCACTAACATACCATCGCAGCCAGGACTTCAGTAGCATCCTGGCTGCCATGGTAACCGATCGGAGCCCCAGCATTACACTGCTGGGACTCCGATCGGAACTGCCCACTGCCACCAATGATGAATCATGCAGCTAGGAGTCAGGGTCAGATTAGGGAAGCTCTAGGAGGTGACCTGCTCCCTATTTCTGTCATCCTGGCCGAGCAGCCAATAACATCTTCTGGCATCGCACGGCTGAGGGTTTCCCCCATCCTCAACTGTGACATTAAGGAGGCTAAAAGTTATTAAATAAAAAGTAAAAAAAAAAAAGTTTAAACACCCCCCCAAATATAGAAAACAATATACCGCAATATATATTGCATATCGCACATGCTTAAAATTATATCGCAATATAGATTTTAGGCCATATCGACCACCCCTAGTAGGGTATGATTTTTGCGGGATGAGATGACGGTTTGATTGGCACTATTTTGGGGTACGTATGACTTTTTGATCACTTGCTATTACTCTTTTTGTGATGTAATCATGTAAGGTGACAAAAAATGGCTTTTTTTACACCGTTTTTATTTTTATTTTTTTACGGTATTCACCTGAGGAGTAAGTTCATGTGGTATTTTTATAAAGCAAGTTATTACGGACTCAGCGATACATAATATGTATACTTTTGCTTTATTTATGTAAGTTTTACACAATGATTTCATTTTTGAAACCAAAAAAATCATGTTTTAGTGTCTCCATAGTCTGAGAGCCATAGTGTCACGGGGTTCCGAAGGTGCACTCGGTCCCCCATTGCCCGCAGAACTGTTGCTTAGCTTTTGGAATGAGGTTCTGTGTTTGACCTCATTCCCAGGGCGGCTTTACTAGCTGGGTGGCTCCCTGCTCCTAGTCTGCCTTGAGCGCCGAGCTGATCACTCGGTGCTCGACTGGTTGGTCTGTCGGTCATGTGACGCTGGCCACGTCACATGACCCTCACTCCCCACTATAAATACAGGCAGCCTGCTGGCTACAGGTTGCCTGTTAATTTCTAGGTTCCTGGCTATTTGTTGGACTGCTGAATACTTACCTGATCCTGTTCCTGACCATCCTTTTGCCTGCTCCTCTTGTACTGCGCTTCCGTCCTGCTATTGTGACCTCGGCTCCCACCTGACTACTCTCTTAGGACTCCTCTTGTACTTCTCTGCTCTCCTGGTATTTATGACCCCGGCTTCTCCTGACAATTCTCTGCTTGCTCCATTTGTACTTTGCAGCTTTCCTGGTATTGACTCGGTCCGTTCACGTCCTGTTGTTTGTCTGTCTGTCATCCCTGCACTTACTCCAAGTTAGGGATTGCCGTCCAGTTGTCCCCTGTCATTAGGACTCGCGAGGCAAGTAGGCAGGGCCAGGGGTAAGGGTGGAGCGCAGTGGTCACTTCCCTTCCCCCTGTGTGTGTGTGTAAGCGACCGTTACACATAGTTTTTTATATTTTTTGGGCCATTGTCTCATGTAGGGGCTAATTTTTTGCAGGATGAGGTGACGGTTTGATTTGTACTATTTTATCGTTTTTTGGGAAGTAAGGTGGGCAAAATTTCAATTTCATCTTAGTTTTTATTTTTTTTATGGCGTTCACCGTGCGGGGAAAGTAACATGACCTTTTTATAGATCAGTTCATTACAGACGCGGTGATATCAAACATGTGTAGGGAATTTAATTTTTTTCATTTTTAATCAGTGATAAATGTGTTTTTTTTATTTTTACTTATTTTTTTTACTTTCTTTTGACCCAGACCCACTTGGTTCTTGAAGATCAAGTGGGTCTTATGTCTGTATAATACAGTACAGTACACTATATAGTGTACTGTACTGTATTTTCACTTTACAAAGTCTGATTAGACTTCTGCCTTTAGCACTAACATCAGCACCATGGGTAGCCGAACGCCTGTAAAGGCATCCGGTTGCTATGGTAACCATCACTCGCTTCCACAGCAGAGCAGTGGGTGATGGGGAGGGAGGGGGCCCCCTCCCTCTCCCATCGGGGGCTGAAAAGGCACAGCAGCCCCCAATGGGAGAGGGGGGAGGGAGCTCCCTCCCTGTTAACCTCTTCCATACAGCGGTCCCTACGAACCGCGGCATGGAAGGGGTTAAACGCCTGACATCTGTGCCAGCACAGATGTCAGGCGTTTCAAGCAGAGTGTCAGCAATGTGCCCACTCTGCAAACCGCTCGGCCATCCTGAGAGAGGGGGCGGGCAGATGATCGCGTGCCTGCCCGCCCCACCCAGCACCGCCCTGATGATCTGCAGTTTGCAGTTTGCAGTGATCGCCGATATGGGGGGTCACAGGACCCCCCTGGGCATTGACCCTGGGTGCCTGCTGATTGGGCGGCGGGGATCGGAAATACATAGGACATACCGGTACGCCCTGTGTCCTTAATGATCGGGTACGCCCTATGTCCGGGAACAGGTTAAGCTAGAAATACAGCTATAATTTTCTGGGTTTTAAAAAAACACCCTTTTTGGGCAAAAAATATAATTTTACAGCCCTTGCTGCATCTGCACGTGCGAAATTCAAGCGTTATATACTGCTTTCATATATTCTGTTAGTAAAAAACACCCTTTTTGGGCAATATACTTAATATTGCAGCCTTTGCTGCATCTGTCATTGTAAAATACACCCTTTACATACTGTTGTTCTATTCTGCTATTAAAAAACCCATTTTGGGCAAAAATCTTAATTTGCGGCCTAGTCTGCATCTGTATGTGTGAGATACACCATTTAGATACTGTTGTTCTATTCTGCTATTAGAAAAACACCCATTTTGGGCAAAAATCTTAAATTGCGGCCTAGTCTGCATCTGTACTTGTGAGATACACCATTTAGATACTGTTGTTCTATTCTGCTATTAAAAAAACACCCATTTAGGGCAAAAAACTTAAATTGTGGCCTAGTCTGCTTCTGTACGTGTGATATACACCATTTAGATACCGTGGTTATATTCTGCTGTTATAAAAACACCCATTTAAGGCAAAAATCTTAATTTTGCAGCCTTTGCTGCATCTGTCATTGTGAGATACACCCTTTACATACTGCTGTGCTATTCTGATATTAAATAAACACCCATTTTGGGCAAAAAATTTAATTTTACAGCCCTTGCTGCATCTGCAAGTGTGAAATTCAAGCGTTATATACTGCTTTCATATTCTGTTAGTAAAAAAAAACACCCTTTTTGGGCAAAATACTTAATATTGCAGCCTTTGCTGCATCTGTCATTGTGAGACACACCCTTTACATACTGTTGTTCTATTCTGCTATTAAAAAAACACCCATTTTGGGCAAAAATCTTAATTTGCAAGCAGTAGCAGGTGATAATGGAGTTTCAGCTGCAGCACGACGGGTGAGTCACTGTGCGGAACAGCACCACTTCACCACCAATGACTGGGCCTCCATGCGAGACCTGTGTTCCTTGTTGCGCTTTTTTGAGTACTCCACCAACATGGCCAGTGCCGAAAACGCCGTTCTCAGCGTTACTATCCCACTTCTATACCTCCTTGAAAAAACGCTGCTGGCGATGATGGAAGAGGATGTGGCACAGGAAGAGGAGGAGGAAGATGGATCATTTCATAGGGTTTCCGGCCAGTCATTCACAAGTGGCTGCGAGGGTGGGTTCCTGCACCCACAAACGCTATGTACACAATTGTCCAGCTAGGGCACAGTTCTGGAGGAGAACGAGATGGAGGATGAGGAGGAGGAGATGGAGGAGGAGGAACCATGTTCACAGCAGGGTGGCACCCAGCCCAGCTCATGGCCATCACTTGTGCGTGGCTGAAGGGATACAGAGGAAACAGACGATGCACCTTCCACAGAGGACAGCTTTTAGTTGCCTCTGGGCAGCCTGGCACACATGAGCGTTTACATGCTGCAGTGTCTCCGCAACGACCGCCGAGTTGCCCACATTCTAAATTGTGCTGATTACTGGGTGGCCACGCTGCTGGATTACAACGTACTGTCCTTAATTCCCTCACTGGAGCGTGATCGTAAGATACGCGAGTACAAGCGCACGCTTGTAGACGCGCTGCAAGTGGCATTCCCACCTGACAGCGGGGGCACAGTGGAAGCACAAGGCGAAAGCAGAGGAGGAGGAAGAGGTCGCCAACACAGCTGGGGCACCGTCAGCACCTCAGAAGGCAGGGTTAGTATGGCCGAAATGTGGAAAAGCTTTGTCAGCACACCACAACAACCAGCACCACCAGCTGATATGGAACGTCTTAGCAGGAGGCAGCATTTCACCAACATGTGGAGCAGTATGTGTGCACACGCCTACACGTACTGAATGACAGGTCTTCTCCCTTCCACTTCTGGGTCTCCAAATTGGGCACATGGCCTGAGCTTGCAATTTACACCTTGGAGGTGCTGGACTGCCCTTCAGCCAGTGTATTATCTGAACGTGTATTTAGCATGGCAGGGGGCGTTATCACAGACAAGCGCAGCCGCCTATCCACAGCCAATGTGGACAAGCTCACATTCATTAAAATGAACCAGGCATGGCATGATCCCACAGGACTTGTCCGTACCTTGTGCAGAATAGACATGTATAACGGCCTTAACCAGCCATTGTTATACTACAGCTCAATTGCTCATTCTTGTATTTTGGATATTTCACACTCTTTTGGAGTGTACCCAAATTAAAAAATAAAATGAAAAATGAAAACCAAAAACCAGTGTTGGATACCTCGTCCTCCTCCACCGCTGCTTCCACCTACACCGCTACCTCCACCACCTCCTCAAACTCCTACTCCATATGGACCTCCACCTCATAAATCAATATTTTTTTTATTTCTATGTATTTTATTTTATGTCATTTCACTAATTTGTCTGTTAAATTTTTGGGTGACATTCACCAATTTTTGGGTGTGATATACCCATGCTATACCTAGTAGACAGGTAAAAAAAATTCACTAATTTGTCTGTTACATTTTCGGGTGAAATTCACCAATTTTTGGGTGTGATATACCCATGCTCTACCTAGTAGACAGGTAAAAGAATTGCACTTATTTGTCTGTTACATTTTCGGGTGAAATTCACAAGTTTTTGGGTCTGATATACCAATGCTCTACCTAGTAGACAGGTAAAAAAATTCACAAAATTGTCTGTTACATTTTCGGGTAATATTCACCAATTTTTGGGTGTGATATATCACTTCTATACCTAGTTGACAGCTTAATAAATCTAACTAATTTTTCTGTTACATTTTCGGGTGACTTTCAAAAATTTTGGGCTGTGATAGACCCCTGCTCTAACTAGTAGACAGGTATTAAATTTCACAAATTTTTCTGTTACATTCTTGGGTGACATTTTACAATTTTTGCCGTGAATAAACCCCTGCTCTGTATAGGTGACAGGGACCGAAATTTCTAAAATTTGTCTTTAATTAGCCCTTTCATTCGATCCTTCTGCTTTAATAACTTGTCCCACATTTCCGCTTCATCCCATTGCAGCCATTGACCTCCCTTGGATGATGTCTCCCTTTCTCACGCTCCCTCTCTGGCGTGGAACCCTGATTTGCCGATAACCGTGATCAACATGGTAGGCTCAGAAAAGAACATTGAAAGTTGATAGAGAAGATATCCAAATGGATGGTGGACGTCACAGGAACGTGCGATCAGGCAGAAGTTATCTAGAGTCAACAAAGCAGCAGCAGTGCCTCTCCTGGCTAATGTTTCCAAATCCAAAATACCCCAGTGACATTCCCTATAATTTTTTATTAATCATTCCAATAACAGGGCATCTTAAGAGTCCTTTATTGTTATTTATCGTCACTACCTCCCCTCCTTAACTTGGAATCTTATGCTTCAATACTTTGTCCCACATTTCCGCTTGATTACATTTAATTTCATCCATTGACCTACCTTGGATGTGGTATCCCTTTCTAAGGCTCCCTCTCCGGCCTGTAACCCTGATTCCCCGCCACGCATGATCATCATGGTAGGCGCATAAAAGAACATCGAAAGTTCTTAGAGAAGATATCCAATTTTATCGTGGACATCACGGGGACGTGTGACATGGTGGAGCAGTATGTGTGCACACGCCTACACATACTGACTGATGGGTCTGCCCCCTTCAACTTCTGGGTCTCCAAATTGGGCACATGGCCTGAGCTTGCCCTTTACGCCTTGGAGGTGCTGGCCTGCCCTTCAACCAGTGTATTGTCTGAACAATGTTTTGGGGTGTACACTAATTTAAAAAAATAAAATTAAAAAATTAAAACCAAAAAGCAGCAGTGTAGGCGACCTCCTCCTCCTCCACTGCCGCTTCCACCTACACCGCCACAACCACTGCCTCCTCAACCTCCTACTCCATATGGACCTCGTCCTCCTAGATCAAGATTATTATTTTGCATTTTTACGTATTTTATGTTATTTAATTTCATTTCCCTATCCACATTTGTTTGCAGAGCACTTGCCATACTCTTAACCACATTTTGCTGCCATTTGCAGCCCTCTAGCCCTATCTATGACATTTTTACATTTTATTGCTCAAAAGTTCGGGTCCCTATTCACTTCAATGAGGTTCGGGTTCGGGGTAAAATTCGGGTCCCGAACTCGAACTTTTTTGTGAAGTTCGGCTGAACCCGTTGAACCCGAACATCCAGGTGTCCGCTCAACTCTACTCTATAGTGCTCCGGTAGTAATAGAGCTGACCACAGTTCCCTTCTGTAGTTATGAAGCCCATCATAATGTCCATACTTGTATTAAAGCACCAACAGTTTGCCCCTGTAGTAAATATATTTATCGTGCTCCTTAGTAGTAATAAAGCTCCTATAGTATGTCGACGTGAAGATGTTGAGATCGGATTGTGGAACTAACTTCATTGGTGCTTGTAGAGAGTTACAGATAGACCGACAACAAGTTGGAAATTATTTGAGTGATCAAAGCTACGTGTGGAAATTCAACCCACCACACTCTTCACACATGGGCGGAGAATGGGAACGCATGATTGGGATGGCAAGGAGCATACTGGAATCAATGTTGTTTGATGTGAGTTCTTCACGCCTTACCCATGAGGTGCTCACCACATTCCTTGCTGAGGTTGCAGCAATAATCAACTCAAGACCGTTGATCGCCATATCTACAGACCCAGAAATTCTGAATATCTTAACTCCAGCTACATTATTAAGCCGGAAGATTGGACAGATTCTATTGCCAAAGGGTATCTTTGATGAAAAGGACATGTATAAACGTCACTGGAGATGCGCTCAATACCTTGCAGATTGTTTCTGGGACAGATGGAGGACGGAATACCTCACACTTCTCCAAGGATGTAAAAAGTGGCAAACCCAGAAGCAGGGCTGGGACAAGGCCATTTGGTGCCCAGGGCGAAGATGGCAAACTGCGCCCCCCCCCCCCCCCCCCGTTTTTAAGAAAGAATCAATGTTGTTTCAAAACAAGAATATACTTAAAGCAATAGAACAAAGGACTGTGGGACTTTGAAAGTATTCATTTTAAAACACGTGTGTAAACACGAATATGAACTTTGCCCCACGATAGCTCTTTTGTAGAACCCCCATAAAAACTTACAGTTACTTGACTTGGCCCTTGGGGATCTCGGACGCCACTTCAACACTTGGCCGGGGGCTCGGCGGAGCTGATGTTGTGCTTTATCCTAATGAGAAAGATTTCATAATAAGGATTTGGAGAAGGGGCAGAGGAATAGCAGAGCAGGGAGAGGCTGGTGCTGCTACTAGGGGGTCATACCATGGGGGAGTAATAAAGCCCACCATAATGCCCCCCCCAGTAGTAATAATTCTCCTTATAATATGCAAAACATACCCCTTTGTAATGCCCCCAGTTGAGCTAATGTTCCCATAATGTGCCAACATAAAATACCCCTTCTCAGTGCCCCCGTAGATGACCCCCATAGTGCTCCCCCCTTCCCCATAGTACCCACCATAATGTGTCCCAGTATAAAATGCCCCTATACAGAGCCCCCCATATAAAATATCTTCTTTTTAGCCTCAGTAGATGCCCCTAAATAATCTGCAGTAAGATGTGCCCCCATAGATGCCCCCATATCATGTGCCAGTAGCCAGAGCCCCCCCATATCATGTGCCAGTAGCCAGAGTGCCCCCATATCATGTGCCAGTAGCCAGAGTGCCCCCATATCATGTGCCAGTAGCCAGAGCCCCCCCCCATATCATGTGCCAGTAGCCAGAGTGCCCCCATATCATGTGCCAGTAGCCAGAGTGCCCCCATATCATGTGCCAGTAGCCCCCCATATCATGTGCCAGTAGCCCCCCTTATTGCCAATAGCCCCCTTATGGGCCAGTAGCCCCCCTTATGTGCCAATAGCCCCCCTTATGTGCCAGTAGCCCCCTTATGGGCCAGTAGCCCCCCTTATCATGTGCCAGTAGCCCCCCTTATTATGTGCCAGTAGCCCCCCTTATCATGTGCCAGTAGCCCCCCTTATCATGTGCCAGTAGCCCCCCTTATCATGTGCCAGCCCAGTAGTCCCCCCTTATCATGTGCCAGCCCAGTAGCCCCCCTTATGTGCCAGCCCAGCCCAGTAGTCCCCCCTTATCATGTGCCAGCCCAGTAGCCCCCCTTATCATGTGCCAGCCCAGCCCAGTAGTCCCCCCTTATCATGTGCCAGCCCAGTAGTCCCCCCTTATGTGCCAGCCCAGCCCAGTATTGTACCTATATAAATAAAAAAAATAATAAAAAAAACTTATACTTACCTCCAGCAATGTTATGCGATGCAGGCCGCCTCTTCCGTCTGTGTCCCTCGCTATACGGCAGTCAGGCGACGCGATGACGTCATCGCGCCGCCTGCACCGGCCTCTGATAGGCTGCCAGCACTAGGCCGGCAGCCTATCAGAGGAACAGGAGGGGACACACCTCTCCCTCCTCTGCCGCAGCGCAGGCATCTGTATTGCCGTCCTGAGGACGGCAATACAGATGACTATGGAGATGAGCGCTTCCGCAATGGAAGCGCTCATCTCCTGCTCTGCCCTGCCGCCGGCCGCCCCCCACTTGTCACCAGGGCCGCGGCCTTGCGGCACTCAGGCTTGCCGGCCCACCGGGAAATTTCCCGGTATCCCGGCAGGCCAGTCCGGCCCTGCTGCGCCCCCCTCCTGTCCGCAAATGGTAGCGCCCAGGGCACCCGCTCTTTCGGCCCCTGCCTTGTACCGGCCCTGCCCAGAAGCCTAACTTAAAGGAAGGGGACCTGGTCCTGCTAAAAGACCAGCAAACTCACCGGATCCAGCGGCCAGTTGGAATTATTACAAAGGCCATTGCCAGTGATGATGGAAGAGTTCGAAGTGTGGAAGTTAGGATCGTTAAGGACAGGGACGCAAAAACCTTCCTGAGACCAGTCACCGAGACAGTCCTAATTATGCCTGCTTCCAAAAATTCTGATCCAGCGTTATGTGAGGGAGTCACTCAAGACCTATAATATAGCTAGCTTATAGACTTGAGAAGGCTAGATAGCATTTTACTGTATGCAATGTTAATAGTATGTTAAAAAGAAAATAATTGTGTAGTGGTATCTCAACAGGCGGGAAGTGTGCTGCCACGCAGCTTTTACGGTCTAGCAGTTGTTATTACATGTTATGTTACTATATTATTTGGTATCATCCTTACACCCCTGCTGTTTCTGGCTAGTTGGTTGCTCCCACCCTCCATTTCCTGCTGTAACTCCATTTTGTATAGTTGCTATGAAGAGACTGCAGAGTGTGGGAGCTGTGTAACTTCATTGGAAATTTACCTATGAAAAAGCCTCTATGTTTATACCCTTGCTACCTTGAAGCATAAAGAAGCATTGGAAAACACCTCTGGAGTCTTTATTCATTGAGTAAACTATCTGTTAAGGTGATCATTCAACCTGCTGCACACATCCTTACCGACTGGGTCTAAAAGAAGCTTGTGGCAGGTGCAACAAAAGCTGAGACAGAACAACGTTCTCCTTCCATTCACCTTCACACTGCATCTGTTCTCTGATGACATCATATGTTTTTCCTCCTATTCCAATTTCAAGAAGTTTCAGGAATAGGCCTGGGTGCCACACGGAGTCAAAGGTCTTCTTAAAGTCCACAAAACAAGCATAGATCTTTCCATGCTTTGTATTGTGGACATGGCTCTTGATGAGGCTTTGCAGGGTGTAGATGTGGTCCGTGGTGCGGTGGTTTGGCATGAAGCCTGCTTGGTAATGGAACTAGGGGATGAATGGAAGGAAGGACTAGAACAGTTCAGAAGGAAAGGTGTAGGGTAAAAAATACACATAAACCTCTTAAATGTATGTATACTAATGCCAGAAGCTTGACTAATAAAACTGGGGAGCTGGAATTAGTGATGTGTGAGGAGAACTATGACATAGTGGGAATAACTGAGACATGGCTGGATGATAGCTATGACTGGGCAGTTAATGTACAGGGTTACAGTCTGTTTAGAAAGGATCGTCAAAACCGGAGATGGGGAGGGGTCTGCCTTTATGCAAAGTCCTGTCTAAAGCCCACAGTCCGTGAAGATATAAGTGAGGGACATGAACATGTGGAGTCACTGTGGGTAGAAATACATGGAGACAAAAACAATAATAAAATACTAATAGGAGTATATTATAAACCACCTAATATACCAGAGTCCACTGAAAATCTGCTACTTAATGAGATAGACAAGGCGACAAATCATAATGAGGTGGTTATTGTGGGGGACTTCAACTACCCAGATATAGACTGGGAAACTGAAACTTGTATATCTCATAAAGGAAACAGGTTCTTGGCAATAACCAAAGACAATTACCTCTCCCAACTGGTTCAGGACCCGACTAGAGGGACGGCCATACTGGACTTAGTATTAACCAATAGACCTGATAGAACAACAGACGTGCAGGTTGGGGGACACATGGGAAATAGTGACCATAAAGTTAAAAATACAGCACGCTGCAGTTTTTGTCGGGCCGTCTCATATTTTGGAAGTGACATAAAATGACACAGCTTTGTCCTTAGGGATATTCCCATAAGAAACACTGATATCATATCCACAGGATGGGTGCAATGCAGCAAAAAGTGATCGCAAACTCATATGTATCCGTAATGGCACTATTGAATGCCACAGCTTGTCCTGAGAAGACCAAAAACTTATGGCTCTCAGAATATGGCTTTTCTTTAAAAGTGAATCAATTGTGCAAAAGTATTAACACTATCGTGACCAAAATAAGTCAAGTCCTAAGGGGGTAAAAAAGATTTCCAAAAAAAGATGATAGCGTCACTTTAAGAAAAAATAAAAACTGCAGTAACTATGATAGGTGATGTCGTCATAGCAACCAGACTGTTCTATTGTTGTGTATTTGGTTCTAGAACACGGACACCTAGAACGTATGTGAATTACATGCAGCTTTTCCTCACAAGTCACACATTACAGGTGAAGTGAACATTTACCTACCGATTACTGCGATATTACCGGAAGGAAATCTCTGGAAACAGATCTCCGGAGCTGAAACGGTAAAGTATAATAAGTGTAATAACGCGTAATATATCTAATCAGATACTGGGGGAAAGTTATTAAGACTCTAGTCTCATACACCAGTATTAATATGTAATGTGCTGAACTGAGGAGCGTCACAGTTATTAACAGGCTTGTCTCTTTATAAATTTGGCGCATCTCTCTGGCATATTTCCATGCAGCAAAAAGAAAATCCGTGCTGGCTATGAGCTGATGCAGGTTTCTGCTGTAATTTACTCCAGGTTCTGGCACAAATAAAAAATCTTTGGGAGCATAACATTTGAAAAAGTAAAAAATTACTTTTGAACACCAGAAAACAAAAAATAATGTTCATTTCCTCCATTGGGTTTAGTTTTCTATGCAAAATGGTTCTCCTCTAGAAGCGAGAAACCCGCCTCTCTAGTGCCACCTATAGGTCACGACCCTGTAAGTTCATGTCCTGAATGCTGATGTCACAGTATACATATGTAGACAGCTCCTATTGAGCTTAAAGTGAGCAGTATAAGTATGTATGCAGTAGCTCCCCCTAGGGGTGGCAAATATTTTTGGACAGCTTGTATTTTTGCTGACTCTTGGACAATCAGACAAATCCTTGTGTTGGCAACTAACCTGTTAATTAAAAGTAAAATATCCTTTCACTAAATAATATCATTGAAAATCATTGAAAATTATTAATTTAAAAACCACGGGTAAAATCCGCCTTTGACTATGTAGGAAAGGTGATGTTACCATGACAACAAGGCCGCTTGATATTGTTTTATAAGCAGTTCTAGAACTAACTGGTTTACATTTCTCTGGTAACGTAGGGTTAAATGTTTCAATATACTTTTTGAATTAATTCCTTGCACTTTTTAGGATCTCTGCTTGCTGTCATTCAGTAGAAACCTCATTGTTTATTTCCAGTGGATAAAATTCTGTGCCGGACATGTGTTGGGCACACGGCTCTATCATATCTGTGTATGTGTTACATGACCAGGACGGATTTTATTCCCTGGAAGTAAGCACTCAGGATGTATTCACACATAGCAATGGATGTGCAGTTAAAGTCGCATCGGCAGAACCGCAGTTTTACTGTAATTTGCTGTGGTTTTGCAATGTGATATTTGGTTGTGCAATTTTTACAGGTAAAGCGTAAAATAAATGTGTTTCATCTGTCAGAAACATGAAGTCGATTGTCTCCTCGAAAAAACATAGAAAAACCTTGTGTTCTTTTTAATGAGGTTTTGACGCGACTCACCATTTATGGCATATCTTATGGAAATGCAATGAATATCCTGAAGGGAATAATTATTTAATGTATGCCAGAAACCATGAATCATATACAGATGTAGCAGGGGTAACACACACACTCTTAACTCAAATTTCTTAACTCATCGAGTTATCTTGAAACAAAAGCCATTGAAAAGCAATTGCTTAATGCATTTAGTTGTACTTAGTTTAGATAACATGTCTCATAAAGCATGAGTGTTAACCTTGCTACATCCGTAAGTGCTTCACATGATGGAAACCACCGGAGTCCAACAGACCTCACTGACTTAACCGCTTCACGTCCGCCCATAGGATATAAACGTCCTATGGGTGGACGTCTATTTCTGAACAGACGTTCCAGAACGTCTTTTCAGAAATAGCAGCTGCACGCTAATCGTGCAGCTGCTGATCGGGTTGCCCGCTGTCAGTGACAGCAGGGCAACCCTAAGACAAGGCAGGGACAGTGCCCAGGTGTCCCTGCCTTCCGGATCGCTGCAGAGAAGGAAGCGCTGTGCGCTTCCTGTTCCGGCCCGGCGGTCATGTGACCGCCGTGACCGGAGAGTGCAGGAGCTGTGTGAGGTCTCTCAGAGACCTCGATTAGCCCTGCTCTGAGGCTGTACAGCGCTGGATTGCTGCTGTACAGCCTCTATAGGGGTGCATTTGTCCTGTAACTGGGGCTACTATGTCAGCCCCAGTTACAGGAGAAATCAACTGTGAAAAAAAAAAAAAAAGTGAAGCAAATGTCCCCCAGAGGTCTTGTATGACCTTATGGGGGACGAAAAGTGTAAAATAAAAAAAATAAAAATAAAAGGTTGAAAATAAAAAAATAAAAAAAGTTTCACATGTAAAAAAAAAAAAGTCCCCAAGTAAGGAATGAAAAAAAAAAATTAAAAATAGAAAAAATAAAAAAAAGTATACATATTTGGTATTGCCGCGTCCGTAAAAACCAGCTCTATAAAAATATCACATGACCTAACCCCTCGGATGAACACCGTAAAAAAAAAAAAAAAAAAACTGTGTCAAAACAAGCAATTTTTGTCACCTTGCATCACAAAAAGTGCAACACCAAGTGATCAAAAACGCGTATGTCCCACAAAATAGTACCAATAAAACAGTCACCTCATCCCGCAAAAAATGAGCCCCTACATAAGAAAATCTCTCAAAAAATAAAAAAACTATAGCTCTTAGAACATGGAGACACTAAAACATCATTTTTTTGGTTTCAAAAATGCTATTATTGTGTTAAAGTGAAACAAATAAAAAAACGTATACATATTAGGTATTGCCGCGTCCGTAAAAACCAGCTCTATAAAAATATCACATGACCTAACCCCTCGGGTGAACATCGTAAAAAAAAAAAAAAAAAACTGTGTCAAAACAAGCAATTTTTGTCACCTTGCATCACAAAAGGTGCAACACCAAGTGATCAAAAACGCGTATGTCAAACAAAATAGTACCAATAAACCGTCACCTCATCCCGCAAAAAATGAGCCCCTACATAAGAAAATCTCTCAAAAAATAAAAAAACTATAGCTCTCAGAACATGGACACATTAAAACATAATTTTTTTGTTTCAAAAATGCTATTATTGTGTAAAACTTTAATAAATGAGAAAAACTATACATATTAGGTATCGCCACGTCCGTAACAATCTGCTCTATAAAAATGTCACTTGACTGAACCCCTCAGGTGAACGCTGTAAAAATAAATAAATAGAAACAGTGCTAAAACAACCAATTTTTTGGTCACCTTGCCCCATAAAGTGTTATAATGAATGATCAAAAAATCATATGTACCCAAAAATAGTACTAATAAAACTGGCACCTTATCCCCTAGTTTCCAAAATGGGGTCACTTCTTGGGAGTTTCTACTGTAAGGGTGCATCAGGGGGCTTCAAATGGGACATGGCATCTAAAAACCATGTGGAGTTCCTTTTCTTCTGCGCCCTGCCGTGTGCCCATACAGCAGTTTATGACCACATGTGGGGTGTTTCTGTAAACCGCAGAATCTGGGTAATAAATATTGAGTTTTGTTTGGCTGTTAACCATCGATGTGTTAAAGAAAAAAATTGATTAAAATGGAAAATCTGCCAAAAAAGTGAAATTTAAAAATTTGATCTCCATTTTCCTTTAATTCTTGTGGAACGCCTAAAGGGTTAACAAAGTTTGTAAAATCGGTTTTGAATACCTTGAGGGGTGTAGTTTCTACAATGGGGTCATTTATGGGGGTATCCACTATGTAGGCCCCACAAAGTGACCTCAGACCTGAACTGGTCCTTAGAAAGTGGGTTTTGGCAATTTTCTTATAAATTTGAAGAATTGCTTCTAAACTTCTAAGCCTTCTAACGTCCTAAAAAAATAAAATGACATTTCCAAAATGATGCCAACATAAAGTAGACATATGGGGAATGTTAAATAATAAATATTTTATGAGGTATCACTTTCTGTTTTAAAAGCAGAGAAATTGAAATTTAGAAAATTGCGAATTTTTCCAATTTTTGGGTAAATTTGGGATTTTTTCATAAATAAAGGTGAAATATTTTGACTCAAATTTATTATTATCATGAAGTACAATGTGTCACGAGAAAACAATCTCTGAATGACTTGGATAAATAAAGGCGTTCCAAAGTTATTACCACATAAAGTGAGATATGTCAGTTTTGCAAAATTTGGCCTGGTCAGGAAGGGGGCAAATGGCCCAGATGGGAAGTGGTTAAGGGTCCATCATGTCTAATCGTGGTCTTGTAATTTTATGACGGAGAACAGCGTTGCTTGTGCTATGTGACTAGAGCCTTACATGGTATTTCAATGTCTCTAATGTATTGGCTTATGAGAGTTGTATATTTATATATATATAGATATATATTATGTATTTTTGTCTTTAAAGGAAATAAGAGATACTATAAAACAATGGCGGACAATGCACTTAAGAAGTCCAGGAAGAGACACCACTGCTGCCCCGACTTACCAGCCAAGCGGCGTCTGATTGACCCTGCACAATCATCTCAGAGGCGATTTGTGCTCTACACCCCGTCCAGTGAGCTCCTGAGGTGCCTCGGACTCTTTCTACGTCGGAGTTGCTATAAGCTTGATCTTTCCCCTACACAGGTTATAGGATGGTTGAAAAATATCGACAACTATCTCCTTATTATGGGTTACCAACCCGTAAGTTTCCTGAGCTCAGGCAGCGTGGTCTTCCTCTATATGCTATGCCGGGACCTCATCTCCCCAGAGGCAGACAGCGTAGAACAGCTTCAAGTGTCGGTCCTGACCTGCTACTTCATCACCCACTGCTACACCGGCAATGAGAATGGGTATCCAGAAACACCATTCCTGGTGGGCTCAAGGACGGCCTTTTGGGACCGATGCCTCTCATACATCAGCATTATGAGCTCCAAGATGATGCAGATCAATTCTGACCGCCAGATTTATTTTGAGACACTCGCTGAGCTGAAAGCTATAGGGCGATAAGACAACCTGTGTCCTGCGTGATCTGGATGGGCAGAAGATGGATTGGAAAATGAGCCCAGAATGTAACATTTTGTGAAGGGACCATGTTTTAGGGAGATATTAACATCTGAGACCACAATGTTATACATATATGTCATATAGGTTATCATGGCTCCTGGAGATTTCAGATCAGGATGTGAAAGACTCCAGGGTGCATTGTATGATCTCCTGGTTTATTACATGTCCCCCTCACAAGCCGCTCTGGCTTTTTTTCAAGCTCCTAGAGCTTCTGATTTTTGAAATTGATATCTCTTAGAGATTTCAATATTGGAATTATACCGTATGGCTCTCAGAGCAGACATTGATTTTTCACATTGCTGCACTATGGTGCAAAGACATAAGTTTTCAGACTGGACTTTACAAATGCATGATTTTTATTTGGCTCGGAGCATTTCTTTATAGGTGACAGCTGGAGAACCAGGGACTAAGTTATGAACTGTACTTAACTTACTTCACAAAATCGTTCCCTGTTCCGAGCTCTCAGTCATGTGGCCCTGGAAGCTCTGTTGTGATCCAGTATTGATGACATTTTGTCTACTGGTCACATGTCTTCCAGGATTCTAAATCATGCCCTGTTGACAGCACATCACCAGTAATATCCCTTTTGGGGCTGGTGCTCTGTGCTGTGTGCAAGGTGCATGCAATTGTAGTGTACGGGAGTTGTAATACCCGTCACTACCAAAGTGTCACTTGGTGTGCTGTCGTCCCTCCTAATTATGGGGAGTTGTTGTATGTCAGTTTTATAAAATGTAATGTAATGTGTGTATTTCCCTGTTACTGAAACTTGCATGTACAGGCCTGCTAGGGGTGTTATTACAGCTTCTAGTCCATAGAGGGAGCTAGGGAGCCCTAGTTTATATAAGGCCCAGACAAGGAAGGGAAGGGCAGTGTAACCTGATCTAGTGTGGAGTGCAGAAGTCAGTCTAGACCAGAGCTCAGAAGTTTCTAGAGCCTGAGGAAGCTGGGAGAGACTGAGGCAAAGATCAGAGGAGCCAGAGGTACTGAGAGAAACAGAGGAGGTACTTATTTAAGCCATAATCAAGGATATAAAGCCAGACTTAGGTTAATGGGCCTTGGTGAAGAATTGCTACATTCCAGGATCAGACAGAGTTAGAGTGCAAGCTCCTTTGCTGCAAGTCCTGTGTTCAACACTCTGTAATTACCCTGCTGTACTGAATTGCCTGCATCGACCGAATTGCAAAATCGACTGTATGCTGAGGAACTGCATTTCCTTTATTGTCTCTGCTTGGAAAACCTACTAAAGTTTGAGTTCTGTTTTAATCCTACGTTTCTTCAATTTATTCCTGCATCCGCAAACGGCGTGCCACCGTTTACTTGGCACTGGCGTCACAAACTATTTCTAATTCTATACCTGCCCTTGCAGAGAGTCAGATGTACCAGGTTAGTGTGTATTGCACTACTACACCCAGAGACACCTACTGCGCACAACTTGAGTACACTGCACCTCTCTTTTGGCGTCACGAACAGGATACGCACGCTTTCTAGTGCAAGAAGCGTGAACTTTGTGCCTTATACCGTTGCCCTGTGACCAAAGTGACAATTTTCCTGTTTTATTCAAGTGGACTTTGTGGACTTAAAATCATACCCAAAGTGTACCAAAAACCTCTAAAAAGCGCTGTGCAGTGTTGCGCTACCCAGAGGAAGAAAATCGCCGCATTGGAGTGTGGTTTTGTGGACTTTAAACATTCCTGCTTGCTGTCAGTGAATAGACAGCGTTTGTACCTAAAGATGGCCGCTGAGCTTGCTGAATTTACTGCTGCGTCACCTTCATCCCGAAAAGGCGGGAAAAGTTGGCGCCTTTCTGAGGAAAAAGCGGGAAGAAGGTCAAGGGCAGGCGCCACGGCTTATCTGGACATTTGCATGTCTGCCAGCCTGGACACCGCCCTCCATATACTGGAATACCTGGGGGGCGGCTCCCCAGTGCAATGGGAGGAGCTGGCTACTCTAATTGACGCGACCCTATCGCTCTCCTCAGTAGGATCGAGCATGTTGGATTGTGAGCAGAGTGTTGCTGCAGCGTCCGTACCTGAAATTAAAAAGATGACTGACGTCGGTGTAGAGCCAGAGGAGGCTCCACCGGCCTACGCTCCGGGACCGGAGCAACCCGCCTGCCGCACAAGGGAGAAAGAACCCGAGCACTACTATGGCTCGTGGAGGGACTTTTTCCAGCCATCTTTCAAATGGTCTTCCCTGATGGCGGAGATCCGAGAGGCCGCTATCAAGCGGAACACAAAGACTAAAATCGTCTATGAGGAACTGACCAAGACCATACATGAGAAACATACGCACACCCAACCCCGCCTGGAAAGGAGAAAGGGAGTGGTGCTGTCGTTTGACAAATCCCGTGGCTACGGGTTTATTCAGGACTATCTAACTGGCAGAGACCTCTATGTCAATCGAAGGTCTGTCAAAAGAGACTACCTCCCTTCGTACCAGCACAGCCTCCGCGAGGGAGAGGAAGTGGAGTACACCCCTGCCGAGAGCCTGCGAGGCCCCTATGCGACTGCTGTGACCCGTCCGAAGCGAGGACCTGAGGATTGGGAGGCAGAAGAAGGAGAAGACTACTCTGGCTGCGAGCGAGAACCGGAACGCTCTCCAGAGCCGGCCCATCACGCCTTTCAGGAGCGGAGCTCCTTCATTGGGCCAAATGTCTTCTGGCAGCCAACCGTGTTGGAGAAATGGGTGAGCCCCTATCCTTCCCCCGAGCTGCCTCGTCGGGAGAAGACAATATCTGAGCTGGAACAGTTAAAAGGACTTAGTGCTACCTTTCAGAACATCCGGATGGGACGGAGACCAGACGCATCGCCAGTACCTGCAAAGGCCGAGTCCGCACCATCGGTAACTGTACCTGCGCCGGCGGCGCCAGCAGAGGACAGCGACTCCGACACAGAGAGCATCGGTGAGCAGATCGTCCGGCTGGAGGAGAAGTTGCGGGAGTTGCGCAAGACATACACCGCCAGGATCCAGACGCCGCCGAGGAAGGATGAGGTAAGGGTGCCTGTCACCACCCGCCGACCGCCTTCTGTTGCCACCGTTCCGTCAGTGCCCCAGACCGGACCCGCGATTGCCGTAAATTGCTGCACCCAGAGCCCCGGACCGCTTGCTGCGGCGGTGCCAAGCACGTCACACCCTGCAGTGATCATGCCAGGGCCGGCACGGTCCATCAGAGGGTTCACCCCTAGGCCTATGGGGCCAATACCTATTAGGGGCCCCTTTACCCTACAGCTGCCCCCTGATACAGTTATGTGGGCACACCCTCCTGTAGAGGAATACTACAGACGATACTTGCCAGCAGAGCCAAGTGGTTATGATGTGCCACCGTGAATCAGCCTGCTAGGCCTTTGATTTATTTCTTCTGAAGTTTCATGTTAACCCTTCCAGGACAGGAGTCCTATGTTGCTGGTCCTTTGTTGCGGCTGCCAGTTTGTCCACGGCTCAGTGGTAGGTGTTGACCACTGAAATTACAAAGTCAGCAAGGCCAGGCTTGTTTTCCAGGACCCCCTGCCTGCTTTTGTACCCCACACCAAGTTGTGCCTGTTCCTTTGTTGCACCTTTTACCCTTCACCCCCTTTTCAGGTTGATCAGGGGTTTTACAGCACTTTTCTTGCTGTCATTTTATTGTGCAACCTGATACTAAGGAACCGTGCCCGGAGACAGACTCAAAAGGACCTGAGCCTCTGAGATTCTTACTCTTTTAAAAGTATTGTGCCCAGAGATGGACTCCACCGCATGAGAGCCTCTGTGATTTAATAAGAAATAACCTGGGTACGGACTCATGTTTGTTATTTGAGCCTCCAAGAACTTTTATACCGTTTTCTACTGTTTTATCATGGACTTATTCATTGTCATGGACTATCCTGGTTATATTGTTACGCTGTGCCAGGTCAGCGCCCCCGTTCCATTCATTATCCTGAGAGAAGAGAACGACGCCCCTTGTCACTACCCTGCACCTTTGCCAATTGGACCTGATGTAAATGTAAATGCAGATTAATTACATGTATGTATGCCTGCATGTCTCTATTTTCTGTTTCAGGTAGAGATTCCAGTTGGGCGACCCAGGATGGAGTACGAGGTCGTACTCAGCTTAAAGCAGTGGGGTATGTAGTGTACGGGAGTTGTAATACCCGTCACTACCAAAGTGTCACTTGGTGTGCTGTCGTCCCTCCTAATTATGGGGAGTTGTTGTATGTCAGTTTTATAAAATGTAATGTAATGTGTGTATTTCCCTGTTACTGAAACTTGCATGTATAGGCCTGCTAGGGGTGTTATTACAGCTTCTAGTCCATAGAGGGAGCTAGGGAGCCCTAGTTTATATAAGGCCCAGACAAGGAAGGGAAGGGCAGTGTAACCTGATCTAGTGTGGAGTGCAGAAGTCAGTCTAGACCAGAGCTCAGAAGTTTCTAGAGCCTGAGGAAGCTGGGAGAGACTGAGGCAAAGATCAGAGGAGCCAGAGGTACTGAGAGAAACAGAGGAGGTACTTATTTAAGCCATAATCAAGGATATAAAGCCAGACTTAGGTTAATGGGCCTTGGTGAAGAATTGCTACATTCCAGAATCAGACAGAGTTAGAGTGCAAGCTCCTTTGCTGCAAGTCCTGTGTTCAACACTCTGTAATTACCCTGCTGTACTGAATTGCCTGCATCGACCGAATTGCAAAATCGACTGTATGCTGAGGAACTGCATTTCCTTTATTGTCTCTGCTTGGAAAACCTACTAAAGTTTGAGTTCTGTTTTAATCCTACGTTTCTTCAATTTATTCCTGCATCCGCAAACGGCGTGCCACCGTTTACTTGGCACTGGCGTCACAAACTATTTCTAATTCTATACCTGCCCTTGCAGAGAGTCAGATGTACCAGGTTAGTGTGTATTGCACTACTACACCCAGAGACACCTACTGCGCACAACTTGAGTACACTGCACCTCTCTTTTGGCGTCACGAACAGGATACGCACGCTTTCTAGTGCAAGAAGCGTGAACTTTGTGCCTTATACCGTTGCCCTGTGACCAAAGTGACAATTTTCCTGTTTTATTCAAGTGGACTTTGTGGACTTAAAATCATACCCAAAGTGTACCAAAAACCTCTAAAAAGCGCTGTGCAGTGTTGCGCTACCCAGAGGAAGAAAATCGCCGCATTGGAGTGTGGTTTTGTGGACTTTAAACATTCCTGCTTGCTGTCAGTGAATAGACAGCGTTTGTACCTAAAGATGGCCGCTGAGCTTGCTGAATTTACTGCTGCGTCACCTTCATCCCGAAAAGGCGGGAAAAGTTGGCGCCTTTCTGAGGAAAAAGCGGGAAGAAGGTCAAGGGCAGGCGCCACGGCTTATCTGGACATTTGCATGTCTGCCAGCCTGGACACCGCCCTCCATATACTGGAATACCTGGGGGGCGGCTCCCCAGTGCAATGGGAGGAGCTGGCTACTCTAATTGACGCGACCCTATCGCTCTCCTCAGTAGGATCGAGCATGTTGGATTGTGAGCAGAGTGTTGCTGCAGCGTCCGTACCTGAAATTAAAAAGATGACTGACGTCGGTGTAGAGCCAGAGGAGGCTCCACCGGCCTACGCTCCGGGACCGGAGCAACCCGCCTGCCGCACAAGGGAGAAAGAACCCGAGCACTACTATGGCTCGTGGAGGGACTTTTTCCAGCCATCTTTCAAATGGTCTTCCCTGATGGCGGAGATCCGAGAGGCCGCTATCAAGCGGAACACAAAGACTAAAATCGTCTATGAGGAACTGACCAAGACCATACATGAGAAACATACGCACACCCAACCCCGCCTGGAAAGGAGAAAGGGAGTGGTGCTGTCGTTTGACAAATCCCGTGGCTACGGGTTTATTCAGGACTATCTAACTGGCAGAGACCTCTATGTCAATCGAAGGTCTGTCAAAAGAGACTACCTCCCTTCGTACCAGCACAGCCTCCGCGAGGGAGAGGAAGTGGAGTACACCCCTGCCGAGAGCCTGCGAGGCCCCTATGCGACTGCTGTGACCCGTCCGAAGCGAGGACCTGAGGATTGGGAGGCAGAAGAAGGAGAAGACTACTCTGGCTGCGAGCGAGAACCGGAACGCTCTCCAGAGCCGGCCCATCACGCCTTTCAGGAGCGGAGCTCCTTCATTGGGCCAAATGTCTTCTGGCAGCCAACCGTGTTGGAGAAATGGGTGAGCCCCTATCCTTCCCCCGAGCTGCCTCGTCGGGAGAAGACAATATCTGAGCTGGAACAGTTAAAAGGACTTAGTGCTACCTTTCAGAACATCCGGATGGGACGGAGACCAGACGCATCGCCAGTACCTGCAAAGGCCGAGTCCGCACCATCGGTAACTGTACCTGCGCCGGCGGCGCCAGCAGAGGACAGCGACTCCAACACAGAGAGCATCGGTGAGCAGATCGTCCGGCTGGAGGAGAAGTTGCGGGAGTTGCGCAAGACATACACCGCCAGGATCCAGACGCCGCCGAGGAAGGATGAGGTAAGGGTGCCTGTCACCACCCGCCGACCGCCTTCTGTTGCCACCGTTCCGTCAGTGCCCCAGACCGGACCCGCGATTGCCGTAAATTGCTGCACCCAGAGCCCCGGACCGCTTGCTGCGGCGGTGCCAAGCACGTCACACCCTGCAGTGATCATGCCAGGGCCGGCACGGTCCATCAGAGGGTTCACCCCTAGGCCTATGGGGCCAATACCTATTAGGGGCCCCTTTACCCTACAGCTGCCCCCTGATACAGTTATGTGGGCACACCCTCCTGTAGAGGAATACTACAGACGATACTTGCCAGCAGAGCCAAGTGGTTATGATGTGCCACCGTGAATCAGCCTGCTAGGCCTTTGATTTATTTCTTCTGAAGTTTCATGTTAACCCTTCCAGGACAGGAGTCCTATGTTGCTGGTCCTTTGTTGCGGCTGCCAGTTTGTCCACGGCTCAGTGGTAGGTGTTGACCACTGAAATTACAAAGTCAGCAAGGCCAGGCTTGTTTTCCAGGACCCCCTGCCTGCTTTTGTACCCCACACCAAGTTGTGCCTGTTCCTTTGTTGCACCTTTTACCCTTCACCCCCTTTTCAGGTTGATCAGGGGTTTTACAGCACTTTTCTTGCTGTCATTTTATTGTGCAACCTGATACTAAGGAACCGTGCCCGGAGACAGACTCAAAAGGACCTGAGCCTCTGAGATTCTTACTCTTTTAAAAGTATTGTGCCCAGAGATGGACTCCACCGCATGAGAGCCTCTGTGATTTAATAAGAAATAACCTGGGTACGGACTCATGTTTGTTATTTGAGCCTCCAAGAACTTTTATACCGTTTTCTACTGTTTTATCATGGACTTATTCATTGTCATGGACTATCCTGGTTATATTGTTACGCTGTGCCAGGTCAGCGCCCCCGTTCCATTCATTATCCTGAGAGAAGAGAACGACGCCCCTTGTCACTACCCTGCACCTTTGCCAATTGGACCTGATGTAAATGTAAATGCAGATTAATTACATGTATGTATGCCTGCATGTCTCTATTTTCTGTTTCAGGTAGAGATTCCAGTTGGGCGACCCAGGATGGAGTACGAGGTCGTACTCAGCTTAAAGCAGTGGGGTATGTAGTGTACGGGAGTTGTAATACCCGTCACTACCAAAGTGTCACTTGGTGTGCTGTCGTCCCTCCTAATTATGGGGAGTTGTTGTATGTCAGTTTTATAAAATGTAATGTAATGTGTGTATTTCCCTGTTACTGAAACTTGCATGTATAGGCCTGCTAGGGGTGTTATTACAGCTTCTAGTCCATAGAGGGAGCTAGGGAGCCCTAGTTTATATAAGGCCCAGACAAGGAAGGGAAGGGCAGTGTAACCTGATCTAGTGTGGAGTGCAGAAGTCAGTCTAGACCAGAGCTCAGAAGTTTCTAGAGCCTGAGGAAGCTGGGAGAGACTGAGGCAAAGATCAGAGGAGCCAGAGGTACTGAGAGAAACAGAGGAGGTACTTATTTAAGCCATAATCAAGGATATAAAGCCAGACTTAGGTTAATGGGCCTTGGTGAAGAATTGCTACATTCCAGGATCAGACAGAGTTAGAGTGCAAGCTCCTTTGCTGCAAGTCCTGTGTTCAACACTCTGTAATTACCCTGCTGTACTGAATTGCCTGCATCGACCGAATTGCAAAATCGACTGTATGCTGAGGAACTGCATTTCCTTTATTGTCTCTGCTTGGAAAACCTACTAAAGTTTGAGTTCTGTTTTAATCCTACGTTTCTTCAATTTATTCCTGCATCCGCAAACGGCGTGCCACCGTTTACTTGGCACTGGCGTCACAAACTATTTCTAATTCTATACCTGCCCTTGCAGAGAGTCAGATGTACCAGGTTAGTGTGTATTGCACTACTACACCCAGAGACACCTACTGCGCACAACTTGAGTACACTGCACAATGACCCAGCGTACAGTAGCTGGATACATGCATGCACAGACCAAAGAAGAGTGCTTAACCTCTTCTACAGTAAAGATAGCAGAGAAGTCAGAGGAAGGTAAAGAGCAATACCCAGGACAGAGCACTGCAGCTCATCCAATGTAGTATAAAAACTACTAACGTACTCTTCAACCTCAGCACCACAATGTCAAGTTTATCAACAAATGGTGCACAACAAGGAGGCGAACAGCAGCAGAAACCTCAATTTTAAACAAGTGAAGATCAAGTACAGAGCATTACAAAGTCTTCTGAACAGAAGAAGAAGGCGGCTGGAAGCTTTGCTGAGACCTGAACTGTCTGCTTTATACACCCAGTGCACTTAAGTTACTTAGGTAACATTGTTTCTGAAACATGCTGAATTTTCTTTTATTAAACTTAAACAGAACTTCACTGTTTTAATCTAGTCTTTTTTTTATTTTTATTTGAGGACTTTCATGTAATAAAGATGAGAGATGAATGAAAAAATATAAAATACATTGTAAATCATGAATATGTAGTGCAAATGCTACAATGCTTGTCCTGTTTCATGTATGATAAAGAAGTGTGTTTTTATTTTTTTATTTATTTTAATTATAGTTATTATTTATATTTGAGGCCCCCTCACAGCATACTGAGGACAGCGGCGCACATTGTATGGTGGGTGTGCTTGATATTGTTGTCCAGATCCCTTTACTTGACTTGAATATGACTAAGCTACACACAGTTTATATGACTAATGGACATCACTGGTCTAGAAAGAGGCTGCGGCATTTACCACCTTTATTTCTGGTTTATTTCCAATATTGGTTACCTACCATATGGACATCTATTTCAGGGTTCTTGCCCCTTGTAAGTAAAGAGCATGGTACTGAAATAAATGCCACAGCTTTGAGGCTGTACTGCTTCTCAATGAGGAGATCAGGGGGTTGTCTCAGAGTCCTTATAACAAATGCATTGACATCAAAGGGTATTTTTTTGTTTACTTTTAATCCAAATTTTTACTGTGATTCAATATTGTCACACGATAAAGCAAGTTCAAATGGGTGAGTACTAGAGATAGCGAATTTCCCAAAATATGTTTCTAGTCCAGTTTGGTTCAATCGCCTATCAGATTGGGCCACCGATGCCAACTCTGCACTTTTAGCAGTGGACCAGGTGGAAAACAATGTGAAGGAACTGGAGGCACTCTCAGCCATCCAATCTACTACTGCCTGCACTTATTCTGCCTCACCATTATTAGAGTGGTATTCGGGCCTACAAATGTTGCATTAATGTCCTTTTGCCTGCGTACACCAGCGGAAGGTGTTTCATTTGGGCTCGTAGATGGAACAGATCAACAACGTCCTCTCCCTGCAGCAGGAGCTCCACCACCCACACCAGCACCACGGCCACGTCGCTAAGTTGATGCTCTCCTCATTTTGTTACAGTGAACCCAAAAAATTCCCTGACAGACAAAAATAGTTTAGTCACACCGACCAAATTAACCGGCTGAATAACTATTATATATCCCTGTGACAGTGGCAAGTACAGTTTTTTGCAACCCAAAAAAAGGTAAGTTATACTGACCCAATTAAATGGCTGAATAAAGCCTCATGCACACGGCCGTTGTTTGGGTCCGCATCCGAGCCGCCGGGGACGTGATAACATGAGTGTAGCATTGCACTCTCCCTCCTCCCTCACCGGCTTACCTCTGTGATGTCGGCTGTCTCCGTGATGGCTGTAGATCCTGTTTGAATTTCCCGCTATGTGACTGCTGCGGGACTGGAGGATCCTTGATCTGCTCCCCCGCTTGGGAGGTGAAAGTGCACCCACATCCTCTGTTCCGGTCAGGCCGGTGCCTGCCCCGTTTGCCCTCCTGCTTTCCTGCTTCCCTCCTGCCGCCCAGTTCAGATTTCGCTGCGATCCATCTCCCTCAATGCCTGCAGAGACGCCGAAGTTCCTGTGGACTCCTCACGCTGTATTTTGATTCGAGTCGTCAGTGGATCGTCTGCTTCTTCCTCTAATCTCCCCTCTCAGACTTCTCGTCTCCCGGTGGAACTCTTCTGGAGCTTTGCGGAGGGTGAAATCAGTCTGGAAGACGCTTGAGTGGTGAGATCTATCCCGGCTGTCCCCCCCTTGCTCGGGACCCCTTGTTTGCCTCATCCCCCTCCTCTCCTCGTGTTTTTTTTCGGCCTCATCCTGAACTATCTAACCTCCTCTAACCCTATGTGACAGTTTCAGTGTTTAACCCTTATTCCCCAGTATTGTCATTTATTATTAACCTCCTGTATAGAAGTGGGGGCGAGGAAAAAAAAAGGAGAAGTGAAAGCTTTACTGGGCTAAGGGAAGGAGGAAAAAAATATATAAATAAATAATAAATAAAGGGGAAAGGAGGAAAGAGAAAAGAAAAAACAAGCTTTATTTAAATTGCGAACAATGAACCTGGACACGGACTTTGGCGCCAAAATCCGGGTTCGGTACACGGACACCCAAATGTCCAGTACGATCCTGAACGTGGCGGTACAGGTCCGCTCATCCCTACTCCTCACTGCTGAAGATGGGTTCAATAGGAAGTCTATGACCCCATTTGCAGTTCATCTCCAGCACTTTTTGTAAATGCTTCCTTATCCTTGATCAGATCAGAGGGGTCTCAGTACTCAGACCACCACTTATAAAAAAATCTTTGACATGTCACTCTAACATATCAAAAGTTTCTTTCAAGTACAGGTACACTTTAAATGTATATATTTAAACAATGTTACTATGTATAACGCTTGGAATGAATATAGACAAGTGAAGGCCTCCATGCATTGCAGCCCCCGGCATATACATTACAGATACACAAACTTATAATGCAAATCGTTCATCTAATACTCTGCTGTTACTGCTTTGAGAAGTGGCTAATTAATATTCATTTCCCTTGCACTGGCACATTACATGGCACCCATTGAAATTAATGTGCTGCCATATCATCCACAATTTAGAAATTTTTATTATTTTTCTGTCCATCACTTACCCAGACAGTGAAAATAGGAATCCTAGCAGAGTAATGAAGGGGTTAATGGCAACAAAATGGTGGTCTAGGGTATGAAAGAGGCGAAAGAGTGATCTAGGATATTGATAGGTTAAATGGTAACATAACTTTTCCCTTTATAAGATGCAGTGCATCTTATAAAGGGAATACTAATGAGCACTTCCATAATGGAAGCGCTCACTAGTCTGCAGGAGGAGCAGTACTTACCCCTCCTCCTGCTCTCTCTTCTGAGGGCCCCCACTACTGTGTCCTGGCTGAATGCAGCGCCAGGACGTACAGAGCGCACTCTGACCTGACGCTGAGGAGGTCAGGTGACTGCAGCGCCGGCCCTGAAAAGAGAAGACAGCCATGACAGAAAGAGTGGCGACAGGAGAGGTATGTTACTTTATTATTTTACAGTCTGATCTGAGGTCTGATATGGAGGTCTAATGGGGGGTCTGGAGAGGTCTAATGGGGGTCTTGAGTGGTCTATAGGGGGTCTGGTGTTCTGACTGGGGGTCTGAAAGTCTGACTGGGGGGTCAGGAGATCTGACTGGGGGGGTCCGGAGGTCTGACTGGGGGTCTGGAGTAATCTAATGGGGTGTCTGGAGGTCTGACTGGGGAGTCTGGAGGTCTGACTGGGGGGTCTGGAGGTCTGACTGGGAGGTCTGGAGGTCTGACTGGGGGTCTGGAGAGGTCAAAATGGGGACTGGAGAGGTCTAATGGGGTTCTGGAGAGGTCTGACTGGGGGTCTGGAGAGGTCTAATGGGGGTCTGATTGGGGGTCTGGAGGTCCTCATGGGGGACTGATTGGGGGTCTGGAGGTCTGATTGGGGAGTCTGGAGGTCTGACTGGGGAGTCTTGAGGTCGGACTGGGGGTCTGGAGGTCTGACTGGGGGGTCTGGAGGTCTGACTGGGAGGTCTGACTGGGAGGTCTGGAGAGGTTTAATGGGGGTCTGGAGAGGTCTAATGGGGGTCTAAAGAGGTCTAATGGGGGTCTAAAGAGGTCTGACTGGGAGTCTGGAGGTCTAATGAGAGTCTGATTGGGGTCTGGAGGTCTGATTTGGGGTCAGATATGGATCTGGCGTTCTAGTGGGAGTCTGGAGGTCTGATATGTGGGTCTGGAGGTCTGATATGGGGGTCTGGAGGTCTGACTGGGGGTCTGGAGAGGTCTAATGGGAGTCTGGAGAGGTATAATAAGGGTCTGATTGTGGGTCTGTAGGTCTGATTGGTGGTCTGGAGGTCTAGTGGGATTTGGAGGTCTAATGGGGGTCTGGAGGACTGATATGGGGGTCTGGTCTGAGGTCTGATATGTGGGTCTGGAAGTCTGATATGGGGGTCTTATATGGGGGTCTGGAGGTCTAATGGGTGTCTGAACTGAGGTTTAAAACTGCGGTCTTATATGGGGTCTGACATAGAGGTCTAAAGGGGGTTTGGTCTGAGATGGGGGAATCTGATTTAGGTTTTTATATGGGGGTCTGATTTGAAAGGAAGGGGGGATTTTTTTGTTCTAGCGTACACTATATAGGGGTGTGTTTGTACTGACGCATACCAGTGTGTGGTACAAGTATTTTCAGGGGACTGTTTCTGCAGGAAAGTATTGGGGATCACAGTGGACACAGTATTGGGGGTGGCAGGATGGGGTGTTGAGAAGGTAAGCAGGAGGATGGAAAAGTAGGAAAGTAAGATGTCTGTTTGTTAAACTCTGCAGAGACGAGGCACGGCTGAAAGAAGTCACCATGGCAGTCTGGTCTAACAGGAGAAGAAGAGTAAAGAGAAAATCTACATCAGAGAAGAGAAGTCACTGAATGTAAGAGGTATGTGTCGCTGTATGACCCTGTATGTTCTGTAGTGCTGTATGCAATGTTTTCCAAGTATGTCTTTGAAGGGGTTGTCCGTTTTATTTTTATTTTTTCCATGAGCGCTGCCTTCTGTGCTCTGTTTACCTGCTCATCACTGCAAATGCTACGACGAGCAGGTGAACAGAACAGAGAAAGCAGCTCTCATATGAGCGCTGCCCTCTCTTCAAACAGCTGTCTCAGTGACAAAATATATTTGCTGTTCCTTGTAATGCTGTAGACTGAAATGATAGTGGCCCAGATTTTTTTTTGGCGCTCGGCCCAATGCCCTGTTTTTGAAGCCCTGCACCGTTTTTTTGCAACACATATGAATAACTCTGAAGTGAGGTAGGGTTACAGTGTATGACATAATTGTAGACATTTTCTGCCATTTTTCTACTAAGAAAAGTTGAGATAACCAATGCAGATCCAGCCAAACATTGTTTTTGGCCAACCCTACATTCAGGGGGGGAGCTATAGGGGAAGCAGGGAAAGCGGCTGCTTTGGGGCCCTGACCCCAAAAGGGCCCATCCAGGAGGAGGAGGATTAAAAGATTTTGTCAGGGCCCCCTCAATAGTATTACACAATGAAATGATATACAGTGACAGTATAGACAGTGTAGGAAACGGATGGAACAGCTGCCGGGCCTAGTCTGAGAGAGCAATCTTTACTAGCCATAGGAATGGGGGTGGCATGAAAGGAAGGGGTTGCGAAAAAATTACTAGGGGAGGGGGGCCCCATTCAAAAATTTGCTGTTGGGCCCAGTCATTTCTAGCTACGCCACTGCCTACATTTATCAGCATGGTATGTGCAGTCTTGATGTTTCTGGTGAATGATGTACAAGGGGAAATATGCTATTAATATTCTAAATATTAATAACCCAATGTTAAATGGGTTATCCAATCCTATAAAAATCCCACCCATATGACGGGCCCCCCACACTGAATATACTTACTTGGGTCCCTGCTCCCTGCACCGCTCCTGGTCCCCACACCGCCGCTGCTGTTACTCCCCATGCACGGATGAAAACATCCGGTATCGGGGGGAGCAGCCAATGGCAGGCGGGGACGGGGACGAGCCTCCCTTGTGTCACCCGGGGCTTGGCATATTGGGGACATTTTATAGGATTGAATAACCCCTTTAATAACCCCATATTTTTATCCTTTATGCAAGGTCCAAGTGGTCCACCAAAGAATCCTCCAGTGGGCCCAAGATCTAATACTATAATAGACCCTAAAGATTTAGGAGAAAAAAATATATGCATTTAAAGCTGCCTTTGGAACCAATCACTTGCCACTAGGATCATCTTCTTTAATTCAAAACCTTTTAGATATTATTGATGGGTTGATCCTTGAGAATAATCTCCTCTCGTGGTCACAAAAGGACCCCAGTCCAACACTGGCTTTATTATGTGTACAAGGGGAGACAGACTTCATTTACTGATGGTATATTGAGATCACATACATATATCATTACAGTCACACATATTAAAAAATTCCTTCTTAGTGTGGTATTTTTTTTTGCCCATGAGTGTATTCATACTATACAATATAATATAACTTAGTACATGCTTAAAAGCTCTTTAAAGGGGTTGTCAGCTATGGATAATCCCTTTTTTTAGAAAGTGCTATTTCTAATCACATATTAGCAACTATTATGTGAAAATTCTATGGAATTCGTTTTCTAAAAAAAAAAAAAAAAAACAGCATATAAGTCGCTCCATGTATTCTACATCCTGTTCTGACTCTTTAACTTCTGTAATGCCCCAGAATGCCGTTACCACCTTTGCACCTCACTACTGTCTCCTACCGTTAACCACGTGTCATCCTGTGTATTAATTTCCAGGTCCTGCAAGATGTGTATATCTATTTCTTGTTATGTGACAAGTGTAATATGCCTGGTTCACCAGCAGATGGAGGCAACAATGGCAGAGCTTTTTTAAGTAGAATTGAACCTTCTTTCCATTCTAGCTCTCTCCGAGAGAGGGAGGAGTTTAGTTAGTAAGTGGTCAGTGTAGTTTATCCCCTGCCAAGGGAGGGTGTGCAGCAGGAGCTCGTCCCTGTTAGACGAGCACTGTCTAGCCCAGGTAGAGCACCTTCAGCTCTGCTGGATGTGGGGGCCACAGCTTGAAGCCTCAGAGACCAGTAGTAAAGTTCCCTGGACAATTCAGAGACAGACCACAAGAAGGAGATTGCAGCCTGCAGCTAAAGCTAAGCTCTACAGCTCTCCTGCACAGCAGAGCCAGAGAGCAACAGACGTAGCAGTGAGGAGTTTCCCCGCCACCGTACGCATTTATCAAGATTCTGTTTGTGAGTATAATAAACCTTTTTATAATTCACGGAGGAAGTCAGTGCTATCTGTGGAGCTTGTTGGTCCTTCCCATGCCAGAAATTTTCTTTGTACCGGAAAAAGAGGAGTGAGCAGCAGCGCGGTCTACTTACATAATGATTTATTGGACTTTGAAATTTCTCCCCACATCACATCGAGGACCTGTAGCGCGATAAGTACAGCTACGTATCTAAGTGAAAATTTGCTTACTGTGTACATACAAGGTCTGGACTCAATTTATTTCATCATCCCCTTCATCAACTACCCCTTTTCTCTGCTGCGGACGACACCACCCGGGGTACAGCGTATCCAGGTAGGAGCACCATGACAAGTGTAACACCATTAAGGGACATTTAGGCCATCCACTACCACTCTGGCATTCCTACAGCTGGGTACCACCAACTACTACATCACTAAAAGGGGCCCTGTGCCCTTGTTGCTTCACTGCAACTGGTGTCATGACAAAACAAGTAAAATTTTTCCCTCATAAAGGGACCCCTGGCAGCGGCCGAACGCTGCACTTCCTCCTTTGTTTGGACCTTTAGCACAGCAAACAGCCTCGCTGGACTTTCTCATTTAGACCATTTACTGTTGTCAGAGAGGGAAGGGGGATGAGTGACTCAATTACAGACACGGATAGTACTGTTCTATTAGGGGGAAGTTGTTCCGTTCCGCAAAATACAGAATGAACACGGACCTCATCCGTATTTTTGTGGATCCATTTTTGCGGATCGCAAAATACATACGGTCGTGTGCATGATCACTTAAACTGATAAATGCAATGTTCTTCTGTGAGTATCTTTACCTAGGCCAAATAGAGCTGTCATACTGTCATGCCATTAATACAACTACTATTATAACCAAAGTTGGCACATAAAATAAAAAAACAAAAACAAAAAAAAATAAAAGCTAAATACTCACCTATGTCCAGGTGCGCTCCCGCTGCAGTATGTGGGCATTCGGGTTGGTGTTGGGCCCCCCAGCGATGCTGGGCCCGGGGCTGCCGACCCGAATGCCCGTATTATAATCCACCATTGACAATGGGCTACCAATCTACACTGCTCAAAAAAATAAAGGGAACACAAAAATAACACATCCTAGATCTGAATTGATTAAATATTCTTCTGATTTACTTTGTTCTTTACATAGTTGAATGTGCTGACAACAAAATCACACAAAAATAAAAAAATGGAAATCAAATTTTTCAACCCATGGAGGTCTGGATTTGGAGTCACACTCAAAATTAAAGTGGAAAAACACACTACAGGCTGATCCAACTTTGATGTAATGTCCTTAAAACAAGTCAAAATGAGGCTCAGTAGTGTGTGTGGCCTCCATGTGCCTGTATGACCTCCCTACAATGCCTGTGCATGCTCCTGATGAGGTGGCGGACGGTCTCCTGAGGGATCTCCTCCCAGACCTGGACTAAAGCATCTGCCAACTCCTGGACAGTCTGTGGTGCAACGTGACGTTGGTGGATAGAGCGAGACATGATGTCCCAGATGTGCTCAATCGGATTCAGGTCTGGGGAACGGGCGGGCCAGTCCATAGCATCAATGCCTTCGTCTTGCAGAAACTGCTGACACACTCCAGCCACATGAGGTCTAGCATTGTCTTGCATTAGGAGGAACCCAGGGCCAACCGCACCAGCATATGGTCTCACAAGGGGTCTGAGGATCTCATCTCGGTACCTAATGGCAGTCAGGCTACCACTGGCGAGCACATGGAGGGCTGTGCGGCCCTCCAAAGAAATGCCACCCCACACCATTACTGACCCAATGCCAAACCGGTCATGCTGGAGGATGTTGCAGGCAGCAGAACGTTCTCCATGGCGACTCTGTGGTGACTCTGTCACGTCTGTCACATGTGCTCAGTGTGAGCCTGCTTTCATCTGTGCAGAGCACAGGGCGCCAGTGGCGAATTTGCCAATCTTGGTGTTCTCTGGCAAATGTCAAACGTCCTGCACAGTGTTGGGCTGTAAGCACAACCCCCACCTGTGGACGTCGGGCCCTCATATCACCCTCATGGAGTCTGTTTCTGACTGTTTGAGCAGACACATGCACATTTGTGGCCTGCTGGAGGTCATTTTGCAGGGCTCTGGCAGTGTTTCTCCTGTTCCTCCTTGCACAAAGGCGGAGGTAGCGGTCCTGCTGCTGGGTTGTTGCCCTCTTACGGCCTCCTCCACGTCTCCTGATGTACTGGCCTGTCTCCTGGTAGCGCCTCCATGCTCTGGACACTACGCTGACAGACACAGCAAACCTTCTTGCCACAGCTCGCATTGATGTGCCATCCTGGATAAGCTGCACTACCTGAGCCACTTGTGTGGGTTGTAGACTCCGTCTCATGCTACCACTAGCGTGAAAGCACCGCCAGCATTCAAAAGTGACCAAAACATCAGCCAGGAAGCATAGGAACTGAGAAGTGATCTGTGGTCACCACCTGCAGAACCACTCCTTTATCGGGGGTGTCTTGCTAATTGCCTATAATTTCCACCTGTTGTCTATCCCATTTGCACAACAGCATGTGAAATTGATTGTCACTCAGTGTTGCTTCCTAAGTGGAGAGTTTGATTTCACAGAAGTGTGATTGACTTGGAGTTACATTGTTTGTTTAAGTGTTCCCTTTATTTTTTTGAGCAGTGTATATAAGGGTTTTACCTTTCAGTGCTGAATGTTACAGAAGGACAATATTTTGTATACAATTTTCAATGATATACAGTAGTACTGTTGAAAGACAAAGAGCTAAAAAAAAAAAAAATGTTTTCTATGAATACTGAGTTTAAAAAAATACCCCTTTCTGACAGAATTTTCATTTTAAGCAGTCAAAGTTCGGGTTCGGTTGTTCGGCTATTTTATGGCGCTTTTTGAAAGGCTGCAGAGCAGCCAATCAACAAGCATTTAACTCGTGTGCCCTTAGAAGCCATCCCAGCCATGCCTACTAATGGCATGGCTGTGATTGGCTAGTGCAGCATGTGACCCAGCCTCTATATAAGCTGGAGTCATGTAGCGCTGCACGTCACTCTGCTGTTACTAGTGTAGGGAGAGGATGCTGCTGCTGTGAGGGAGAGAATAGGAAAGAATCTTTAATCAGAAGTGCTTGTTAACTCAGCGATCTACCTAGATTTACTTTTCTGGGTGCAGTGCACAATCTCTTTACCCTGCCCTGAGCCCAGTGACACAGAAAAATAACTTTTATCCGTCTGTTAGTTAGGTGGCGGCGGCCATTTTATGCAAGCTCAGTGCACCAGCACAGCATATGTGCTTTTGTGACATTCAAATCCAAGCTTAAAGTACTGCAATAATAAACTGGGTTTAAAAAATTACCAATTTTTGCCAATATCCTACATCTGGTGCCTTTGAAGCATTTGTAAGTGCGAAATACAAGCTTGCAATACTTCAATAATTTTCTGGGTTTAAAAAAACACCCTTTTTTGGCAATCACCTACATCTGGGGCCTATGCAGCATTTGTCAGTGTGTAAGACAACCTTGAAATACTTCAATAATTTTCTTCTTTTAAAAAAACACCAATTTTTGGCAATATCCTACATCGGGTGCCTTTGCAGCATTAGTCAGTGTGAAAGACAAGCTTGAAATACTTCAATAATTTTCTGGGTTTAAAAAAACACCAATTTTGGACAAAAAATAAATTGCAGCCTTTGCTGCATCTGTCAGTGTGAGATACACACGTTAGATACTGGTGTTCTATTCTTTATTTTAAAAAAAAACACTAATTTTGGACAAAATACTTAATTTTGCAGCCTATGCTGCATTTGTTAGTGTGACATACAAGCTAGAAAAAATGCAATAATTTTCTGGTTTTAAAAAAACACAAATTTTTGGCAATAACCTACATCTGGTGCCTTTGCAGCATTTGTCAGTGTGAAAGACAAGCTTAAAATACTTCAATAATGGGGGGGCGGAGCCGACTGAGCATGGTGGAGGACGTGTGCGCCTGAGCTCCTCGCCATAAGCCCAGTCTCACAGCCTATTTCAGAGCTACCTATTGCAAATATGGGGAAAATCGTTAGAGAAAAGAGAGGGAAGTGGAGAGTACCCCGAAACAGAAAAGCTCGCAGAGCGACATGAATAAGTTCCTCAGCAAGAAGATCTCTTCTCAGTCGGAGCGAGGAAAGACGGCGCAATCCGCGCCAACAGTGGAAGCGCGGGAAGACGACTCTGATGGAGACAGTTCAGATGCCTGCTCTGAACCGCAAGGTGAGCGTGACACCTTGACGATTACCAGAGCCTTCCTGCAATAGTCACTAGCCCAATCGCTGGACAAAGCTTTGTCGCCAGTGCTAAAAGAGCTGTCGGACATTAAGACAGAAGTCCTTCATATGGGTCACAGAGTGGAGGCCTTAGAGGACTCGCATACCCTCATGACGCAGCACAGTGCGGGGATGCAATCTCAGCTTGCCTCTGTCTGTAAACAGGTGAACAATGCATTCCTTTACCTGGAAGACCAAGAGAACAGGGAACGACAGAAGAACATCCGTCTGAGAGGGATCCCTGAGTCGGTTAACGCAGAGGAGCTGACAACCACAGTGCACCATGTGTTTGAAATGCTTATAGGCAAAGAACGCACAGACGCCATTGTTATTGAAAGAGCTCATAGAGCCCTACGACCGAAACCGCCAGCCACAGAGCCACCCAGGGATGTGGTGTGTGCCCTCCTGAACTATCTGGACACTGTGGCATTACTTAAAGCAGCGAGAGAGGAGGGAGACCTCTTGCTGGAAGAACACAAGATCCTATTGTTCCAGGACTTGGCGGCTAGTACGCTGGCTAAAAGGAGAGCCTTCTGTCCGCTGACAAATGCTTTAAGGGAGAGGAAGCTCCCTGTGAAATGGCTCTTTCCTTTTAGCCTAACAACCACTTTTGAGGGTAGACAGCTTACTGTGCGGGCACCGGAAGATTTACCCAAGTTGTGGGATGCGCTGCAGATGGAACCGCTGGAGATCCCCTCATGGCTACCGACGTCCTTCCCGCCAGACCTGCCTCAGTTCCCGCAGATCCTGCAGTGGCAGACAGCTACCAAAGGTCGCTCGCCAAGGAAGAGGACCACCTGGGGAGCAGGACTTTGACCCTACAAGCGAGGTTCATTGCACCAAAAATGTCAATTGTTTATCTTCATTGTGGGACACCTTAAATGTGTTTGCGGTTACCACCGAGGTGTTATAATGGGTATTCTTTATTCAGCTTGATAGGCCGGGTGAATGGAGATGGGTCTCTGCGACCTCTCCATACATGTTCCCCCGCACTGGCCTTGCTTATTTGGCCATCGTGTGCTTCATAGCGTCACGAGACGCCACTGGGCCCTATAGCCCACTTGTTTTGTTTATAGGCATTCTTAACTGTTAATGTTTATGTCCTGTCTTACTTGCCACCTACAGTAATGCTAGTCACCTAGACAGATGTATGTACGGATATGGCTGAAGGTTTACTCCCTCAATGTCAATGGCGTTAATATACCTCAAAAGAGAAGCCAGTTATACCACACCTTAACCGCCTCACGTCCGCCCATAGGATATAAACGTCCTATGGGTGGACGTCTATTTCTGACAGCACGTTTTAAAACGTCCTGTCAGAAATAGCAGCTGCACGCTAATCGTGCAGCTGCTGATCGGGTTGCCCGCTGTCAGTGACAGCAGGGCAACCCTAAGACAAGGCAGGGACAGTGCCCAGGTGTCCCTGCCTTCACGATCGCTGCAGACACAGAGCTTACCGAGCTATGCGCTTCCTGTTCCGGCCCGGCGGTCATGTGACCGCCGTGACCGGAGTGTGCAGGAGCTGTGTGAGGTCTCTCAGAGACCTCGATCAGCCCTGCTGTGAGGCTGTACAGCGCAGGATTGCTGCTGTACAGCCTCTATAGGGGTGCATTTCTTCTGTAACTGGGGCTACTATGTCAGCCCCAGTTACAGGAGAAATCAACAGTGAAAAAAAAAAGAAAAAGTGAAGCAAATGTCCCCCAGAGGTCTTGTATGACCTTATGGGGGACGAAAAGTGTAAAAAAAAATAAAAAAAATAAAGGGTTGAAAAAATAAAATAAAATAAAGTTTCACATGTAAAAAAAAAAAAGTTCCCAAGTAAGGAATAAAAAAAAAAAAAAAAAAATAGAAAAAATAAAATAAAATAGACATATTAGGTATCGCCGCGTCCGTAAAAACCAGCTCTATAAAAGTATCACATGACCTAACCCCTCGGGTGAACACCGTAAAAAAAAAAAAAAAAAAATGTCAAAACAAGCTATTTTTGTCACCTTGCATCACAAAAGGTGCAACACCAAGTGATCAAAAATGCGTATGTCCCACAAAATAGTACCAATAAAACCGTCACCTCATCCCGCAAAAAATGAGCCCCTACATAAGAAAATCTCTCAAAAAATAAAAAAACTATAGCTCTTAGAACATGGAGACACTAAAACATCATTTTTTTGGTTTCAAAAATGCTATTATTGTGTTAAAGTGAAACAAATAAAAAAAAGTATACATATTAGGTATTGCCGCGTCCGTAAAAACCAGCTCTATAAAAATATCACATGACCTAACCCCTCGGGTGGACACCGTAAAAAAAAAAAAAAAAACTGTGTCAAAACAAGCAATTTTTGTCACCTTGCATCACAAAAGGTGCAACACCAAGTGGTCAAAAACGCTTATGTCCCACAAAATGGTACCAATAAAACCTTCACCTCATCCCGCAAAAAATGAGCCCCTACATAAGAAAATCTCTCAAAAAATAAAAAAACTATAGCTCTCAGAACATGGATACATTAAAACATAATTTTTTGGTTTCAAAAATGCTATTATTGTGTAAAACTTTAATAAATGAGAAAAAGTATACATATTAGGTATCGCCATGTCCGTAACAATCTGCTCTATAAAAATGTCACTTGACTGAACCCCTCAGGTGAACGCTGTAAAAATAAATAAATAGAAACTGTGCTAAAACAACCAATTTTTTGGTCACCTTGCCCCATAAAGTGTTATAATGAATGATCAAAAAATCATATGTACCCAAAAATAGTACTAATAAAACTGGCACCTTATCCCCTAGTTTCCAAAATGGGGTCACTTCTTGGGAGTTTCTACTGTAAGGGTGCATCAGGGGGCTTCAAATGGGACATGGCATCTAAAAACCATGTGGAGTTCCTTTCCTTCTGCGCCCTGCCGTGTGCCCATACAGCAGTTTACGACCACATGTGGGGTGTTTCTGTAAACCGCAGAATCTGGGTAATAAATATTGAGTTTTGTTTGGCTGTTAACCATCGATGTGTTAAAGAAAAAAATTGATTAAAATGGAAAATCTGCCAAAAAAGTGAAATTTAAAAATTTGATCTCCATTTTCCTTTAATTCTTGTGGAACGCCTAAAGGGTTAACAAAGTTTGTAAAATCGGTTTTGAATACCTTGAGGGGTGTAGTTTCTACAATGGGGTCATTTATGGGGGTATCCAATATGTAAGCCCCACAAAGTGACTTCAGACCTGAACTGGTCCTTATAAAGTGGGTTTTGGCAATTTTCTTAAAAATTTGAAGAATTGCTTCTAAACTTCTAAGCCTTCTAACGTCCTAAAAAAATAAAATGACATTTCCAAAATGATGCCAACATATAGTAGACATATGGGGAATGTTAAATAATAAATATTTTATGAGGTATCACTTTCTGTTTTAAAAGCAGAGAAATTGAAATTTAGAAAATTGCGAATTTTTCAAATTTTTGGGTAAATTTGGGATTTTTTCATAAATAAAGGTGAAATATTTTGACTCAAATTTATGACTATCATGAAGTACAATGTGTCATGAGAAAACAATCTCTGAATGACTTGGATAAATAAAGGCGTTCCAAAGTTATTACCACATAAAGTGAGATATGTCAGTTTTGCAAAATTTGGCCTGGTCAGGAAGGGGGCAAAGGGCCCAGATGGGAAGTGGTTAATAAAGAGTCACCTTTGTCTAACATAAACTCATATAGTTTTAAGAGCACCTCGTGTCTATAAGGTGGGGGGATGTATACCCCAGCCAGTACACATTTTACATTTTCAAAGTATCTGTATAAAAATATATACCGGCCCTCCACATCAATGTTCTTCGAGATTATAGAGCACATAATATCCTTATGAATAATAATGCTAACCCCCCTGCTATACCCATTGAACACAGAGTGGAATTGGTGAGCTATCCATTTTCTTGTAAACAAGTTTAGTCTGTCTCTAACCATATGAGTCTCTACCAGACAAACAAGCACTGGAAGATATCTCCCAATAATATCAAATACTGCAAAGTTTTTTAATTTCTCCCCAAGGCCTCTCACATTCCAACATAAAAGTTTAGTATAGATCATATTTTTTACTTCTCATAGTATATATCCAAGGACCAGTGGTAGAAAAAAAAAAATAAATAAAAAGAGATAAAAAATAAATAAATGAATAAATAAAAAATTATATATATATTCTTTGTCCTCCCCTATCCACCCCCCACTCCCAGATCCCTCCCCCCCACTCCCAGATCCCTCCCCCCCAACCCTCACACGATGCCCTCGACCCAAAAGGGGCTTGAACATCCTACCCAACTGGCGTATACTCAGCATCCCCTCCCCCTCTCCCTCTCTCCCCCAGCCACCATAAACAAATTACTATGTGCATTTGTATTATATTGTTATCCTAAGCCCATGGTTTCCAACCATTTCTGTACCTCTTGTGGAGAAAAAAAGAAACTAACTTTATCATTGTGCACCACTCTAAGTTTTGCCGGGTACAGAAGGGAGTATTTAATCTCAGCCTGGCGTAGTCTTTTTTTCACTTCTATAAAATTTTCCTTGTTCTTTTTGCGTTGTTACAGAGTAATCTGGGTATATAGAAACCCTTGAGCCATTAATTTCAACCGATTCTAATGCTCTTATTCTCCTCATAATCATTTCTTTATCCTTGAATGGGAAAATTTTTGCAATTATATTTCTAGGTAGATTTCCTGGTATATTTTTCCCTGGAATTCTATGTGCTCTCTCAATTGTGAATTGACTGGACAACTTTTCCCTTCCTACCACTTCAGTAATCCAGTTCTGGATATATTGTACACAGTTCGTACCCTCCTCTTTCTCTGGTATACCAATAAGTCGGATATTGCTTCTCCTATCCCTGTCTTCTAAGTCAGTGATCTTCTTAATTAAATCTGTGTTTACCGTTCTCAGAATTCTAAGTTCTTTTGATAATTCAGTGACTTGATCTTCTACATAACTAATTCTTTCTTCTGCCTGTTTTACTCTCTCGCCTAGCTTTCTGGCGTCATCTCTAACCATTTGGACTTCTGATTTCAATTCACTCATCTGTGTCGTAATTACTTCTAAGACACTATTGGATTTTTTTACTGCTAGCATAATATCACCGAGTGTCGGTGTTTCCAAAGTGTCTGGTTGGGGCAGTTCATGCATTTGCCCACTTTCCCCGGCCAAGGGTTTATTTTGAATATTAGATTTCATTTGGCCTCTACTTGAGAACGTATCCATGGTCTGGAGAAATTTATCCATTTTCCCTTCCCGTTCAGCTCTAGTTCTTCCCATATCCTGTTTTGGGGAACCATACACTCCGATCTTCTCAGTTCCCCCCTCTCTCCTTTTCAGTTTTCTTACCCATCATTGCTCTGACTATAGAGGGGACCTTCAGGGTACAGCTAGATTTAATATAGGATCGAGTAAAACGGTTTCTACCCCATAAATCACCTGTAAGACGTGGGACGTATATGCAAACAAGCCAGTCAATTATAATACATAGATTTCTTTATCACAGCTTGGATGCACATATCCCCCAAGTCCGCAGCTTATACAATAATAATAGAACCACTGGTTGTAACACCTATACACCAATAGGTGTAAACCAGTATAATTCCTGAGACACCTATATCACTTGAACCCCCTAACTTCACAGAGAGTAATTTATTTAGATATACCTTATATATCACCTATAAGTCGTATATAGCAATTTACAGAAAATACTCTACACGCCACTAAATTCATTTAGTGTAACCAAATACCATATTGCACAAATGTTGACTATTGTGCACGTATCCACGTGTCCACCTGTGGCGCAAAAAACACTTTTATGTCCACAGCGTTAAGTAGTTTCAGATATTGTACATATGTGTCCACAGTTGTACTTAAGGCACATAAGACCTAATTGCCCGTTGTGTCCACAGCAGTAAGTTCACTTATTTATAACTAGTGAGATTCACATATATCCATTTCTGCTCATAGGTGATATATATTGTGGATAAGCAGAGCGTGCACAGAAGTAGGTAGATTTAGTCACCACACATTAATAGACTCTGACTCATGTACACGATTTGCCCGCTTATACCCCCGGAGGTAAAGAGAGTTGCTCATAGGGCATAACTAGCATATAGTTAGAGTGTGTCTCATAAGGTTTTGTTCATCCGTTAGTTATATTAGGTCATCCATGTACATATACATTGAGCTTGATATGCCTTACTTTGGTCGCAATAATGTTCATGGTTTTGCACAATAAATTCACTTTTAAAGAAAAGCCATATTCTGAGAGCGATAAGTTTTTGGTCTTTTGGTGGAGCTGTGCGAGGCTTGGTTTTCTCAGGACAAGCTGTGGTATTCAATAGTGGCATTGCGGATACATATGAGTTTGCGATCACTTTTTGCTGCATTGCACCCATCCTGTGGATATATCAATGTTTCTTATGGGAATATCCCTAAGGACAAAGCTGTGTCATTTTATGTCACTCCCAAAATAGGAAAGCTGTGGACTGAGTAAAGATAGCGATGGTCTAACCTTGTACACACATAGAGCCCATGCACACATCATGTTCTAATAGAAGTCTCTACCATAACACTGGATGCATCAGTTATCGTAGTAAAAATGAAATAAAGGCAAAATACATCCAACCACTATATAGCAAATAAAGGGTCTCTCATCTGTCAATGATGTCCTAACAGTCGTAGATAATAGAGCAGGACATAGAAGCTTTCAGAAATGCTTCATATATGGTATATCTAATGGCAGAATAAATACATGATTAGAGTTCAGAGGACACCTGAATGTTCGGGTTTGACTGGTTCGGCCAAACTTACCAAAAAAGTTCGAGTTCGGGACCCGAACTTGAACCTGAACCGGAAGCCCATTGAAGTCAATGGGGACCCGAACTTTTCAGCACTAAAATGGCTCTACAAATGTAATGGAAAGGGCTAGAAGGCTGCAAATGCCAGCAAAATGTGGTTAAGAGCATAGCAAGTGTTGATAGGAAAATGACTTAAAATAACATAAAATACGTAAAAATAAAAAATAATAATCTTGATCTAGGAGGACGAGGTCCATATGGAGTAGGAGGTTCAGGAGGCAGTGTAGGTGGAAGCGGCGGTGAAGGAGGAAGAGGTAGCCTACACTGCTTTTTGGTTTTAAATTTATTTATAAAAAAAAAAATATAGGGTACACCCCAAAACATTGGGAGATATAACCTGTGATAACCCCCTCCAGCCGTGCTAAACAAAAGTTCAGACAATACACTGGCTGCAGGGCAGGCCAGCACCTCCAAGGCGTAAAGGGCAAGCTCAAGCCATGTGCCCAATTTGGAGACCCAGAAGTTGAAGGGGGTAGACCCATCAGTCAGTACGTGTAGGCGTGTGCACACACACTGCTCCACCATGTCGCACATCCCCGTGATGTCCATGATCCAATTGGATATCTGCTCTATCAACTTTCGATGTTCTTTTCTGAGCCTACCATGGTGATCACGGTTAGCGGCGAATCAGGGTTCCACGCCGGAGAGGGAGCGTGAGAAATGCATACCACATCCAAGGGAGGTTATTTGTTTGAAAATAAATATGATTGAGCGGAAAAGTGGGAAAAATTATTAAAGCGCAAATGTGGGACAAGTTGTTAAAGTTTAAGCGTTGAATAAAAGGAGGGGGCGCGCGCCAATTAAAGAAGAAATTTTTAAATATAATTCCCTGTCACCTATGCAGAGCAGGGGTTTGTATACGGCAAAATTGGTAAAATGTCACCTGACAATGTAACAGATGATTTTTTTAAATTTATGTCCCTGTCACCTATGCAGAGCAGGGGTATAATCACGGCAAAAATGGTGAAATGTGACCCGAATATGTAACAGACAAATTTGTGAAATGTTTTTACCTGTCTACTAGGTATAGCAGTGGTATATCACACCCAAAAATTGGTGAATTTCACCCGAAAATGTAACATAGTAACATAGTAACATAGTACATAAGGCCGAAAAAAGACATTTGTCCATCCAGTTCGGCCTGTTATCCTGCAAGTTGATCCAGAGGAAGGCAAAAAACCCTGTGAGGTAGAAGCCAATTTTCTCCACTTTTGGGGAATAAAAAATTCCTTCCCGACTCCAATCAGGCAATCAGAATAACTCCCTGGATCAACGACCCCTCTCTAGTAGCTATAGCCTGTAATATTATTAAGCTCCAGAAATACGTCCAGGCCCCTCTTGAATTCCTTTATTGTACTCACCATCACCACCTCCTCAGGCAGAGAGTTCCATAGTCTCACTGCTCTTACCGTAAAGAATCCTCTTCTATGTTTGTGTACAAACCTTCTTTCCTCCAGACGCAGAGGATGTCCCCTCGTCACAGTCACAGTCCTGGGGATAAATAGCTGATGGGATAGATCTCTGTACTGACCCCTGATATATTTATACATATTAATTAGATCTCCCCTCAGTCGTCTTTTTTCTAAAGTGAATAACCCTAATTTTGATAATCTTTCAGGGTACTGTAGTTGCCCCATTCCAGTTATTACTTTAGTTGCCCTCCTCTGAACCCTCTCTAGCTCTGCTATGTCTGCCTTGTTTACAGGAGCCCAGAACTGTACACAGTACTCCATGTGTGGTCTGACTAGCGATTTGTAAAGTGGTAGGACTATGTTCATATCACGGGAATCTATGCCCCTTTTGATGCAACCCATTATCTTGTTGGCCTTGGCAGCAGCTGCCTGACACTGGTTTTTGCTGCTTAGTTTGCTGTTTATTAAAATTCCTAGATCCTTTTCCATGTCAGTGTTACCGAGTGTTTTACCATTTAGTATGTACGGGTGACTTGCATTTTTCCTTCCCATGTGCATAACCTTACATTTGTCAGTGTTAAACCTCATCTGCCACTTATCTGCCCAAGCCTGCAATCTATCCAGATCCCTCTGTAGTAGTATACTGTCCTCATCAGTGTAAATTACTTTACACAGTTTAGTGTCATCTGCGAAAATTGATACTTTACTATGCAAGCCTTCTACAAGATCATTAATAAATATATTGAAGAGAATAGGGCCCAATACTGACCCCTGAGGTACTCCGCTAGTGACAGTGACCCAATCTGAGTGTGTACCGTTAATAACCACCCTCTGTTTTCTATCACTCAGCCAGTTACTTACCCACATACAGATGTTTTCTCCCAGTCCGAGCATTCTCATTTTATATACTAACCTTTTATGCGGTACAGTGTCAAATGCTTTGGAGAAGTCCAGATATACGATATCCATTGATTCGCCGCTGTCAAGTCTAGAACTTACCTCCTCATAGAAACTGATTAAATTAGTTTGACATGACCGATCCCTCACGAAGCCATGCTGATATGGCGTTATTTGCTTATTTCCGTTGAGATGCTTTAATATAGCATCTCTCAGAAAACCTTCAAACAGTTTACCCACAACAGATGTTAAACTTACCGGCCTATAGTTTCCAGGCTCTGTTTTTGGCCCCTTTTTGAATATTGGCACCACATATGCCACGCGCCAATCCTGTGGGACATTCCCTGTCAGTATAGAGTCTGCAAATATCAGAAATAAGGGTCTGGCTATGACATTACTTAATTCCTTTAGGATACGGGGGTGTATGCCATCCGGTCCTGGCGATTTGTCTATTTTAATCTTTTTAAGTCGCTGATGTACTTCTTCCTGGGTCAGACAGACAAATTATCGAAATGACATAAATTTAATTTAAAAACGTACAAATAAATTAAAAAAAGGCGGTGGACGTAGCAGTGTAGGTGGAAGCAGCAGTGGAGGAGGACGAGGTAGCCAACACTGTTTTTGGTTTAAATTATATTTTTTTTTTAAATAAAAGTGCACTCCAAAAGAGTGGGAAATATCCAAAATACAACAATGAGCAATTGCGCTGTAGTATAACAATGGCTGGGAAAGGCCAGTATACATGTCTATTCTGCACAAGGTACAGATAAGTCCTGTGGGATCCATGCCTGGTTTATTTTAATGAAAGTGAGCTTGTCCACATTGGCTGTAGACAGGCTGCGCTTGTCTGTGATAACGACCCCTGCCGTGCTAAACACACGTTCAGACAATACACTGGCTGCAGGGCAGGCCAGCACCTCCAAGGCATAAAGTGCAAGCTCAGGCCATGTGCCCAATTTGGAAACCCAGAAGTTGAATGGGGCACACCCATCATTTAGTACGTGTAGGCGTGTGCACACATACTGCTCCGCCATGTTGTTGAAATGCTGCCTCCTGCTAAGACGTTCCATATCAGCTGGTGGTGCTGGTTGTTGTGGCGTGCTGACAAAGCTTTTCCACATTTCAGCCATGCTAACCCTGCCTTCTGAGGTGCTAGTGGTGCCCCAGCTGCGTTGGCGACCTCTTCCTCCTCCTCTGCCTTCGCCTTGTGCTTCCACTGTGCCCCCGCTGTCAGGTGGGAATGCCACCAGCAGCACGTCTACCAGCGTGTGCGCTTGTACTCGCGCATCTTACGATCAAGCTCCAGTGACGGAATTAAGGACGGTACGTTGTCCTTGTAATGGGGATCCAGCAGCGTGGCCACCCCGTAATCAGCACAAGTTAGAATGTGGCCAACTTGGTGGCGGAGACACTGCAGCCTGTGATCGCTCATGTGTGCCAGGCTGCCCAGAGGCAACGAAAAGCTGTCCTCTGTGAGAGGTGTATCGTCTGTGTCCTCTGTATCCCTCCAGCCATGCACCAGTGATGGCCATGTGCTGGTTTGGGTGCCACCCTGCTGTGAACATGGTTCCTCCTCATCCTCCACCTCATCATCCTCCAGAACTGTGCCCTGGCTGGACAATTGTGTACTTGGTGTTTGTGGGTGCAGGAATCCACCCTCAGAGCCACTTGTGAATGACTGGCCGGAAACCCTATGAAATGATCCCTCTTCCTCCTCCTCCTGTGCCACATCCTCATCCATCATCTCCAGAAGTGTTATTTCAAGGAGGCATAGAAGTGAGATAGTGACGCTGAGATCTGCGTCATCGGCACTGGCCATGTTGGTGGAGTACTCGAAACAGCGCAACAAGGCACACAGGTCTCGCATGGAGGCCCACTCATTGGTGGTGAAGTGGTGCTGTTCCGCAAAGCGACTCACCCATGAGTGCTGCAGCTGAAACTCCACTATCGCCTGCTGCTTCTCACACAGTCTGGCCAGCGTGTGCAAGGTGGAGTTCCACCTTGTGGGCAAGTCTCATATGAGGCGGTGAGCTGGAAGTCCGAAGATACGCTGCAGCGCTGACAGGCGAGTAGCAGCAGGGTGAGAACGCCGAAAGCGCGCACAGAAGGCCCGCACTTTATGCAGCAGATCTGACATATCGGGGTAATTTTTAAGGAACCTCTGCACCACTAAATTCAGCACATGCGCCAGGCAAGGGATGTGCGTCAAAACCACTAGTCCCAGAGCTGCTATGAGATTTCGCCCATTATCGCACACCACCAGGCCAGGCTTGGGGCTCACTGGCACAACCACTCATCGGTCTGTTGTTCAATGCCCATCCACAGCTCCTGCGTGGTGTGGGGTTAGTCTCCCAAACAGATACGTTTTAAAACTGCCTGCTGTCGTTTACCCCTGGCTGTGCTGAAGTTGGTGGTCAAGGTGTTACGCTGACCGGATGAGGAGCCGGTAGAGGATGAGGAAGCGGAGTAGGAGGAGGAAGCAACAGGAGGCTAACTGAAGCGCCCTGCAAACCTCGGTGGTGGAAGGACATGCGCCAAACTGCTATCCGCCTGAGGCCCAGCTGAGACTGCATTTGCCCAGTGTGCTGTTAGGGAGATATAACGTCCCAGACCGTGCTCACTGGTCCACGTATCCGTAGTTAGATTGCCCTTTCCACACATGGCATTGTGCAGTGCACACCTGATTTTGTCCCCCACTTGGTTGTTCAGGGAAGGGATGGCACGCCTGGAAAAGTAGTGGCAGATGGGCAGGACGTACTGTGGGACAGCCACCGCCATAAGGCTTATAACACAGAATGACAGCATTTCAAAGGCAAGTAATTTTGAAATGCTGGCATTCAGGCCCAGAGATCGCGGGTGGGTAGGGGGGTACTTCCTCTTCTGCTCCAGTGTTTGGGAGATGGAGAGCTGAACTCTTCGGTGGGACATTGTGGAGATGCTTGGTGACCCAGGTGGTGGTGTTGCTGGCAGATCCTCTGTTTGCGTGGTGGCACGTGGCACTGTCACTCCAGAGGTGGATGAAGAGGCCAAGACTGCAGCAGAAGAGGAAGCAGGAGGAGCCAGAGACCTTTCTTGGTTTTTGAGGTGTCTACTCCACTGCAGCTCGTGCTTTGCATTTAGATGCCTGGTCATGCAGGTTAGGCTCAGGTTGAGAACGTTTATGCCTCGCTTCAGGCTCTGATTGCACAGCGTGCAAACCACTCGTGTCTGGTTGTCAGCACATTGTCTGAAGAACTGCCACGCCAGGGATCTCCTTGTAGCTGGCTTTGGTGTGCTCTGTTCATTGCTGCGTTGGGCAGTATCAGGCGTACTGTCTATGGGTCAGCCGCTCCGCTTTTGCACCCTGCTCCCTCTTCTGCTGTGCTGGTGGCTCTGTGCGACCACCGCCTCTTCCTCCGAACTACACAGTTCACTCGCATGACCTTGATTCCATGTGGGGTCTAGGACCTTATCGTCCTCCACATCATGTTCCACCCAGTCTTCACCCATGTCCTCCTTGTTGGTCTGCACACTTTCGAAAGCCACAGCAGTTGTGTTTTGTCATCATCCGAGACGTGCTGCGGTGGTCCTCCCATGTACTCATCTTGAAACATAAGTGGTTGGACATCAGTACACTCAATCTCTTCCGCTTCTGGGGCAGGGTTAGGTGTATGGCCCTGGGAAACCCTGCTAGCATAGACATCAAAAACCAGAGGAGACTGCTGCATGACTTGGGGCTCAGACTGCTTGGCTAATTTGCAAGGGGGTGAGGTGAAAGACTGATGGACATCGGCTACAGGTGCCAACTCTGATCTTTCAGCAGGAGACTGGGTGGGAGACAATGTAAAGGAACTGGAGGCACTGTCACCAACCCAATCTACTATCGCCTGTACTTGTTCTGGCCTCACCTTTCGTAGAGCTGCATTAGGCCTGACCAAATAACGCTGAAGGTTCTGTTGCCTACTCGCACCTGAGGAAGGTGTTTCACTTGTGCGTGTAGCTGGCACAGATCGACCACGTCCTTTCCCTGCAACAGGAGGTCCACCAGCAAAAACACGACCGGGGCCACATCCCTTATTTGACGCTCTCCTCATATTTCTCAAATTTAGGATCTTGCCCAAAATGGGTGTTTTTTTTTATATAACAGAATAGAACAGCAGTATCTAACGCGTGTATCTCACACTGACAGATGCAGCAAAGGCTGCAAAATTAAGTATTTTTTCCAAAGTGGGTGTTTTTTTCATAACAGAATAGAACAGCAGTATCTAACGTGTGTATCTCACACTGACAGATGCAGCAAAGGCTGCAAATTTTGTTTTTTGTCCAAAATTTGTGTTTTTTTAAACCCAGAAAATTATTGAAGTATTTCAAGCTTGTCTTTCACACTGACAAGTGCTGCAAAGGCACCAGATGTAGGATATTGCCAAAAATTGGTGTTTTGTAAAACCAGAAAATTATTGCATTATTTCTAGCTTGTATGTCACACTAACAAATGCAGCATAGGCTGCAAAATTAAGTATTTTGCCCAAAATGGGTGTTTTTTTTTATAACAGAATAGAACACCAGTATCTAACGCGTGTATCTCACACTGACAGATGCAGCAAAGGCTGCAATTTTTTTTGTCCAAAATTGGTGTTTTTTTAAACCCAGAAAATTATTTAAGTATTTCAAGCTTGTCTTACACACTGACAAATGCTGCAAAGGCACCCGATATAGGATATTGCCAAAAATGGGTGTTTTTTTAAACCCAGAATATTATTGCATTATTTCTAGCTTGTATGTCACACTAACGAATGCAGCATAGGCTTCAAAATTAAATATTTTGCCCAAAATGGGTGTTTTTTTTAATAACAGAATAGAACACCAGTATCTAACGCGTGTATCTCACTCTGACTGATGCAGCAAAGGCTGCAAATGTAGTTTTTTGCCAAAATGGGTATTTTTTAATAACAGAATAGAACACCAGTATCTAATGCGTGTATCTCACACTGACAGATGCAGCAATGGCTGCAAATTTTGTTTTTTGTCCAAAATTGGTGTTTTTTTAAACCCAGAAAATTATTGAAGTATTTCAAGCTTGTCTTTCACACTGACAAATGCTGCAAAGGCACCAGATGTAGGGTATTGCCAAATATGGGTGTTTTTTAAAACCAGAAAATTATTGCATTATTTCTAGCTTATATGTCACACTAACAAATGCAGCATAGGCTGCAAAATTAAATATTTTGCCCAAAATGGGTGTTTTTTTTAATAACAGAATAGAACACCAGTATCTAACGCGTGTATCTCACTCTGACTGATGCAGCAAAGGCTGCAAATGTAGTTTTTTGCCAAAATGGGTATTTTTTAATAACAGAATAGAACACCAGTATCTAATGTGTGTATCTCACACTGACAGATGCAGCAATGGCTGCAAATTTAGTTTTTTGTCCAAAATTTGTGTTTTTTTAAACCCAGAAAATTATTGAAGTATTTTAGTCAAATCAGTTTTTATTGAAATGAAAATATTCACATAGCAATATAAAGCCATAACAGACCCTACATAGGGTAAAGCAATGCAGATATGAAATTGCAGTTTTCACAATGATAATGGAGTACATAAATTAGGCTTCCAGGGCTTAGCCCGACAACACAGGTAGGTGAAAAAACTATTTCTCCAAAGAAGGTCTGTTTATCACTATTTAGATGCAAAAATAAGAGAACTAAAGACATAAAAAACATATAAACATAAAAACATAAAAAACACAATTGTCCTGTCTTTCCATATCTCTTTTTTAATATTCCCTATTATTTGCCGCCTACTCGACAAAGAATATTTTGGAAGGCTAATCTGACTGATGGATGAATGTTCCCCTCTCGACATAACCTTAATCTCAGCAGGTCGTATGGGTTACTTCTATAAAGCAGGGTTTCCCTCTGGTCAGCACACATCTCCTCTAACCTCTAATGTTTCTACATTCTTTAACATATGCTATCCATGACTCCCATACTTGCAAATATCTACCTCTAGCATTGTATGTCCAGCCCACCAACTCCTCCATTCTACATATATCATCCATTTTTTCATGCCACATCTTCAAGGACGGCGGTTCCTTATCCCTCCATTTTATAGGTTTTAATAGCTTAGCAGCTGCAATCTTATGTGTAGGCAGGTTCATTCTGCTCGGTCTGAAGTCAGCCAAGGGTAGCCACAATAGGACTAGTTCCGGCGAAAGCTTCAGATTTGTAGAGCAAATCTGGTTAATCATCTTTTCTATATCTTCCCAGAACTTCTTCAGATTCGGGCAGAACCACCATATACAGTTGAAGGAAAAAGTATGTGAACCCTTTGGAATTATATGGATTTCTGCACAAATTGATCATAAAATGTGATCTGATCTTCATCTAAGTCACAACAATAGACAATCACAGTCTGCTTAAACTAATAACACACAAAGAATTAAATGTTACCATGTTTTTTATTGAACACACCATGTAAACATTCACAGTGCAGGTGGAAAAAGTATCTGAATCCTTGGATTTAATAACTGGTTGAAGCTACTTTGGCAGCAATAACTTCAACCAAACGTTTCCTGTAGTTGCAGATCGGACGTGCACAACGGTCAGGAGTAATTCTTGACCATTCCTCTTTACAGAACTGTTTCAGTTCAGCAATATTCTTGGGATGTCTGGTGTGAATCGCTTTCTTGGGGTCATGCCACAGTATCTCAATCGGGTTAAGGTCAGGACTCTGACTGGGCCACTCCAGAAGGTGTATTTTCTTCTGTTTAAGCCATTCTGTTGTTGATTTACTTCTATGCTTTGGGTCGTTGTCCTGTTGCAACACCCATCTTCTGTTGAGCTTCAGCTGGTGGACAGATGGCCTTAAGTTCTCCTGCAAAATGTCTTGATAAACTTGGGAATTAATTTTTCCTTTGATTATAGCAATCCGTCTAGGCCCTGATGCAGCAAAGCAGCCCCAAACCATGATGCCCCCACCATCATACTTCACAGTTGTGATGAGGTTTTTATCTTTGTGTGCTGTGCCTCTTTTTCTTCACACAGTGTTGTGTGTTTCTTCCAAACAACTCAACTTTGGTTTCATCTGTCCACAGAATATTTTGCCAGTACTCCTGTGGAACATCCAGGTGCTCTTGTGCAAACTGTAAACGTGCAGCAATGTTTTTTTGGACAGCAGTGGCTTCCTCTGTGGTATCCTCCCATGAAATCCATTCTTGTTTAGTGTTTTACGTATCGTAGATTCACTAACAGGGATGTTAGCATATGTTAGATACTTTTGTAAGTCTTTAGCTGAAGCTCTAGGATTCTTCTTCACCTCATTGAGCAGTCTGCACTGTGCTCTTGCAGTCATCTTTACATGACGGCCACTCCTAGGGAGATTAGCAGCAGTGCTGAACTTACTACATTTATAGATAATTTGTCTTACTGTGGACTGATGAACAGCAAGGCTTTTGGAGATACTTTTATAACTCTTTCCAGCTTTATACAAGTCAACAATTCTTAATCATAGATCTTCTGAGAGCTCTTTTGTGCGAGGCATCATTCACATCAGGCAATGCTTCTTCTGAAAAGCTAACCCAGAACTGGTGTGTGTTTTTTATAGGGAAGGGCAGCTGTAACCAACACCTCCAATCTCAACTCATTGATTGGACTCCAGTTGGCTGACACCTCACTCCAATTAGCTCTTGGAGATGTCATTAGTCTAGGAGTTCACATACTTTTTCCATCTGCACTGTGAATATTTACATGGTGTGTTCAATAAAAACATGGTAACATTTAATTCTTTGTGTGTTATTAGTTTAAGCAGACTGTGATTGTCTATTGTTGTGACTTAGATGAAGATCAGATCATATTTTATGACCAATTTGTGCAGAAATCCATATCATTCCAAAGGGTTCACATACTATTTCTTGCAACTGTATGTGACAAAAATCCCTTATCTTTCCCACATCTCCAACAGAGATCATCAGATGTCAATCCGATTTTAAACAAAAACTCAGGTGTTCTATACCATCTAGTGAGGATTTTCAGGGAATTTTCTTGGATCATAATGCATTTGGAAATTCCATGGGAGTGGGTCAGCACATAACTCCTATCTCTGTCATCAAGTACGCAATTCAACTCTTTCTCCCATGCTCCTACATAAGAGGGTATACTGTTATTTCTATCTTTCAGCAGGTGTGTGTAGATGAGCGAAATGCATTTCGGGGGGATTTTGGGAAGCAAGGTGTATGTTTCCAGCCAAGTGGGGTCTGGAAGAGGAACAAACTTGGACTTTTTAAACTTGGCACACGTGATCTCAAAGTCCCTCTCTTGCAAGAAATCCCACTTCTTAATATTTTCTCCAGTGAAGGAGACATAATAATCTTCTCGGATGGGCGTTTTTGCCAGATCACCTAGTACAACCCCCGGCAAGGACTTCCAGATGGCATTTAACTCAACATTTGTCGTGCTTAGGATCTGCGGCAAAATTCTAAGGGGCGCTAGAGGTGACGGTTTCCCTAGTCCCATGTTAAGAGGCTTTGTTTTATTACATGCAATGATAGTACTTCTTGTGATATCACTGAACAGGGAGTCCTTATCTGTTTTTTTTAAAACCATAGCATGTAGTCTGCTGAATTACCTATTAGAGCAATCTCCATCTCCACATGTATGGGTGGGGGTGCAGGTCTCGTCAAGGCAATCCACCTCTCCATATGTATGGCTTGCATATATTGCTCTATGTCTGGGAGTGATATGCCTCCTTGTTTCTTTCTCTTAGTAAGCAAAGCAAAAGGGAGTCTAGCTTTTTTGTTCGCCCAAATATACCTCCCAATATCAATTTGATCTTCGATAAGTAGTTGACTGGTAAATACAATGGTAGAGATCTTAGGGTATATAACAGCTGAGGTAAGATGTAGGCTGTTATCACGTTTTTCCTCCCTAGCCAGGATAGGAACGGTAGGGAGCTCTTGGTTAGAAAGGTTTCAATCTTATTCAGCAGAGGAGGGAAATTTAGTCTGAACAATAGCTTAGGATCGTTAGGTATGTTAATTCCTAGGTATTTAATGGAAGATGAAGGCCATTTAAAGGGGGTCATACTCTTAAGTCTATTTTGTTGTGTAGAGGAGAGGGAGACTCCCAATGCTTCTGACTTGTCTAGGTTGATCTTGAAGTTTGACAATTTACCAAACTGTTGGAACATATTCAAAACCTCAGTCATAGCATCAACTGGGTCAGTAAGGAGCAAATCATCGGCGAATGCCGTCATCTTATGGGTGTGCGTACCAATGTTTAATCCTCGAATAGCAGGGGATTGTCTAAATTTTAGAAGTAAGGTCTCCAAAGTAAATATGAAGAGCGTGGGAGAGAAGGGGCATCCCTGCTGTGTGCCATTTCGAATCAAGAAGGTGTCCGACAGAGTCCCATTCACCATAATACGTGCTGATGGAGAAGAATATAGTGAAAATATGGCGTTAATAAACTGTTCTGGAAAGCCAAATGCTTCTATGGTGCTACGCATGTACATCCAGCTGTCTCTGTCGAACGCCTTCTCCGCATCAGTCCCCAGTAGTACCAATGGGGTCTGATTTCTCTTAGCATGGCAAACGGCATGGACTACTCTACTGACATTGTGTCTCCCCTACCGTCCCGGTCCCGGTACAAACCCCACTTGCTCTTCCCCCACAAGCTCAGGCAGTAATTTAGAGATCCTAGCACTAAGCAACTTGGCCCAACACTTTAAATCAGTGTTGAGCAAGGAGATAGGTCTATAGCTCCCACAGGCTTCTTGGTCTTTCCCCTCTTTGTGTATTACCGTAATATGTGCTGCCTGAGCGTGGGGGGGCAGAGTTTCACCTTGGAGCAAGGAGTTGCACATTTGAACAAAATGAGGAATAAGTATATCCTTAAACTTTTTATAATAAGCAATGGGGAATCCATTCGGTCCTGGGCTTTTCCCAGATGGGATGGTGTTCAGAACTTGAGTCACCTCCTCTGCTGTAAAGGGCTTAACTAGCTCTAGACTGTTCACCTCTGAAATGGATGGGATCTTAATGGAACTTAGAAAGTCCTTAATCTGTAGAGCTATATCAGGGCGGGGGCCACTATCTTTCAAGTTGTACAGGGATTCATAGAATTTACAGAACTCCTTTGCAATGGCTGGTGTGTTTGTAAGTCTATTCCAGTCTGAGGATTTTATCGCCTGGATAAAGGACTTGTCTCTCTGGAACTTTAACAGGGCGGTCATTAGTTTGGAGCTTTTATTACCATGAAGGTAATGCTTAAAACGCAAAGCCTGTAATATTTTTGCTGTTTTAACGTTAAGGAGATCTTTCACCTGTCTACGTAGGGAAATAAGGGACTTATATACCTCTTCAGACTGTGACTTCTTGTATAGGCTCTCAAGTGTGGATATTTGCAACAATAAGGAGTTCAGTTCTTTTAATCTATGTCTCTTTATCCTGGTGCCCAGGCTAATAAGTTCTCCCCTAATTACTTCTTTGTGGGCTTCCCACAGGATTGAGCTTGACACCTGTCCAACGTCATTATTCAAAAAATAATCCCTCAATTTTTGTGAGATTGACTGTGCATGTTTAGCATCCTCTATTAGGGTGGTGTTTAATCGCCAAGTCCAGGATCTACGCGGCAAGTCCGCAAACTTCACACTTACACTAATGGGTGCATGATCAGAGATGACCACATTGTCTATCTTGGTGTCTTTGACTAACGGGAGTGCTTGGTTAGATAAGAAAATATAATCCAATCTCTGGTACGAATCATGTACTCTGGAGTGGAAAGTATAATCCTTATCCTCTGGATGTAATAACCTCCAGACATCCGACACCCCCAGATCAGACAAAGCAAGATGAAGTCTGCGGAGTTGCCTAGTCGACACGTTTCTGGCACTGGATGTGGTATCTTTCCTGGGGTCAAAGATCATGTTCAGATCTCCTCCCATAATTAATAAACCTTCCGCAAAGGGTTTCAGGGTCTCAAGCGTACGTAAAAGCCCTCTAATCTGGTTACAATTGGGGGCATACAAATTTGCCATAGTAATGGTTAAGTTAAGAATCTTAACTTTAACCAGGAGGTATCTGCCCTCTGGATCTGTGATTTTTGCTGATATTTGGAACGGAACATTCTTCCCAACGCCGATAGATACCCCTCTCGAGGCCGATGAATGGGACGCATGATACCATAAGGGGAAATGTTTGTTGACTACATTAGGTATACGCATATGCCTGAAGTGGGTCTCCTGTATAAAGGCGATGTCAACATGCTCTTTCCTTAACCACCTCAGCCCCCAGTGCTTAAACACCCTGAAAGACCAGGCCACTTTTTACACTTCTGACCTACACTACTTTCACCGTTTATTGCTCGGTCATGCAACTTACCACCCAAATGAATTTTACCTCCTTTTCTTCTTACTAATAGAGCTTTCATTTTTTTTGCAAAAAAATGACATTTTTCACTTTCAGTTGTAAAATTTTGCAAAAAAAACGAGATCCATATATAAATTTTGCTCTAAATTTATTGTTCTACATGTCTTTGATAAAAAAAAAAATGTTTGGGTAAAAAAAAAAATGGTTTGGGTAAAAGTTATAGCGTTTACAAACTATGGTACAAAAATGTGAATTTCCGCTTTTTGAAGCAGCTCTGACTTTCTCAGCACCTGTCATGTTTCCTGAGGTTCTACAATGCCCAGACAGTACAAACACCCCACAAATGACCCCATTTCGGAAAGTACACACCCTAAGGTATTCGCTGATGGGCATAGTGAGTTCATAGAACTTTTTATTTTTTGTCACAAGTTAGCGGAAAATGATGATTTTTTTTTTTTCTTACAAAGTCTCATATTCCACTAACTTGTGACAAAAAATAAAAAGTTCTATGAACTCACTATGCCCATCACGAAATACCTTGGGGTCTCTTCTTTCCAAAATGGGGTCACTTGTGGGGTAGTTATACTGCCCTGGCATTCTAGGGGCCCAAATGTGTGGTAAGGAGTTTGAAATCAAATTCTGTAAAAAATGACCAGTGAAATCCGAAAGGTGCTCTTTGGAATATGGGCCCCTTTGCCCACCTAGGCTGCAAAAAAGTGTCACACATCTGGTATCTCTGTATTCAGGAGAAGTTGAGGAATGTGTTTTGGGGTGTCTTTTTACATATACCCATGCTGGGTGAGATAAATATCTTGGTCAAATGCCAACTTTGTATAAAAAAATGGGAAAAGTTGTCTTTTGCCAAGATATTTCTCTCACCCAGCATGGGTATATGTAAAATGACACCCCAAAACACATTCCCCAACTTCTCCTGAGTATGGAGATACCAGATGTGTGACACTTTTTTGCAGCCTAGGTGGGCAAAGGGGCCCATATTCCAAAGAGCACCTTTCGGATTTCACTGGTCATTTTTTACACATTTTGATTTCAAACTCCTTACCACACATTTGGGCCCCTAGAATGCCAGGGCAGTATAACTACCCCACAAGTGACCCCATTTTGGAAAGAAGAGACCCCAAGGTATTCGCTGATGGGCATAGTGAGTTCATGGAAGTTTTTATTTTTTGTCACAAGTTAGTGGAATATGAGACTTTGTATGAAAAAAAAAAAAATCATCATTTTCCACTAACTTGTGACAAAAAATAAAAAATTCTAGGAACTCGCCATGCCCCTCACGGAATACCTTGGGGTGTTTTCTTTCCAAAATGGGGTCACTTGTGGGGTAGTTATACTGCCCTGGCATTCTAGGGGCCCAAATGTGTGGTAAGTAGGTAAATGACCTGTGAAATCCGAAAGGTGCTCTTTGGAATGTGGGCCCCTTTGCCCACCTAGGCTGCAAAAAAGTGTCACACATGTGGTATCTCCGTATTCAGAAAAAGTTGGGGAATGTGTTTTGGGGTGTCATTTTACATATACCCATGCTGGGTGAGAGAAATATGTTGGCATAAGACAACTTTTCCCATTTTTTTATACAAAGTTGGCATTTGACCAAGATATTTATCTCACCCAGCATGGGTATATGTAAAATGACACCCCAAAACACATTCCCCAACTTCTCCTGTATACGGAGATACCACATGTGTGACACTTTTTTGCAGCCTAGGTGGGCAAAGGGGCCCAAATTCCTTTTAGGAGGGCATTTTTAGACATTTGGATACCAGACTTCTTCTCACGCTTTGGGGCCCCTAAAATGCCAGGGCAGTATAAATACCCCACATGTGACCCCATTTTGGAAAGAAGACACCCCAAGGTATTCAATGAGGGGCATGGCGAGTTCATAGAAACAAAAAAATTTTGGCACAAGTTAGCGGAAATTGATTTTTTGGATTTTTTTCTCACAAAGTCTCCCTTTCCGCTAACTTGGGACAAAAATTTCAATCTTTCATGGACTCAATAAGCCCCTCAGCAAATACCTTGGGGTGTCTTCTTTCCAAAATGGGGTCATTTGTGGGGTGTTTGTACTGCCCTGGCATTTGAGGGTCTCCGCAATCATTACATGTATGCCCAGCATTAGGAGTTTCTGCTATTCTCCTTATATTGAGCATACGGGTAATGAGATTTTTTTTTTCCGTTCAGCCTCTGGGCTGAAAGAAAAAAATGAACGGCACAGATTTCTTCATTCGCATCGATCAATGTGGATGAAAAAATCTCTGCCAAAAAAAGAAAAAGGAGGGGAAAGGCGTCTGCCAGGACATAGGAGCTCCGCCCAACATCCATACCCACTTAGCTCGTATGCCCTGGCAAACCCGATTTCTCCATTCACATCAATCGATGTGGATGAATAAATCATTGCCGGGATTTTTTTTTATTTTTATATATACAAAGTGTTTGCCAAAGTATACAGTATGAACACCGCCACCTCCTCAGCTCATATGCCTCGGCAAACGTATCTTTTACTGCAGAGGAGAAATCTCGTCTTGCAGCGCCGCATACACCGACTTGCGTGTAATCTGACAGCAGCGCAATGCTTCTGTCAGAATGCACATCAGTGCTGCAGCTAGTCGATCGGTTGGTCCACCTGGAAGGTAAAAAAAACAAAACAAAAAAGAAAAAACCAGGCCGCAAAGCAATAAATTTATTAACTGTTGAACAGAACATAGAAACTTTTTTTTTACTTTTTTAACTGAACGTTTAACTTTTTTACTTACCGGTAATTTTTTTTTTGTTTAGTTATTTTTTACCTTTATAGAACAAACCTCTCCTTCCCCATGGGACAATGTGCAAAGCGCAAATCGCCCAAAGATGTGGCGAAGTACGTTATGCACTTTATCCCAGGTGAAAGGAGAGGTTTGCAGCAGCTGTGAGTAAAAGGGCCCTAATAGCCCTGTGTGCCTGTCCTGTGAGATGCAATCCCTATGCTAGGTGTACCTGTGTGTGGTACTTCTGGAAACACTCACCAAAGCATAGGGCAGGGTGGTCAGGACAGTCAGGACAGAAATAGCGGGTGTCACGCCTTATTCCACTCCTGCAACAGACACAACATTTTTTTTGGGGTGGCGGTTGGGTTGAGGTACCAGCAACGACACTGGGGAAATGTCGCACGTGTAGACGGCTAACTACACTGGTGGATGGGGCCACGGAACCTCCTGGATGATGATCTCTTCCTGGAATTTGAGGAAGGATCCTGTTCTCCCAGCCTTACTGTAGAGAACAAAACTATTATATGCAGCCAATTGAATTAAATATACAGACACCTTCTTATACCAGCGTCTGGTTCTGCGGGAAACTAAATAGGGAGCCAACATCTGGTCATTGAAGTCCACCCCTCCCATGAGCGCATTATAGTCGTGGACTGAGAGGGGCTTTTCAATGACACGGGTTGCCCTTTCAATTTGGATTGTCGTGTCTGCGTGAATGGAGGAGAGCATGTAAACGTCACGCTTGTCTCTCCATTTCACCGCGAGCAGTTCTTCATTACACAAGGCAGCCCTCTCCCCCCTTGCAAGACGGGTGGTTACAAGCCATTGGGGGAAGCCCACGCGACTAGTTCGCGCGGTGCCACAGGCGCAAATCCGTTCTAGAAACAAATGCCTAAAGAGGGCCACACTTGTGTAGAAATTGTCCACATAAAGATGGTACCCCTTGCCGAATAAGGGTGACACCAAGTCCCAGACTGTTTTCCCACTGCTCCCCAGGTAGTCAGGGCAACCGACCGGCTCCAGGGTCTGATCTTTTCCCTCATAGATCCGAAATTTGTGGGTATAGCCTGTGGCCCTTTCACAGAGCTTATACAATTTGACCCCATACCGGGCACGCTTGCTTGGGATGTATTGTTTGAAGCCAAGGCGCCCGGTAAAATGTATTAGGGACTCGTCTACGCAGATGTTTTGCTCGGGGGTATACAAATCTGCTAATTTCTGGTTGAAATGGTCTATGAGGGGCCGAATTTTGTGGAGCCGGTCAAAAGCTGGGTGGCCTCTGGGACGGGAGGTGGTGTTGTCGCTAAAATGCAGAAAACGTAGGATGGTCTCAAATCGTGTCCTGGACATAGCAGCAGAGAACATGGGCATGTGATAAATTGGGTTTGTGGACCAATATGACCGCAATTCATGCTTTTTAGTTAGACCCATGTTGAGGAGAAGGCCCAAAAAAAATTTAAGTTCGGAAACTTGGACTGGTTTCCACCGGAAAGACTGGGCATAAGAGCTTCCCGGGTTGGCGGATATAAATTGTGTGGCATACCGATTTGTTTCTGCCACGACTAAGTCCAAGAGTTCCGCAGTCAAGAACAGCTCAAAAAATCCCAGGGCCGAACCGATTTGAGCCGTCTCAACCCGAACTCCAGACTGGGCGGTGAAAGGGGGAACTACTGGTGCGGCTGAAGTTGGTGACTGCCAATCAGGGTTTGCCAGCACCTCAGGGATTCTAGGGGCTCTACGGGCCTGTCTGCGCGGTGGCTGCGACGGGGTAACTACTGCACGTGCCACTGTACCAGCTTCAACTGCCCTTCTGGTGCTCGCCACGTCACCATGTTGTACGGCAGTGCTGGTACTAGGTCCAGGAAGGGCTGCGCTGCTGGTGTATGCCTCACCACGTGATCCGGCAGCGACAGCCCCACTCTGCTGCTCTTGAAACGGATCCTGCGTAACCTGTGGTCTAGCGACACGGGGCCGGGTACGCCTGGTTCTATCAGGGACCTCCACCTCCTCGTCCGAACTTTGGGTCAGAGAGCCACTGCTTTCCACAGGTTCATATTCTGACCCGCTAGATTCGTCAGATGAGGGTTCCCATTCCTCATCTGACTGGGTCAGAATCCTGTAGGCCTCTTCAGAAGAATACCCCCTGTTTGCCATTTGGACTACTAAATTTAGGGGTATTCCCTGAGACTACCCAAGAAAAAAAGCAAACCTGTCTTACAAAGGGGAGGCTAGCGAAGTACCAGAGGCCGCTGCGGTTGATAAAAAATATCAAAACTGATTTTTTTATCGCCGCAGTGCGTGTAAAGTGAATGTGCAGTGATCAAAAAACAACATTTTTTTTGTCACTGCGGTGGGGCGGGCGTGGGTGAACGCACGTGTGGGCGACCGATCAGGCCTGATCGGGCAAACACTGCGTTTTGGGTGGAGGGCGAACTAAAGTGACACTAATACTATTATAGATCTGACCGTGATCAGTTTTGATCACTTACAGATACTATAAAAGTACAAATGCTGATTAGCGATACGCTAATCAGCGAATAAAAGTGACTGCGGTGCGGTGGGCTGGGCGCTAACTGACGCTAACTACCTAACCAAGGGGCCTAAACTATCCCTAAAACCTAACAGCCAATACTAGTGAAAAAAAAAAAGTGACAGTTTACACTGATCACTTTTTGTCTTTCACTAAGTGATTGACAGGGGGCGATCAAGGGGTTAATTCGGGTGATGGGGGTGATGGAGGGTGATCTGGGGCTAAGGTGTAGTGTTGGTGGGTACTCACAGTGAAGTCTGCTCCTCTGCTGGATCCAACCGACGAAAAGGACCAGCAGAGGAGCAGAGAAGCCATTTAACAGATCATATTTACTAATATGATCTGTTATCTGGCTTCTGATTTGATTTTTTGAAAATCGCCAGCCTGCCAGCCAATGATCGTTGCTGGCAGGCTGGTGACGAAATACTTCTTTAACTTTTGCCGGCTCGCGATGCGCATGCGCGGGCCGGCAATGCACGAAATTTCGCTTCTCGCGAGAGGACGCTCCGGCGCGTCCACCCAGAACAAAAGGACCGCCGCAAAGACGCAATCCTGCGTACGGCGGTCCTGAGGAGGTTAATAAGGATACAGCTGGAGTGAATGCGGTTTGGGACACTGCTAAGGCCTATATAAGAGGATTGATAAATAAAAAGATCATTGAGCTTAAAAAAGGATATAACAAAAAAGAGGAAGATCTAAGAACTAAGGTGATAAATAAGGAGGCACAGATGACAAGGGAAAAAACACAGGAAACCAAAGACGAGTGGATAAAAGCGGTTAATAATTATGATAACTACATCAAGGAAAGGGTGCAGAATAAAGAATTATTTGTCAAAACTAGGAATTACTGGGAAGGAGGTAAACCGGGTAAAGTCCTATCCAAAATAATTAAGAACTTGGAGGCGGTTGAGAATATCGCCGCAATTAGAGGAAAAGATGGCCTACTATATAATGATCAGGAAAAAATACGGGATATATTCAAGACCTTTTATAAAGAACTGTACTCAGTAAAAACACAGTTACATGGAGAAGAGATGATAAAATATGTGCGAGAAATAGGAACCCCAAAACTCAATGATGATCAACAGACAGCATTAGACCGCCCTATATCCATAAACGAGATATTAGTAGCAATAAATGAAGCACCTCTTGGTAAAACATCAGGACCGGACGGTATTCCAAATGAATTATATAAAAGAGATAAAGAATTCTGGGCAAATAGACTTATGGAAGTATTTGAATACTCAAAAGTAGGGATGAGCGAACCCGAACTGTATACATTTTCGTAAAAGTCCGGGTTCGGGTTCGGTGTTCGGCGCTTTCTTGGCGCTTTTTGAAAGGCTGCAAAGCAGCCAATCAACAAGCGTCATACTACTTGCCCCAAGAGGTCATCACAGCCATGCCTACTATTGGCATGGCTGTGATTGGCCAGTGCAGCATGTGACCCAGCCTCTATTTAAGCTGGAGTCACGTAGTGCCGCATGTCACTCTGCTATGATCAGTTTAGGGAGAGGAAGCTGCTGCTGTTAGGGAGAGATTAGGCAGGGATTTACTCAGCAAAAACACTTAATTCAGTGATCGATCTACAGCTGTGGATCATTGAACTGCTGCTATTTAATTGCTCACTGTTTTTAGGCTGCCCAGAGCGTTTTTATGTCACTTTTTTCTTGGGTGATCGGCGGCCATTTTGTGTCTTGTGGTGCGCCAGCACAAGCTGCCACCAAGTCCATTTAACCATCAATAGTGTGGTTATTTTTTTGCTATATGCTACATCAGGGGCTTGGCTGTGCTTGCTATTTTATTGAGGGGTAAAATACAATTGGCCAAAATAGCAGTACCCTAAATCTGGTGTTTCAGCTGTGGCTAGCCAATTGTAATACTGTCTGTTGTCTGCCGAAGCACAGTTTTTGTTCTGGGTTGAATACAATTCCCAACTTAGCAATCCCCTAAATATATTTTTTCTGCTGTATCAGGCCAAGTTTAAATTGATCCATAAAAAGGTATATTAGATTTAAGGTGCGGATAGGGTCATCCTCAATAACTTCACACGCTACCGTGCATTTCCAAGTTTAAATAATTCTGTCCGTAAACGTATACCTGTGACACAGCGCCTAAATAATAGGCCTAAAATTTATATTCAGCTAAATCTATGTTTATTGCTGAGGCTGGTCAATTTATTTAGTGTCCGCCAAAGCACAGTTTTTGTTCTGGGTTGAATACAATTCCCAACTTAGCAATTCCCTAAATCAGTGGTTTCTGCTGTATCAGGCCTACTTTAAATCTATCCATAAAAGGGTATATTAGATTGAAGGTGCAGATAGGGTCATTCTCAATAACTTCACACACGCTACCGTGCATTTCCAAGTCAAATTCTGTCCGTAAACGTATACCTGTCACCCAGCGCCTAAATAATAGGCCTCAAATTTATATTCAGCTAAATCTATGTTTATTGCTGAGGCTGGTCAATTTATTTAGTGTTCGCCAAAGCACAGTTTTTGTTCTGGGTTGAATACAATTCCCAACTTAGCAATTCCCTAAATCAGTGGTTTCTGCTGTATCAGGCCTACTTTAAATCTATCCATAAAAGGGTATATTAGATTGAAGGTGCAGATAGTGTCATTCTCAATAACTTCACACACACGCTACCGTGCATTTCCAAGTCTAATTCTGTCCGTAAACGTATACCTGTCACCCAGCGCCTAAATAATAGGCCTCAAATTTATATTCTGCTAAATCTGTTGATACTGCTGTGGCTGGTCAATCTATTTAGTGTCTGCCAAAGCACAGTTTTTGTTCTGGGTTGAAATACAATTCCCAACTTAGAGCAGAAACCACAAATTTAGGGAATTACTATCAGGCCAAGTTTAAATCGATCCATAAAAGGGAATATTAGATTGAAGGTGCGGATAGTGTCATCCTCAATAACTTCACACGCTACCGTGCATTTCCAAGTTTAAATAATTCTGTCCGTAAACGTATACCTGTCACCCAGCGCCTAAATAATAGGCCTCAAATTTATATTCAGCTAAATCTATGTTTATTGCTGAGGCTGGTCAATTTATTTAGTGTCCGCCAAAGCACAGTTTTTGTTCTGGGTTGAATACAATTCCCAACTTAGCAATTCCCTAAATCAGTGGTTTCTGCTGTATCAGGCCTACTTTAAATCTATCCATAAAAGGGTATATTAGATTGAAGGTGCAGATAGGGTCATTCTCAATAACTTCACACACACGCTACCGTGCATTTCCAAGTCTAATTCTGTCCGTAAACGTATACCTGTCACCCAGCGCCTAAATAATAGGCCTCAAATTTATATTCTGCTAAATCTGTTGATACTGCTGTGGCTGGTCAATCTTTTTAGTGTCTGCCAAAGCACAGTTTTTGTTCTGGGTTGAAATTAAATTCCCAACTTAGAGCAGAAACCACAAATTTAGGGAATTACTATCAGGCCAAGTTTAAATCGATCCATAAAAGGGTATGTTAGATTGAAGGTGCGGATAGTGTCATCCTCAATAACTTCACACGCTACCGTGCATTTCCAAGTTTAAATAATTCTGTCCGTAAACGTATACCTGTCACCCAGCGCCTAAATAATAGGCCTCAAATTTATATTCTGCTAAATCTGTTGATACTGCTGTGGCTGGTCAATCTATTTAGTGTCTGCCAAAGCACAGTTTTTGTTCTGGGTTGAAATACAATTCCCAACTTAGAGCAGAAACCACAAATTTAGGGAATTACTATCAGGCCAAGTTTAAATCGATCCATAAAAGGGAATATTAGATTGAAGGTGCGGATAGTGTCATCCTCAATAACTTCACACGCTACCGTGCATTTCCAAGTTTAAATAATTCTGTCCGTAAACGTATACCTGTCACCCAGCGCCTAAATAATAGGCCTCAAATTTATATTCAGCTAAATCTATGTTTATTGCTGAGGCTGGTCAATTTATTTAGTGTCCGCCAAAGCACAGTTTTTGTTCTGGGTTGAATACAATTCCCAACTTAGCAATTCCCTAAATCAGTGGTTTCTGCTGTATCAGGCCTACTTTAAATCTATCCATAAAAGGGTATATTAGATTGAAGGTGCAGATAGGGTCATTCTCAATAACTTCACACACACGCTACCGTGCATTTCCAAGTCTAATTCTGTCCGTAAACGTATACCTGTCACCCAGCGCCTAAATAATAGGCCTCAAATTTATATTCTGCTAAATCTGTTGATACTGCTGTGGCTGGTCAATCTATTTAGTGTCTGCCAAAGCACAGTTTTTGTTCTGGGTTGAAATACAATTTCCAACTTAGAGCAGAAACCACAAATTTAGGGAATTACTATCAGGCCAAGTTTAAATCGATCCATAAAAGGGAATATTAGATTGAAGGTGCGGATAGTGTCATCCTCAATAACTTCACACGCTACCGTGCATTTCCAAGTTTAAATAATTCTGTCCGTAAACGTATACCTGTCACCCAGCGCCTAAATAATAGGCCTCAAATTTATATTCAGCTAAATCTATGTTTATTGCTGAGGCTGGTCAATTTATTTAGTGTCCGCCAAAGCACAGTTTTTGTTCTGGGTTGAATACAATTCCCAACTTAGCAATTCCCTAAATCAGTGGTTTCTGCTGTATCAGGCCTACTTTAAATCTATCCATAAAAGGGTATATTAGATTGAAGGTGCAGATAGGGTCATTCTCAATAACTTCACACACACGCTACCGTGCATTTCCAAGTCTAATTCTGTCCGTAAACGTATACCTGTCACCCAGCGATAAAATAATAGGCCTAAAATTTATATTCAGCTAAATCTATGTTTATTGAGGAGGCTGGTCAATATATTTAGTGTCCGCCAAAGCACAGTTTTTGTTCTGGGTTGAATACAATTCCCAACTTAGCAATTCCCTAAATCAGTGGTTTCTGCTGTATCAGGCCTACTTTAAATCTATCCATAAAAGGGTATATTAGATTGAAGGTGCAGATAGGGTCATTCTCAATAACTTCACACACACGCTACCGTGCATTTCCAAGTCTAATTCTGTCCGTAAACGTATACCTGTCACCCAGCGCCTAAACACTAGGCCTACAATTTATATTCAGCTAAATCTGTCGTTACTGCTGTGCCTGTATTAGTGTAATACAGTACCTAAAAAGATAGCCAAATAATGTTAGGTGCCTGTAAAAAAAAGGCCTGAATTTGAATTCAATACATTGGGCCAAATAATTTTTTTCTTATTGTGGTGAACGGTAACAATGAGGAAAACATCTAGTAAGGGACGCAGACATGGTCGTGGTGGTGTTAGTGGACCCTCTGGTGCTGGGAGAGGACGTGGCCGTTCTGCCACAGCCACACGTCCTAGTGAACCAACTACCTAAGGTCCCAGTAGCCAGCAGAATTTACAGCGATATTTGGTGGGGCCCAATGCCGTTCTAAGGATGGTAAGGCCTGAGCAGGTACAGGCATTAGTCAATTGGGTGGCCGACATTGGACCCAGCACGTTCACATTATCTCCCACCCAGTTTTCTGCAGAAAGCGCACAGATGGCGCCTGAAAACCAAGCCCATCAGTCTGTCACATCACCCCCATGCATATCAGGGAAACTGTCTGAGCCTCAAATTATGCAGCAGTCTCTTATGCTGTTTGAAGACTCTGCTGGCAGGGTTTCCCAAGGGCATCCACCTAGCCCTTCCCCAGCGGTGGAAGACATAGAATGCACTGATGCACAACCACTTATGTTTCCTGATGATGAGGACATGGGAATACCACCTCAGCACGTCTCTGATGATGACAAAACACAGGTCCCAACTGCTGCGTCTTTCTGCAGTGTGCAGACTGAACAGGAGGTCAGGGATGAAGACGATGCAGGGGACAATGAGGTCCTAGACCCCACATGAAATGAAAGTTGTGCCACTGACTTTCACAGTTCGGAGGAAGAGGCAGTGGTGAGACCGAGCCAACAGCATAGCAAAAGAGGGAGCAGTGGGCAAAAGCAGGACACCCGCCGCCAAGAGACTCCGCCTGCTACTGACCGCCGCCATCTGGGACCGAGCACCCCAAAGGCAGCTTCAAGGAGTTCCCTGGCATGGCACTTCTTCAAACAATGTGCTGACGACAAGACCCGAGTGGTTTGCACGCCGTGCCATCAGAGCCTGAAGTGAGGCATTAACGTTCTGAACCTTAGCACAACCTGCATGACCAGGCACCTGCATGCAAAGCATGAACTGCAGTGGAGTAAACACCTTAAAAACAAGGAACTCACTCAGGCTCCCCCTGCTACCTCTTCTGCTGCTGCCGCCTCGGCCTCTTCCTCCGCCTCTGGAGGAACGTTGGCACCTGCCGCCCGACAAACAGAGGATGTACCACCAACACCACCACCACCTTCGTCACCAAGCATCTCAACCATGTCACACGGCAGCGTTCAGCTCTCCAACTCACAAACATTTGAGAGAAAGCGTAAATTCCCACCTAGCCACCCTCGATCCCTGTCCCTGAATGCCAGCATTTCTAAACTACTGGCCTATGAAATGCTGTCATTCAGGCTGGTGGACACAGACAGCTTCAAACAGCTCATGTCGCTTGCTGTCCCACAGTATGTTGTTCCCAGCCGCCACTACTTCTCCAAGAGAGCCGTGCCTTCCCTGCACAACCAAGTATCCGATAAAATCAAGTGTGCACTGCGCAACGCCATCTGTGGCAAGGTCCACCTAACCACAGATACGTGGACCAGTAAGCACGGCCAGGGACGCTATATCTCCCTAACTGCACAATGGGTAAATGTAGTGGCGGCTGGGCCTCAGGCGAAAAGCTGTTTGGCGCACGTCCTTCCGCCGCCAAGGATCGCAGGGCAACATTCTTTGCCTCCTGTTGCCTCCTACTCGGCTTCCTCCTCCTCTTCTTCCACCTGCTCATCCAGTCAGCCACACACCTTCACCACCAACTTCAGCACAGCCCGGGGTAAACGTCAGCAGGCCATTCTGAAACTCATATGTTTGGGGGACAGTCCCCACACCGCACAGGAGTTGTGGCGGGGTATAGAACAGCAGACCGACGAGTGGTTGCTGCCGGTGAGCCTCAAGCCTAGCCTGGTGGTGTGCGATAATGGGCGAAATCTCGTTGCAGCTCTGGGACTAGCCGGTTTGACGCACATCCCTTGCCTGGCGCATCTGCTGAATTTGGTGGTGCAGAAGTTCATTCACAACTACCCAGACATGTCAGAGCTGCTGCATAAAGTGCGGGCCTTCTGTGCGCGCTTCCAGCGTTCACATCCTGCCGCTGCTTGCCTGTCTGCGCTAGCGTAACTTCCGCCTTCCCGCTCACCGCCTCATATGCGATGTGCCTACCAGGTGGAACTCCACCTTGCACATGCTGGACAGACTGTGCGAGCAGCAGCAGGCCATAAAGGAGTTTCAGCTGCTGCACGCACGGGTCAGTCGCACTGCGGAACAGCACCACTTCACCACCAATGACTGGGCCGCCATGCGAGACCTGTGTGCCCTGTTGCGCTGTTTCGAGTACTCCACCAACATGGCCAGTGGCGATGACGCCGTTATCAGCGTTACAATACCACTTCTATGTCTCCTTGAGAAAACACTTAGGGTGATGATGGAAGAGGAGGTGGCCCAGGAGGAGGAGGAGGAGGGGTCATTTTTAGCACTTTCAGGCCAGTCTCTTCGAAGTGACTCAGAGGGAGGTTTTTTGCAACAGCAGAGGCCGGGTACAAATGTGGCCAGACAGGGCCCACTACTGGAGGACGAGGAGGACGAGGATGAGGAGGAGGTGGAGGAGGATGAGGATGAAGCATGTTCACAGCGGGGTGGCACCTAACGCAGCTCGGGCCCATCACTGGTGCGTGGCTGGGGGGAAACGCAGGACGATGACGATATGCCTCCCACAGAGGACAGCTTGTCCTTACCTCTGGGCAGCCTGGCACACATGAGCGACTACATGCTGCAGTGCCTGCGCAACAACAGCAGAGTTGCCCACATTTTAACGTGTGCAGACTACTGGGTTGCCACCCTGCTGGATCCCCGGTACAAAGACAATGTGCCCACCTTACTTCCTACACTGGAGCGTGATAGGAAGATGCGCGAGTACAAGCGCACATTGGTAGACGCGCTACTGAGAGCATTCCCAAATGTCACAGGGGAACAAGTGGAAGCCCAAGGCGAAGGCAGAGGAGGAGCCAGAGGTCGCCAAAGCAGCTGTGTCACGGCCAGCTCCTCTGAGGGCAGGGTTAGCATGGCAGAGATGTGGAAAAGTTTTGTCAACACGCCACAGCTAACTGCACCACCACCTGATACGGAACGTGTTAGCAGGAGGCAACATTTCACTAACATGGTGGAACATTACGTGTGCAAACCCCTCCACGTACTGACTGATGGTTCGGCCCCATTCAACTTCTGGGTCTCCAAATTGTCCACGTGGCCAGAGCTAGCCTTTTATGCCTTGGAGGTGCTGGTCTGCCCGGCGGCCAGCGTTTTGTCTGAACGTGTATTCATCACGGCAGGGGGCGTCATTAGAGACAAACGCAGCCGCCTGTCTACAGCCAATGTGGACAAGCTGACGTTCATAAAAATGAACCAAGCATGCATCCCACAGGACCTGTCCATCCCTTGTGCAGATTAGACATTTAGAACTACCTCCCCTTAACCATATATTATTCTACTCCAGGGCACTTCCTCATTCAATCCTTTTTTTATTTTTATTTTACCATTATATTGCGGGGCAACCCAAAGTTGAATGAACCTCTCCTCTGTCTGGGTGCTGGGGCCTAAAAATATCTGACAATGGCCTGTTCCAGTGGTGGGTGACATGAAGCCTGATTCTCTGCTATGACATGAAGCCTGATTCTCTGCTATGACATGTAGCCTGATTCTCTGCTATGACATGAAGCCTGATTCTCTGCTATGACATGAAGCCTGATTCTCTGCTATGACATGAAGCCTGATTCTCTGCTATGGGACCTCTCTCCTCTGTCTGGGTGCCGGGGTCTAAATATCTGACAGTGGCCTGTTCCAGTGGTGGGTGACATGAAGCGTGATTCTCTGCTATGGGACCTCTCTCCAATTGATATTGGTTAATTTTTTTTTTTATTCATTTCCCTATCCACATTTGTTTGCAGGGGATTTAACTACATTTTGCTGCCTTTTGCAGCACTCTAGCCCTTTCCTGGGCTGTTTTACAGCCTTTTTAGTGCCGAAAAGTTCCGGTCCCCATTGACTTCAATGGGGTTCGGGTTCGGGACGAAGTTCAGTTCGGGTTCGGATACCGAACCCGAACATTTCCGGGAAGTTCGGCCGAACTTCTCGAACCCGAACATCCAGGTGTTCGCTCAACTCTTCTCAAAAGGTACAGGATGCCTCCCAGAGTCTATGGGAGACACGACGATTATTTTAATCCCAAAAAAAGATAAGGACCGACTGGATCCCATATCGTACCGCCCAATTTCACAATAATGACTGTAAAATTCTGGCTAGGATTTTGGCGAAAAGGTTGAGGAAGGTTATAGTACATCTGATCCATGAGGACCAAAACGGATTCATTCCGGATAGGTCTACAACAATGGGCTTGCTTAGGGTCTTTGCAAATATCCAGTTTACAGAGAATAATAAAGAATTGTGCTCTATTCTATCATTAGATGCTCATAAAGCATTTGACTCTGTGACCTGGGACTTTGTATGGGAACCTATGACAAAATTTGGTATTGGCCCAGGATTTATAGACTGGATGAAGATTATATATAAAGACTCCAAAGCCAGAATATCAGTTAATGGTATATTATCTGATAGCTTCCCTATAGAACGAGGGGTGAGACAGGGTTGTCCTCTCTCCCCCTTGGTTTTTGCCCTGACAATAGAAATCCTGGCTATAAAGGTCAGGCAGGACGTGGATTTGCGGGGCTTTGGACTAAGGGGGAGTGAGGACAAAATCTTTCTATATGCAGATGATCTGCTCTTCTTCCTGGATGATACAAATAAGGATCTGCAACGTTCATGTCTCTGGTGGAGGAGTTTGGTAGACAATCGGGTATTCAAATTAACTGGGATAAATCGACTCTGCTTCCTCTGAATGACAAGAATGTGATCTCAGAGGCAAAATTAAAGATTCTTAGCCCCCAGGACAGCTTCAAATATTTAGGTCTGGAAATATCTAAGTACCCTAATAAATTTATAGCATTGAACATTAAACCATTACTTGATAAGATGAAGGAGAGGATTAAAGTCTGGAATAAATTACCAATAAACAAAGCAGACCGAATTGGACTAATTAAAATGATACTGTTACCCCAGTTGCTCTACGTCATTAGAAACAGTCCCATTTACCTGGGGGAATTGTTTTTTCATTAATCTGGTCAAACAAAAGGGTAAGGAAAAAGATGTATTGGCTTACAAGATCTTACGAACAAGGAGGACTAGAGGTCCCAGATATCAGATTGTGCTATATGGTAGCTAATATTGCAACAATGATGAATTGGACACTGGTGGACTTTCTGAGCCATTTGGTATATAAGAGTGAGGGTGGCTTACCAGATATATTCACATTACTTGAATCAGGACAACTGGAAAGTACGCACCTATATAAAATCCCATTGGTAAAATTATTGGTGAGGGTATGGAGTAAAGTCAAAAAGTCACTGAATTTAGAGGGGCAGATTAAAATCACACCATTATGGTATAATAGGAGGTTAGGTAATGCTACCTTTTTGAAAGAGGCCAAATATTGGACTGATAAGGGTTTATGGCATATTTCATAATATTTTCAAAATGAAACACTGAAGGATAGGGACACATTATTAATGAATGTAATGGAAGATAGACAAAGTTATTTTAGATATATTCAGTTGGTGGATATTGTTAAAACGGTTATAAAAAAGGAAGATATAGTGATAAAACCACATGAGGTGATTAATTATATACTAGGCTGGAAAGGTAAGCACAAATTGGTATCAAGCTTGTATAAAAAGATACGAGAAACTAGAAGTGAGGGATTTATTTGTAATAGTAAATCAAAATGGGAGAATGATATAGGGATAATAACAGACGATCAGTGGGGAACATTTTGGTGTTTTAAACCATATCTGAGGAACCCCTCTCATAGGGTAACTCAGTTTATGATATTACACCGTTTATATATAACACCAAAATGGCTCAAGAAAGTTTCAGCTAAAACGCCCGGACTATGTCCTAGATGTATGAATGATAAAGCGGACATTATCCATATGTGGTGGAGGTGCCCAAAGATTCAACCATTCTGGTGCAGTCTGATTGAATTAATCGGGGATATTTTTAGTTTCAAAATCCAATGGACGGCTTCTGTATGTATTTTGGGTGAAACTTCCCATGTGCTATCAAAGGAGAATGAAATTATGTTATATAAATCATGTTTTATAGCTCGTTTATTGATAGCAAGAAGATGGATGCGCCCTGAGATACCAACAATAAAAGAATGGGAAAACTTGATGAACTCCAATTGTATAATAGAAAGAGTAGGGTATATTAAGAGCAACATAGGTTATAGACATGAGAAAATTTGGGCTCAGTGGTCAAAACATATAAACAAATAGATATGGATATATTTATATATATATTTTTATTTTATTTTTTTTATTTTTTTTTGTCGTCCCCCCCTTCCCAGTGGATATAGGGTGGGGGGGATATGGGTTTGGGAAGGGTAGAATGGGTGGGAGGGGGGAAATAAGGAATAAAGGTTTAAAGGTAATATAAGTAATGTGCATTTACTGTAATGTATTGGATAGGTCAAGAATCCTTATGTAGGGGATGTTTTAGTGGCAAGGGAACGAATACCTTACTACTCTTATCGGTGCAATTGTATTAAGCACGCTTACTTCCTCTTGGTTGATGCCTGATGTTTTTTTTTATTATGTAACTGTTAAATGTACTATTACTGCTCTTTTTGTACTTTACTGGATTAAATAAAAAATATTTATATATAAAAAAAAAAGAAAGGCATATCCTGAAGGGGTTAAAAAGATATCCAATTAAAGATGATAGCGTCACTTTAAAAAAAAAAAAAAAACTGCAGTAACTATGAGAGGTGATGTTGTCATAGCAACCAGATTGTTCTATTGTTGTGTATTTGGTTCTAGAACACTGACACCTAGAAGGTATGAGAATTTAACGCAGCTTTTCCTCACACGTAACACATTACAGATGAAGTGAACATTTACCTACAGTGCGATTACTGCGATATTACCGGAAGGAAATTTCTGGAAACAGATCTCCGGAGCTGAAACGGTAAAGTATAAGAAGTGTAAAATAGCGTAATATATCTAATCAGATACTGGGGGAAAGTTAATAAGACCCTTGTCTCATACACCAGTAGTGAGGAGCGTCACAGTTATTAACAGGCTTGTCTCTTTATAAATTTGGCGCATCTTTCTGACATCAATCCATCATGCGGCAGAAAGCAAAGACGTGCCGGCTATGAGCTGATGCAGGTTTGTGCTGTAATTTACTCCAGGTTCTGGCACAAATTAAAAAGCTTTGGGAGCATAAAATTGGAAAAAGTCACAAATTACTTTTGTACACCAGAAAACAAAAAAATGATGTTCATTTCCTCCATTGGGTTTAGTTTTCTATGCAAAATGGTTCTCCCCTAGAAGCGAGAAACCCGCCTCTCTAGTGCCACCTATAGGTCCCTACCCTGTAAGTTCATGTCCTGAATGCTGACGTCACAGTATACATATGTAGACAGCTCCTATTGAGCTTAAAGTGAGCAGTATAAGTATGTATGCAGTAGCTCCCACTAGGGGTGGCTAACATTTTTGGACAGCTTGTATTTTGGCCGACTCTTGGACAATCAGACAAATCCGGTGCATTTAACTGTTGGCAACTAACTTGTTACATAAAAGTAAAATGTCCTTCCACTAAATAATATCATAAAATATCATTGAAAATTATCAATTTAAAAACCATCTCCATTTAACTACAGTGGAGGAAATAATTATTTGACCCCTCACTGATTTTGTAAGTTTGTCCAATGACAAAGAAATGAAAAGTCTCAGAACAGTATCATTTCAATGGTAGGTTTATTGTAACAGTGGCAGATAGCACATCAAAAGGAAAATCGAAAAAATAACTTTAAATAAAAGATAGCAACTGATTTGCATTTCATTGAGTGAAATAAGTATTTGAACCCCTACCAACCATTAAGAGTTCTGGCTCCCACAGAGTGGTTAGACACTTCTACTCAATTAGTCACCCTCATTAAGGACACCTGTCTTAACTAGTCACCTGTATAAAAGACACCTGTCCACAGAATCAATCAATCAAGCAGACTCCAAACTCTCCAACATGGGAAAGACCAAAGAGCTGTCCAAGGATGTCAGAGACAAAATTGTAGACCTGCACAAGGCTGGAATGGGCTACCAAACCATTAGCAAGAAGCTGGGAGAGAAGGTGACAACTGTTAGTGCGATTGTTCGAAAATGGAAGGAGCACAAAATGACCATCAATCGACCTCGCTCTGGGGCTCCACGCAAGATCTCACCTCGTGGGGTGTCAATGGTTCTGAGAAAGGTGAAAAAGCATCCTAGAACTACACGGGAGGAGTTAGTTAATGACCTCAAATTAGCAGGGACCACAGTCACCAAGAAAACCATTGGAAACACATTACACCGCAATGGATTAAAATCCTGCATGGCTCGCAAGGTCCCCCTGCTCAGGGAGGCACATGTGCAGGCCCGTCTGAAGTTTGCCAATGAACACCTGAATGATTCAGAGAGTGACTGGGAGAAGGTGCTGTGGTCTGATGAGACCAAAATAGAGCTCTTTGGCATTAACTCAACTCGCTGTGTTTGGAGGAAGAAAAATGCTGCCTATGACCCCCAAAACACCGTCCCCACCGTCAAGCATGGGGGTGGAAACATTTTGCTTTGGGGGTGTTTTTCTGCTAAGGGCACAGGACAACTTATTCGCATTAACGGGAAAATGGACGGAGCCATGTATCGTGAAATCCTGAGCGACAACCTCCTTCCCTCTGCCAGGAAACTGAAAATGGGTCGTGGATGGGTGTTCCAGCACGACAATGACCCAAAACATACAGCAAAGGCAACAAAGGAGTGGCTCAAGAAGAAGCACATTAAGGTCATGGAGTGGCCTAGTCAGTCTCCGGACCTTAATCCAATCGAAAACCTATGGAGGGAGCTCAAGCTCAGAGTTGCACAGAGACAGCCTCGAAACCTTAGGGATTTAGAGATGATCTGCAAAGAGGAGTGGACCAACATTCCTCCTAAAATGTGCGCAAACTTGGTCATCAATTACAAGAAACGTTTGACCTCTGTGCTTGCAAACAAGGGTTTTTCCACCAAGTATTAAGTCTTTGTTTGTTAGAGGGTTCAAATACTTATTTCACTCAATGAAATGCAAATCAGTTGCTATCTTTTATTTAAAGTTATTTTTTCGATTTTCCTTTTGATGTGCTATCTGCCACTGTTACAATAAACCTACCATTGAAATGATACTGTTCTGAGACTTTTCATTTCTTTGTCATTGGACAAACTTACAAAATCAGTGAGGGGTCAAATAATTATTTCCTCCACTGTATGTAGGAAAGGTGATGTTACTATGACAACAAGGCCGCTCGCTATTGTTTTATAAGCCGTTCTAGAACTAATTGGTTTACATTTCTCTGGTAACGTAGGGTTAAATGTTTCAATATACTTTTTTAATTAATTCTTTGCACTTTTTAAGATCTCTGCTTGCTGTCATTCAATAGAAACCTTATTGTTTATTTCCAGTGGATAAAAATCTGTGCCGGACATGTGTTGGGCACACGGCTCTATCATATATGTGTATGTGTCACATGACCAGGACGGATTTTGTTCCCTGGAAGTAAACACTCAGGATGTATTCACACATAGCAATGGATGTGCAGTTAAAGTCGCATCGGCAGAACCGCAGTTTTACTGTAATTTGCTGTGGTTTTGCAATGTGATATTTGGTTGTGCAATTTTTACAGGTGAAGCGTAAAATAAATGTGTTTCACCTGTCAGAAACATGAAGTCGATTGTCTCCTCGAAAAAACATGGAAAAACCTTGTGTTCTTTTTATTGATGTTTTCACGCGGCTCTAATTGACATTCCTTTAGGTGACATGGTGCACTTGTGTCCCTTATTTTTGCAGCGTCTGAAAACCATACAGCATGAAGTGTCTGATAGGTGGCCACGCATTTGCAGCTCTCTCCATCCATTTCTATGGGAGTTCTGAAAATAGTTGAGCACTTTTCGCTCCCGGAACTCTTATAGAACTGTATGGAGAGAGCTCAGTGTCTGTGGCCACCTCTCCATTCACTGTGGCTGCAAGATGGGGCCTTGTTCTTGAATACGTTGCAGCTCCTAGTAGTGAAACCTGGAGAACAGCGTTCCTTTTGCTATGTGACTAGAGCCTTACATGGTATTTTAATGTCTTTAATGTATTGGCTTGTGAGAGTTGTATATATATATATATAATGGATTTTTGTCTTTAAAGGGAGTGAGAGATACTATAAAACAATGGCGGACAATGCACTTAAGAAGTCCAGGAAGAGACACCACTGCTGCCCCGACTTACCAGCCAAGCGGCGTCTGATTGACCCTGCACAATCATCTCAGAGGCGTGTTGTGCTCTACACCCCGTCCAGTGAGCTCCTGAGGTGCCTCGGACTCTTTCTACGTCGGAGGTGCTATAAGCTTGATCTTTCCCCTACACAGGTTATAGGATGGCTAACAAATATTGACAACTATCTCCTTATTATGGGTTACCAACCCGTAAGTTTCCTGAGCTCAGGCAGCGTGGTCTTCCTCTATATGCTATGCCGGGACCTCATCTCCCCAGAGGCAGACAGCATAGAACAGCTTCAAGTGTCGGTCCTGACCTGCTACTTCATCACCCACTGCTACACCGGCAATGAGAATGGGTATCCAGAAACACCATTCCTGGTGGGCTCAAGGACGGCCTTTTGGGACCGATGCCTCTCATACATCAGCATTATGAGCTCCAAGATGATGCAGATCAATTCCGACCGCCAGATTTATAGTGAGACACTCGCTGAGCTGAAAGCTATAGGGCGATAAGACAACCTGTGTCCTGCGTGATCTGGATGGGCAGAAGATGGATTGGAAAATGAGCCCAGAATGTCAAATTTTGTGAAGGGGCCATGTTTTAGGGAGGTATTAACATCTGAGACCACCATGTTATACATATATGTCATATAGGTCATTATGGCTCCTGGAGATTTAAGATCAGGATGTGAAAGACTCCAGGGTGCATTGTATGATCTCCTGGTTTATTACATGTCCCCCTCACAAGCCTCTCTGGCTCTTTTTCAAATTCCGTATGGCTCTCAGAGCAGACATTGATTTTTCACATTGCTGCACTATGGTGCAAAGACATAAGTTTTCAGACTGGACTTTACAAATGCATTATTTTTATTTGGCTCGGAGCATTTCTTTATAGGTGACAGCTAGAGAACCAGGGACTAAGTTATGAACTGTACTTAACTTACCTCACAAAATCCTTCCCTGTTCCGAGCTCTCAGTCATGTGGCCCTGGAAGCTCTGTTGTGATCCAGTATTGATGAAGTTTTGTCTACTGGTCACTTGTCTTCCAGGATTCTAAATCATGCCCTGTTGACAGCACATCACCAGTAATATCCCTTTTGGGGCTGGAGCTCTGTGCTGTGTGCAAGGTGCATGCGATGACCCAGCGTACAGTAGCTGGATATATGCATGCACAGAACAAGGAAGAGTGCTTGACCTCTTCTACAGTAAAGATAGCAGAGAAGTCAGAGGAAGGTAAAGAGCAATACCCAGGACAGAGCACTGCAGCTCATCCAATGTAGTTTCGAAACTACTAACCTACTCTTCTACCTCAGCACCAAAATGTCAAGTTTATCAACAAATGGTGCACAACAAGGAGGCAAACAGCAGCAGAAACCTCAATTTTAAACAAGTGAAGATCAAGTACAGAGCATCACAAAGTCTTCTGAACAGAAGAAGAAGGCAGCTGGAAGCTTTGCTGAGACTTGAACTGTCTGCTTTATACACCCAGTGCACTTAAGTTACTTAGGTAACATTGTTTCTGAAACATGCAGAATTATCTTTTATTAAACTTAAACTTCACTGTTTTAATCTAGTCTTTTTTTTATTTTATTTGAGGACTTTCATGTAATAAAGATGAGAGATGAATGAAAAAAATATAAACTACATTGTCCTGTCCCTACACTCGTTAGATCAGAATGGCGGCGCATCATGTGATCTGGAATTTATACATGCATGGTCACATGGTGCGCTGGCCAATCACAGCCATGCTAATACTAGGAATGACTGTGATGGATTTTAAGTGCCCACAGCTTAATCGCTCGTTGATTGGCTGCGCTGCAGCCTTTCAACAAGCTTTATTTAAATTACGAACAACGAACCAAAATCCGGGTTCGGTACATGGACACTCAAATGTCCAGTACGATCCTGAACGTGGCGGTGCAGTTCCGCTCATCCCTACTCCTCACTGCTGAAGATGGGTTCAATAGGAAGTCTATGACCCCATTTACAGTTCATCTCCAGCACTTTTTGTAAATGCTTCCTTATCCTTGATCAGATCAGAGGGGTCTCAGTACTCAGACCACCACTGATAAAAAAAATCTTCGACATGTCACTCTAACATATCAAAAGTTTCTTTCAAGTACAGGTACACTTAAAATATATATATATATATATATTTAAACACTTTTACTATGTATAACACTTGGAATGAATATAGACAAGTGAAGGCCTCCATGCATTGCAGCCCCCGGCATATACATTACAGATACACAAACGTATAATGCAAATCGTTCATCTAATACTCTGCTGTTACTGCTTTGAGAAGTGGCTAATTAATATACATTTCCCTTGCACTGGCGCATTACATGGCACCCATTGAAATTAATGTGCTGCCATATCATCAACAATTTAGAATTTTTTATTATTTTTATGTCCATCACTTACCCAGACAATAGGAATCCTAACAGAGTAATGAAGGGGTTAATGGCAACAAAATGGTGGTCTAGGGTATGAAAGAGGTGAAAGAGTGATCTAGGATATTGATAGGTTAAATGGTAACATAACCTTTCCCTTTATAAGATGCAGTGCATCTTATAAAGGGAATACTAGTGAGCACTTCTATAATGGAAGCGCTCACTAGTCTGCAGGAGGAAGGGGAGAGAAGCGCTGTGAGCGTTGTACAGTAATTACCCCTCCTCCTGATTGCTCATCTCAGGGCCCGCGCTACTGTGTCCTGGCTGCCTGCAGCATCAGGACAAGCAGAGCGCACTCTGACCTGACGCTGAGGAGGTCAGGTGACTGCAGCGCCGGCCCTGAGAAGAGAAGACAGCCATGACCGGTAGAGTGGCTGTAGGAGAGGTAAGTTACTTTATTATTTTACAGTCTCATCTGAGGTCTGATATGGATGTCTAATGGGGGGTCTGGAAAGTTCTAATGGGGTCTGGAGTGGTCTATGTGGGGTCTGGTGGTCTGACTGGGGGGTCTGGAAGTCTGACTGGGGTGGTCAGGAGGTCTGACTGGGGGGGTCAAGAGGTCTGATTGGGGGTCTGGAGTGGTCAAATGGGGGGTCTGGAGGTCTGACTTGGAAGTCTGGAGGTCTGACTGGGGGGTCTGAAGGTCTGACTGGGAGGTCAGTAGGTCTGACTGGGGGGTCTGGAGGTCTGACTGGGAGTTCTAGAGGTCTGAATCGGGGTCTGGAGAGGTTTAATGGGGTTCTGGAGAGGTCTAATGGGGTCTAAAGAGGTCTAATGGCGGTCTGGAGAGGTCTGACTGGGGCTCTGGAGGTCTAATGGGGGTCTGATTGGGGGTCAGATATAGGTGTCTGGCGGTCTAGTGGGAGTCTGGAGGTCTGATATGTGGGTCTGGAGGTCTGATATGGGGGTCTGGAGGTCTGATATGGGGGTCTGGAGGTCTGACTGGGGGTCTGGAGAGGTCTAATGAGGTCTAAAGAGGTCTAATGGGCGTCTGATTGGGGGTCTGGAGGTCTGATATGTGGGTCTGGAGGTCTGATTGGGGGCCAGATATGGGTATATGGCGGTCTAGTGGGAGTCTGGAGGTCTGATATGTGGGTCTGGAGGTCTGATATGTGGGTCTGGAGGTCTGATATGGGGGTCTGGAGGTCTGATATGGGGGGTCTGGAGTTCTGACTGGGAGGTCTGGAGGTCTAATGGGAGTCTGGAGAGGTCTAATGGGAGTCTGGAGAGGTATAATTGGGGTCTGATTGGGGGTATGTAGGTCTGATTGGGGGTCTGGAGGTCTAATGAGGGTCAGATATGAGGCCTGGAGGTCTAGTGGGATTTGGAGGACTCATGGGGGTCTGAAGGTCTGATATGGGGGCCTGGTCTGAGGTCTGATATGTGGGTCTGGAAGTCTGATATTGGGGTCTGGAGGTCTAATGGGGGTCTTATATGGGGGTCTGGAGGTCTAATGGGGGTCTTATCTGAGGTCTGATATTGGGTCAGAGTCTTACATGGAGGTCTAATGGGTGTCTGATCTTAGGTTTAAAACTGGGGTCTTATATGGGGTCTGAAATAGAGGTCTAAAGGGCGTTTGGTCTGAGATGGGGGGATCTGATTTAGGTTTTTATATGGGGGTCTGATTTGAAAGTAAGAGGGATTTTTTTGTACTAGCGCACAATATAAAGGGGTGTGTTTGTACTGACGCGCATCTGTGTGGTACCAGTATTTTCAGGGGGACTGTTTCTGCAGGAAAGTATTGAGGAGCACAGTGGACACAGTATTGGGGGTGGAAGGATGGGGTGTTGAGAAGGTGAGTAGGAGGAAGGAAAAGTAGGAAAGTAAGATGTCTGTTTGTTAAACTCTACAGAGACGAGGTGTGGCTGAAAAAAGTCACCATTTTGGTCTGGTCTAACAAGAGAAGAAGAGTAAAGAGAATATCTATTGGGGGTGGCATGAAAGGAAGGGGTTGCGAAAAAATTACTGGGGGAGGGGGGCCCCATTCAAAAATTTGCTGTTGTGCCCATTCATTTCTAGCTACGCCACTGCCTACATTTACCAGCATGGTATGTGCCGTCTTGATGTTTCTGGTGAATGATGTACAAGGGGAAATAAGCTATTAATATTCTTAATATTAATAACCCAATGTTAAATGGGTTATCAAATCCTATAAAAAGCCCCCTATATGACGGGCCCCCCACACTGAATATACTTACCTGGGTCCCTGCTCCCTGCACCGCTCCTGGTCCCCACACCACTGCTGCTGCATCTCCCCATGCGCGGATGAAAACATCCGGTATCGGGGGGAGCAGCCAATGGCAGGCGGGGACGGGGACGAGTCTCCCTAGTGTCACCCGGGGCTTGGCATATTGGGGGACATTTTATAGGATTGAATAACCCCTTTAATACCCCCATATTTTTATCCTTTATTCAAGGTCCAAGTGGTCCACCAAAGAATCCTCCGGTGGGCCCAAGATCTAATACTATAATAGACCCTAAATATTTAGGAGAAAAAAATATACACATTTAAAGCTGCCTTTGGAACCAATCACTTGCCACTAGGATCATCTTCTTTAATTCAAAACCTTTTAGATATTATTGATGGGTTGATCCTCGAGAATAATCTCCTCTGGTGGGCACAAAAGGACATCAGTCCAACACTGGCTTTATTATGTGTACAAGGGGAGACAGCCTTCATTTACTGATGGTATATTGAGATCACATACATATATCATTACAGTCACACATATAATAAAGTTCTATTCAATTCCTTCTTAGTGTGGTATTCTTTTTTTGCCCATGAGTGCATTCATACTATACAATATAATATAACTTATTACATGCTCAAAAGCTCTTTAAAGAGGTTGTCAGCTATGGATAATCCCTTTTTTTAGAAAGTGCTATTTTTAATCACATATTAGCAACTTTTATGTGAAAATTCAATGGAATTCGTTTTCTAAAAAAAAAAAAAAAAAAGCGGCATATCGTTTTTAAAGTCACTCCATGTATTTTACCCCCTGTTCTGACTCTTTAACTTCTGTAATGCCCCAGAATGCCATTACCACCTTTGCACCTCACTACTATCTCCTACCGTTAACCTTGTGTCATCCTGTATATTAATTTCCAGGTCCTGCAAGATGTGTATTTCTATTTCTTATTATGTGACAAGTGTAATATGCCTGTGTAACAGACCGTTTCCGCAGACAAGGGGTTAAAATCCGTTTAGGCGATAAGCCCCTTTCTGAGAGACAGGCACAGCTACTGCAGGATACACCAAACTCCCGAACTGGATACAAAGTAGCACTCCAAACTGGAACCTCACGAATAGCTGCTAGCAGACGAACAGGAATCAGCTTACACTTCTGGCAAGCGGTCTTCTAGCAGCATACAGTGAATCCCCCCAATAACGAGACAAGGCTCCGTTTTGAGGGTCAAGCAGTGGTCTGACTGTACTTCAAGTACAGCCTCTTTTATTCATAAACCACAAACATAGTACTGCTCACAGGGGTTTGAAATACAACCAATCAGTAATTTACAACACATACAATGTAACTACAGCAACCAATCGTTCACACCCCCAGAGGACCAGAATGAAGACTGTGACATAGGACAGATACAACATATCCCCACAATGCATCATGGTTCCCTCCTCTCTGTCCCGGAGACAACCTGAGGAGCAATCCAATTATCTCTCAAGATAAAGAGAAGTCACCAATACACATGTGCAGACAATAGGACAGACATCACCCTTTAAACACACAATGGGACAATGGCACAATAGAAACACACCCAGCATTTCCTCCCAAGCTAACAAGTTACACTAATTATAAATTGTTACAACTTTGTGAGTTTACATTGGCCATACATATATCTAACATCAATTTAAACAGTATAACTTGGGGACAAACCTATCCAAAATTCACTTGAATAGGTTCAGGGGTTTAAAAGTTAGTATATGGCCCATAATCCTGGGGCAAGAGGCCAGCAGCCAGGCCTCTCCAAAACCCAGTGGCGAGGTTGGTTTCGCCACAGCCTGGTTCACCAGCAGATGGAGGCAACAATGGCAGAGCTATTTTATCTAGAATGGAATCTTCTTTCCATTCTAGCTCTCTCCGAGAGAAGGAGGAGTTTAGTTAGTTAGTGGTCAGTGTAGTTTATCCCCTGCCAAGGGAGGGTGTGCAGCAGGAGTTCGTCCCTGTTGGACGAGCCGTGTCTAGCCGAGGTAGAGCACCTTCAGCTCTGCTGGATGTGGGGGCCACAGTTTGAAGTCTCAGAGACCAGGAGTAAAGTTCCCTGGACAATTTAGAGACAGACCACAAGAAGGAGATTGGCGCCTGCAGCTAAAGCTAAGCTCTATAGCTATCCTGCAGAGCCAGAGAGCAACAGACGTAGCAGTGAGGAGTTTCCCCGTCACCGTACGCATTTATAAAGATTCTGTTTGTGAGTATAATAAACCTTTTTATAATTCACGGAGGAAGTCAGTGCTATCTGTGGAGCTTGTTGGTCCCTCCCATGCCAGAAATTTTCTTTGTACCGGAAAAAGAGGAGTGAGCAGCAGCGCGGTCTACTTACATAATAATTTATTGGACTTTGTGATTTCTCCCCACATCACATCAAGGACCAGCAGCGCGATAAGTACAGCTACGTATCTAAGTGAAAATTTGCTTACTGTGTACATACAAGGTCTGGACTCAATTTTTTTAATCATCCCCTTCATCAACTACCCCTTTGCTCTGCTGCGGACGACACCGCCCGGGGTCCAGCGTAGCCATGTAGGAGCACCGTGACAAGTGCAACACCATTAAGGGACATTTAGGCCACCCACCACCACTCTGGCATTCCTACAGCTGGGTACCACCAACTACTACATCACTAAAAGGGGCCCTGTGCCCTTGTTGCTTGACTGCAACTGGTGTCATGACAAAACAAGTAAAATTTTTCCCTCTTAAAGGGACCCCTGGCAGCGGCCGAACGCTGCACTTCCTCCGTTGTTTGAACCTTTAGCACAGCAAACAGCATCGCTGGACTTTCTCATTTAGACCATTTACTGTTGTCAGAGAGGGAAGGGGGATGAGTGACTCAATTACAGACACGGGTAGTACTGTTCTATTAGGGGGAAGTTGTTCCGTTCCGCAAAATACAGAATGAACACGGACCTCATCCGTATTTTTTGTGGATCCGTTTTTGCGGATCTCAAAATACATACGGTCGTCTGTATGATCACTTAAACTGATAAGTGCAATGCTCTTCTGTGAGTATCTTTACCTAGGCTAAATAGAGCTGTCATACTGTCATGCCATTCATACACCTACTATTATAGCCAAAGTTGGCACATAAAATATAAAAACTAAAACAAAAAAAACTAAAAGCTAAATACTCACCTATGTCCAGGTGCGCTCCCATGCCCCGCTGCAGTATGTGGGCGTTCTGGTTGGTGTTGGGCCCCCCAGCGATGCTGGGCCCGGGGCTGCCGACCCGAATGCCCGTATTATAATCCGCCATTGACAATGGGCTACCAATCTATATAAGGGTTTTACCTTTCAGTGCTGAATGTTACAGAAGGACAATATTTTGTATACAATTTTCAATGATATAGTACTGTTGAAAGACAAAAAACTTTTGTCTTAAACTATTTAAAAAAAATATGTTTTCTATGAATACTGAGTTTAAAAAAATACCCCTTTCTGACAGAATTTTCCTTTTAAGCAGTCAGCTATACATCTGGTAACAAGTGTTCACACCACCAACATGCTGCAGATTTTCATGCAGGAGATAGACCGCTGACAGAAGAGTACACCATGCTCTCCATTCACTGCTATGGGACCTACAGAAATACTCCATAGTCCATAGGTGGCTGGAGAGCACTCAGACCTCAGTCTCTCTCTGAAATGTTACCAACATAACCCATGCCGGCACCAGCAGCGTCTCCATGTGCCTTCCAACCTTCTATGGACTATATGGATTACTTGGTTTCTGAACGCCTATAGGTGAACATTGCTTGACGCCATCACCGATTGTATATTGAACCGTGATGATGGATCATGTATTTATTCTGCCATTAGATATACCGTATATGAAGCATTTCTGAAAGCTTCTATGTCCTGCTCTATTATCCACTACTGTTAGGACATCATTGACAGATGAGAGACCCTTTATTTGCTATATAGTGGTTGGATGTATTTTGCCTTTATTTCATTTTTACTACGATAACTGATGCATCCAGTGTTATGGTAGAGACTTCTATTAGAACATGATGTGTGCATGGGCTCTATGTGTGTACAAGGTTAGACCATCGCTATCTTTACTCAGTCCACAGCTTTCCTATTTTGGGAGTGACATAAAATGACACAGCTTTGTCCTTAGGGATATTCCCATAAGAAACACTGATATCATATCCACAGGATGGGTGCAATGCAGCAAAAAGTGATCGCAAACTCATATGTATCCGTAATGGCACTATTGAATACCACAGCTTGTCCTGAGAAAACCAAGCCTCGCTCAGCTCCACCAAAAGACCAAAAACTTATGGCTCTCAGAATATGGCTTTTCTTTAAAAGTGAATTTATTGTGCAACAGTATTTACATTATTGCAAACAAAGTAAGGCATATCCTGAAGGGGTTAAAAAGATTTCCAATTAAAGATGATAGCGTCACTTTAAGAAAAAAAAAAACTGCAGTAACTATGAGAGGTGATGTTGTCATAGCAACCAGTCTGTTCTATTGTTGTGTATTTGGTTCTAGAACACGGACACCTAGAACGTATGTGAATTACATGCAGCTTTTCCTCACAAGTCACACATTACAGGTGAAGTGAACATTTACCTACCGATTACTGCGATATTACCGGAAGGAAATCTCTGGAAACAGATCTCCGGAGCTGAAACGGTAAAGTATAATAAGTGTAATATAGTGTAATATATCTAATCAGATACTGGGGGAAAGTTATTAAGACCCTTGTCTCATACACCAGTATTAATATGTAATGTGCTGTAGTGAGGAGCGTCACAGTTATTAACAGGCTTGTCTCTTTATAAATTTGGCGCATCTTTCTGACATCATTCCATCATGCGGCAGAAAGCAAAGACGTGCCGGCTATGAGCTGATGCAGGTTTGTGCTGTAATTTACTCCAGGTTCTGGCACAAATTTAAAAGCTTTGGGAGCATAAAATTGGAAAAAGTCACAAATTACTTTTGAACACCAGAAAACAAAAAAATAATGTTCATTTCCTCCATTGGGTTTAGTTTTCTATGCAAAATGGTTCTCCTCTAGAAGCGAGAAACCCGCCTCTCTAGTGCCACCTAGAGGTCACTACCCTGTAAGTTCATGTCCTGAATGCTGACGTCACAGTATACATATGTAGACAGCTCCTATTGAGCTTAAAGTGAGCAGTATAAGTATGTATGCAGTAGCTCCCCCTAGGGGTGGCTAACATTTTTGGACAGCTTGTATTTTGTCCGACTCTTGGACAATCAGACAAATCCTGTGCATTTAACTGTTGGCAACTAACTTGTTACATAAAAGTAAAATGTCCTTCCACTAAATAATATCATTAAATATAATTGAAAATTATCAATTTAAAAACCATCTCCATTTAACTATGTAGGAAAGGTGATGTTACCATGACAACAAGGCCGCTCGCTATTGTTTTATAAGCGGTTCTAGAACTAACTGGTTTACATTTCTCTGGTAACGTAGGGTTAAATGTTTCAATATACTTTTTTGAATTAACTCCTTGCACTTTTTAGGATCTCTGCTTGCTGTCATTCAATAGAAACCTCATTGTTTATTTCCAGTGGATAAAAATCTGTGCCGGACATGTGTTGGGCACACGGCTCTATCATATATGTGTATGTGTCACATGACCAGGACGGATTTTATTCCCTGGAAGTAAACACTCAGGATGTATTCACACATAGCAATGGATGTGCAGTTAAAGTCGCATCGGCAGAACCGCAGTTTTACTGTAATTTGCTGTGGTTTTGCAATATAATATTTGGCTGTGCAATTTTTACAGGTGAAGCGTAAAATAAATGTGTTTCATCTGTCAGAAACATGAAGTCGATTGTCTCCTCGAAAAAACATGGAAAAACCTTGTGTTCTTTTTAATGATGTTTTCACGCGGCTCTAATTGACAATCCCTTAGGTGACATGGTGCACTTGTGTCCCTTATTTTTGCAGTGTGTCTGAAAACCATACAGCATGAAGTGTCTGATAGGTGGCCACGCATTTGCAGCTCTCTCCGTCCATTTCTATGGGAGTTCTGAAAATAGTTGAGCACTTTTCGCTCCCGGAACTCTTATAGAACTGTATGGAGAGAGCTCAGTGTCTGTGGCCACCTCTCCAGTCACTGTGGCTGCAAGATGGGGCCTTGGTCTTGAATAATTTGCAGCTCCTAGTAGTGAAACCTGGACCTATCACCATTTATGGCATATCTTATGGAAATGCAATGAATGTCCTGATGAAAATAATCCTTTATTGTATGCCAGAAACCATGAATCACATACAAGTGTCTAATCGTGGTCTTGTAACTTTATGAGGGAGAACAGCGTTGCTTGTGTTATGTGACTAGAGCCTTACATGGTATTTCAATGTCTCTAATGTATTGGCTTGTGAGAGTTGTATATATATATATATTATGTATTTTTGTCTTTAAAGGGAGTGAAAGATACCATAAAACAATGGCGGACAATGCACTTAAGAAGTCCAGGAAGAGACACCACTGCTGCCCCGACTTACCAGCCAAGCGGCGTCTGATTGACCCTGCACAATCATCTCAGAGGCGTGTTGTGCTCTACACCCCGTCCAGTGAGCTCCTGAGGTGCCTCGGACTCTTTCTACGTCGGAGGTGCTATAAGCTTGATCTTTCCCCTACACAGGTTATAGGATGGCTAAAAAATATTGACAACTATCTCCTTATTATGGGTTACCAACCCGTAAGTTTCCTGAGCTCAGGCAGCGTGGTCTTCCTCTATATGCTATGCCGGGACCTCATCTCCCCAGAGGCAGACTGCGTAGAACAGCTTCAAGTGTCGGTCCTGACCTGCTACTTCATCACCCACTGCTACACCGGCAATGAGAATGGGTATCCAGAAACACCATTCCTGGTGGGCTCAAGGATGGCCTTTTGGGACCGATGCCTCTCATACATCAGCATTATGAGCTCCAAGATGATGCAGATCAATTCCGACCGCCAGATTTATAGCGAGACACTCGCTGAGCTGAAAGCTATAGGGCGATAAGACAACCTGTGTCCTGCGTGATCTGGATGGACAGAAGATGGATTGGAAAATAAGCCCAGAATGTCAAATTTTGTGAAGGGACCATGTTTTAAGGAGGTATTAACATCTGAGACCACCATGTTATACATATATGTGATATAAGTTATCATGGCTCCTGGAGATTTCAGATCAGGATGTGAAAGACTCCAGGGTGCATTGTATGAACTCCTGGTTTATTACATGTCCCCCTCACAAGCCGCTCTGGCTCTTTTTCAAGCTCCTGATTTTTGAAATTGATATCTCTTAGAGATTTCAATATTGGAATTATACCGTATGGCTCTCAGAGCAGACATTGATTTTTCACATTGCTGCACTATGGTGCAAAGACATAAGTTTTCAGAATGGACTTTACAAATGCATGATTTTTATTTGGCTCGGAGCATTTCTTTATAGGTGACAGCTGGAGAACCAGGGACTAAGTTATGACCTGTACTTAACTTACTTCACAAAATCCTTCCCTGTTCCGAACTCTCAGTCATGTGGCCCTGAAAGCTCTGTTGTGATCCAGTATTGATGACGTTTTGTCTACTGGTCACTTGTCTTCCAGGATTCTAAATCATGCCCTGTTGACAGCACATCACCAGTAATATCCCTTTTGGGGCTGGTGCTCTGTGCTGTGTGCAAGGTGCATGCGATGACCCAGCGTACAGTAGCTGGATACATGCATGCACAGACCAAGGAAGAGTGCTTGACCTCTTTTACAGTAAAGATAGCAGAGAAGTCAGAGGAAGGTAAAGAGCAATACCCAGGACAGAGCACTGCAGCTCATCCAATGTAGTTTAAAAACTACTAACCTACTCTTCAACCTCAGCACCAAAATGTCAAGTTTATCAACAAATGGTGCACAACAAGGAGGCGAACAGCAGCAGAAACCTCAATTTCAAACAAGTGAAGATCAAGTACAGAGCATCACAAAGTCTTCTGAACAGAAGAAGGCGGCAGCTGGAAGCTTTGCTGAGACTTGAACTGTCTGTTTTATACACCCAGTGCACTTAAGTTACTTAGGTAACATTGTTTCTGAAACATGCTGAATTTTCTTTTAATAAACTTAAACAGAACTTCACTGTTTTAATCTAGTCTTTTTTTATTTTTATTTGAGGACTTCCATGTAATAAAGATGAGAGATGAATGAAAAAAATATAAACTACATTGTCCTGTCCCTACACTAGTTAGAGGTGAATGGCGGCGCATCATGTGATCTGGAATTTATGCATGCATGGTCACATGGTGCGCTGGCCAATCACAGCCATGCTAATACTAGGAATGACTGTGATGGCTTTTAAGTGCCCACAGCTTAATTGCTTGTTGATTGGCTGCGCTGCAGCCTTTCAACAAGCTTTATTTAAATTACGAACAACGAACCAAAATCCGGTTTCGGTACATGGACACCCAAATGTCCAGTACGATCCTGAACGTGGCGGTGCAGGTCCGCTCATCCCTACTCCTCACTGCTGAAGATGGATTCAATAGGAAGTCTATGACCCCATTTGCAGTTCATCTCTGGCACTTTTTGTAAATGCTTCCTTATCCTTGATCAGATCAGAGGGGTGAAAGAGTTATCTACACTAGTTAGAGGTGAAAGAGTTATCTAGGATATTGATGGGTTAAATAGTAACATAACTTTTCCCTTTATAAGATGCAGTGCATCTTATAAAGGGAATACTAGTGAGCACTTCTATAATGGAAGCGCTCACTAGTCTGCAGGAGGAGGGGGAGAGAAGCGCTGTGAGCGCTGTACAGTAATTACCCCTCCTCCTGCTCGCTCTTCTCAGGGCCCATGCTGCTGTGTCCTGGCTGCCTGCAGCATCAGGATGTGCAGAGCGCACTCTGACCTGACGCTGAGGAGGTCAGGTGACTGCAGTGCTGCACGGGACCTGAGAAGAGAAGACAGCCATGACCGGTAGAGTGGCTGCAGGAGAGGCAAGTTACTTTATTATTTTACAGTCTGATCTGAGGTCTGATATGGATGTCTAATGGGGGGTCTGGAGAGGTGTAATGGGGTCTGGAGTGGTCTATGGGGGGTCTGGAGTGGTCTATGGGGGATCTGGTCGTCTGACTGGGGGGTCTGGAAGTCTGACTGGGTTGGTCAGGAGGTCTGACTGGGGGGTCCGGAGGTCTGATTGGGGGTCTGGAGTGGTCTAATGGGGGGTCTGGAGGTCTGACTGGGAAGTCTGGAGGTCTGACTGGGAAGTCTGGAGGTCTGACTGGGGGGTCTGAAGGTCTGACTGGGGGGTCTGGAGGTCTGACTGGGGGGTCTGGAGGTCTGACTGGGGGTCTGGAGAGGTCTAATGGGGTCTAAAGAGGTTTAATGGGCGTCTGGAGAGGTATGACTGGGGGTCTGAAGGTCTAATGGGGGTCTGATTTGGAGTCTGGAGGTCTGATTGGGGGTCAGATATGGGTGTATGGCGGTCTAGTGGGAGTCTAGAGGTCTGATATGTGGGTCTGGAGGTCTGATATGGGGGTCTGGAGTTCTGACTGGGAGGTCTGGAGGTCTAATGGGAGTCTGGAGAGGTCTAATGGGAGTCTGGAGAGGTATAATGGGGGTCTGATTGGGGGTATGTAGGTCTGATTGGGGGTCTGGAGGTCTAATGGGGGTCAGATATGGAGGCCTGGAGGTCTAGTGGGATTTGGAGGTCTAATGGGGGGTCTGGTGTTCTGACTGGGGTGGTCACGAGGTCTGACTGGGGGGGTCCGGAGGTCTGATTGGGGGTCTGGAGTGGTCTAATGGGGGGTCTGGAGGTCTGACTGGGAAGTCTGGAGGTCTGACTGGGGGGTCTGGAGGTCTGACTCAAGGGTCTGGAGGTCTGAATGGGAGTTCTAGAGGTCTGAATGGGGGTCTGGAGAGGTTTAATGGGGTTTTGGAGAGGTCTAATGGGGTCTAAAGAGGTCTAATGGCGGTCTGGAGAGGTCTGACTGGGGGTCTGGAGGTCTAATGGGGGTCTGATTGGGGGTCTGGAGGTCTGATTGGGGGTCAGATATGGGTGTCTGGCGGTCTAGTGGGAGTCTGGAGGTCTGATATGAGGGTCTGGAGGTCTGATATGGGGGTCTGGGGGTCTGAATGGGGGGTCTGGAGGTCTGACTGGGGGTCTGGAGAGGTCTTATCTAATGGGGTCTAAAGAGGTCTAATGGGGTCTGGAGAGGTCTGACTGGGGGTCTGGAGGTCTAATGGGGGTCTGATTGGGAGTCTGGAGGTCTGATTGGGGGTCAGATATGGGTGTATGGCGGTCTATTGGGAGTCTGGAGGTCTGATCTGTGGGTCTGGAAGTCTGATATGTGGGTCTGGAGGTCTGATATGGGGGTCTGGAGGTCTGACTGGGGGTCTGGAGAGGTCTAATAGGAGTCTGGAGAGGTATAATGGGTGTATGATTGGGGGTATGTAGGTCTGATTGGGGGTCTGGAGGTCTAATGGGGGTCAGATATGGAGGTCTAGTGGGATTTGGAGGTCTAATGGGGGTCTGAAGGTCTGATATGGGGGCCAGGTCTGAGGTCTGAGATGTGGGTCTGGAAGTCTGATATGGGGGTCTGGAGGTCTAATGGGGGTCTTATATGGGGGTCTGGAGGTCTAATGGGGGTCTTATCTGAGGTCTGATATTGGGTCGGGGTCTTACATGGAGGTCTAATGAGTGTCTGATCTGAGGTTTAAAACTGGGGTCTTATATGGGGTCTGACATAGAGGTCTAAAGGGTGTTTGGTCTGAGACGGGGGATCTGATTTAGGTTTTTATATGGGGGTCTGATTTGAAAGGAAGGGGGATTTTTTTGTACTAGCACACAATATAAAGGGGTGTGTTTGTACTGACGCGCATCTGTGTGGTACCAGTATTTTCAGGGGGACTGTTTCTGCAGGAAAGTATTGGGGAGCACAGTGGACACAGTATTGGGGGTGGAAGGATGGGGTGTTGAGAAGGTGAGGAGGAGGAAGGAAAAGTAGGAAAGTAAGATGTCTGTTTGTTAAACTCTACAGAGACGAGGTGTGGCTGAAAGAAGTCACCATGGTGGTCTGGTCTAACAGGAGAAGAAGAGTAAAGAGAATATCTACATCAGAGAAGAGAAGTCACTGTATGTAAGAGATACATATGTGGGGCTGTATTACCCTGTATGTTCTGTAGCGCTGTATGTAATGTTTTCCAAGTATGTCTTTGAAGGGGTTGTCCGCTTTTTTTTTTTGCATGAGCGCTGCCTTCTCTGCTCTGTTTACCTGCTCATCACTGCAAATGCTACAGCGAGCAGGTGAACAGAGTAGAGAAAGCAGCTCTTATATGAGCGCTACCCTCTCTTCAAACAGCTGTCTCAGTGACAAGATATATTTGCTGTTCCTTGTAATGCTGTAGACTGAAATGATAGTGGCCCAGATTTTTTTTTGGCGCACGGCCCAATGCCCTGTTTTTGAAGCCCTGCACCGTTTGTTTGCAACACATATGAATAACTCTGAAGTGAGGTAGGGTTACAGTGTATGACATATTTGTAGACATTTTCTGCCATTTTTCTACTAAGAAAAGAGGAGATAACCAATGCAGATCCAGCCAACCATTGTTTTTGGCCAACCTAACATTCAGGGGTGTAGCTATAGGCGAACGAGGGGAATCGGCTGCTTTGGGGCCCTGACCCAGAAGGGGGCCCATCCAGGAGGAGGAGGATTAAAAGATTTTGTTAGGGCCCCCTCCACAGTATTACACAATGAAATGATATACAGTGACAGTATAGACATTGTAGGAAACGGATGGAACAGCTGCCGGGCCTAGTCTGAGAGAGAGATCTTTACTAGCCATAGGAATGGGGGTGGCATGAAAGGAACGGGTTGCGAAAAAATTACTGGGGGAGGGGGGCCCCATTCAAAAATTTGCTGTGGGGCCCATTCATTTCTAGCTACGCCACTGCCTACATTTATCAGCATGGTATGTGCAGTCTTGATGTTTCTGGTGAATGATGTACAAGGGGAAATATGCTATTAATATTCTAAATATTAATAACCCAATGTTAAATGGGTTATCCAATCCTATAAAAAGCCCCCTATATGACGGGCCCCCCACGCTGAATATACTTACCTGGGTCCCTGCTCCCTGCGCCTCTCCTGGTCCCCACACCGCCGCTGCTGCTACTCCCCATGCGCGGATGAAAATATCCGGTATCGGGGGGAGCAGTCAATGGCAGGCGGGGACGGGGACGAGTCTCCCTAGTGTCACCCGGGGCTTGGCATATTGGGGGACATTTTATAAGACTGAATAACCCCTTTAATAACCCCATATTTTTATCCTTTATTCAAGGTCCAAGTGGTCCACCAAAGAATCCTCCAGTGGGCCCAAAATCTAATACTATAATAGACCCTAAATATTTAGGAGAAAAAAATATATACATTTAAAGCTGCCTTTGGAACCAATCACTTGCCTCTAGGATCATCTTCTTTAATTCAAAACCTTTTAGATATTATTGATGGGTTGATCCTTGAGAATAATCTCCTCTGGTTGGCACAAAAGGACATCAGTCCAACACTGGCTTTATTATGTGTACAAGGGGAGACAGCCTTCATTTACTGATGGTATATTGAGATCACATACATATATCATTACAGTCACACATATAATAAAGTTCTATTCAATTCCTTCTTAGTGTGGTATTTTTTTTTTGCCCATGAGTGCATTCATACTATACAATATAATATAACTTAGTACATGCTTAAAAACTCTTCAAAGGGGTTGTCAGCTATGGATAATTATTATATTAGAAAGTGCTATTTTTATTCACATATTAGCAACTTTTATGTGAAAATTCTATGGAATTAGTTTTCTAAAAAAAAAAAAAGCAGCATATAGTTTTTAAAGTCGCTCCATGTATTCTACATCCTGTTCTGACTCTTTAACTTCTGTAATGCCCCAGAGTGCCGTTACCACCTTTGCGCCTCACTACTGTCTCATACCGTTAACCACGTGTCATACTGTGTATTGATTTCCAGGTCTTGCAAGATGTGTATTTCTATTTCTTATTATGTGACAAGTGTAATATGCCTGGTTCACCAGCAGATGGAGGCAACAATGGCAGAGCTATTTTATGTAGAATGGAACCTTCTTTCCATTCTAGCTCTCTCCGAGAGAAGGAGGAGTTTAGTTAGTTAGTGGTCAGTGTAGTTTATTAGTTTATCCCCTGCCAAGGGAGGGTGTGCAGCAGGAGTTCGTCCCTGTTGGACGAGCCCTGTCTAGGCCAGCTAGAGCACCTTCAGCTCTGCTGGATGTGGGGGCCACAGCTTGAATCCTCAGAGACCAGGAGTAAAGTTCCCTGGACAATTTAGAGACAGACGACAAGAAGGAGATTGCAGCCTGCAGCCTGCAGCTAAGCTCTATAGCTATCCTGCACAGCAGAGCCAGAGAGCAACAGACGTAGCAGTGAGGAGTTTGCCCGCCACCGTACTCTTTTATAAAGATTCTGTTTGTGAGTATAATAAACCTTTTTATAATTCACGGAGGAAGTCAGTGATATCTGTGGAGCTTGTTGGTCCTTCCCATGCCAAAAATTTTCTTTGTACCGGAAAAACAGGAGTGAGCAGCAGCGCGGTCTACTTACATAATAATTTATTGGACTTTGTGATTTCTGCCCACATCAAATCAAGGACCTGCAGCGCGATAAGTACAGCTACGTATCTAAGTGAAAATTTGCTTACTGTGTACATACAAGGTCTGGACTCCATTTATTTCATCATCCCCTTCATCAACTACCCATTTGCTCTACTGCGGACGACACCGCCCGGGGTCCAGCGTATCCAGGTAGGAGCACCGTGACAAGTGCAACACCATTAAGGGACATTTAGGCCACCCACCACCACTCTGGCATTCCTACACCTGGGTACCACCAACTTTTAGATATTATTGATGGGTTGTTCCTTGAGAATAATCTCCTCTGGTGGGCACAAAAGGAACCCAGTCCAACACTGGCTTTATTATGTGTACAAGGGGAGACAGCCTTCATTTACTGATGGTATATTGAGATCACATACATATATCATTACAGTCACTCATATAATAAAGTTCTATTCAATGCCTTCGCTCATCACTAAAAGGGGCCCTGTGCCCTTGTTGCTTCACTGCAACTGGTGTCATGATAAAACAAGTAAAATTTTTCCCTTATAAATAGGGATGAGCGAACCCGAACTGTATAGTTCGAGTTCGTACCGAATTTTGGGGTGTTCGTGACACGGACCCGAACCCGAACATTTACGTAAAAGTTCGGTTTCGATGTTCGGCGCTTTCTTGCCGCTTTTTGAAAGGCTGCAAAGCAGCCAATCAACAAGCGTCATACTACTTGCCCCAAGAGGCCATCACAGCCATGCCTACTATTGGCATGGCTGTGATTGGCCAGTGCAGCATGTGACCCAGCCTCTATTTAAGCTGGAGTCACGTAGCGCCGCACGTCACTCTGCTCTGATGAGTGTAGGGAGAGGATGCAGCTGCTGTTAGGGCGAGATTAGGCAGGGATTTACTCAGCAAAAACACTTAATGAAGTGATCGATCTACAGCTGTGTTTTTAGGCTGCCCAGAGCGTTTTTCTGTCACTTTTTTCTGGGGTGATCGGCGGCCATTTTGTGTCTTGTGGTACCCCAGCACAAGCTGCCACAAAGTCCATTTAACCATCAATAGTGTGTTGTTTATTTTTGCTATATCCTACATCAGGGGCTTGGCTGTGCTTATTGTCACCCCTTGAAACTCAGGATAGAATTTTCTATATTTTATTGAGGGGTGAAATTCACTTTTTCTTATTGTGGTGAACGGTAACAATGAGGAAAACATCTAGTAAGGGACGCGGACATGGTCGTGGTGGTGTTAGTGGACCCTCTGGTGCTGGGAGAGGACGTGGCCGTTCTGCCACAGCCACACGTCCTAGTGAACCAACTACCTCAGGTCCCAGTAGCCGCCAGAATTTACAGCGATATTTGGTGGGGCCCAATGCCGTTCTAAGGATGGTAAGGCCTGAGCAGGTACAGGCATTGGTCAATTGGGTGGCCGACAGTGGATCCAGCACGTTCACATTATCTCCCACCCAGTCTTCTGCAGAAAGTGCACAGATGGCGCATGAAAACCAAGCCCATCAGTCTGTCACATCACCCCCATGCATATCAGGGAAACTGTCTGAGCCTCAAGTTATGCAGCAGTCTCTTATGCTGTTTGAAGACTCTGCTGGCAGGGTTTCCCAAGGGCATCCACCTAGCCCTTCCCCAGCGGTGGAAGACATAGAATGCACTGACGCACAACCACTTATGTTTCCTGATGATGAGGACATGGGAATACCACCTCAGCACGTCTCTGATGAGGACGAAACACAGGTGCCAACTGCTGCGTCTTTCTGCAGTGTGCAGACTGGACAGGAGGTCAGGGAGGAAGACTGGGTGGAAGACGATGCAGGGGACGATGAGGTCCTAGACCCCACATGGAATGAAGGTCGTGCCACTGACTTTCACAGTTCGAAAGAAGAGGCAGTGGTGAGACCGAGCCAACAGCATAGCAAAAGAGGGAGCAGTGGGCAAAAGCAGGACACCCGCCGCCAAGAGAGTCCGTCTGCTACTGGCCACCGCCATCTGGGACCGAGCACCCCAAAGGCAGCTTCAAGGAGTTCCCTGGCGTCGCAGTTCTTCAAACAATTGGCTGACGACAAGACCCGAGTGGTTTGCACGCTGTGCCATCAGAGCCTGAAGCAAGGCATTAACGTTCTGAACCTTAGCACAACCTGCATGACCAGGCACCTGCATGCAAAGCATGAACTGCAGTGGAGTAAACACCTTAAAAACAAGGAACTCACTCATGCTCCCCCTGCTACCTCTTCTGCTGCTGCCGCCTCGGCCTCTTCCTCCGCCTCTGGAGGAACGTTGGCACCTGCTGCCCAGCAAACAGAGGATGTACCACCAACACCACCACCACCTCCGTCACCAAGCATCTCAACCATGTCACACGGCAGCGTTCAGCTCTCCATCTCACAAACATTTGAGAGAAAGCGTAAATTCCCACCTAGCCACCCTCGATCCCTGGCCCTGAATGCCAGCATTTCTAAACTACTGGCCTATGAAATGCTGTCATTCAGGCTGGTGGACACAGACAGCTTCAAACAGCTCATGTCGCTTGCTGTCCCACAGTATGTTGTTCCCAGCCGCCACTACTTTTCCAAGAGAGCCGTGCCTTCCCTGCACAACCAAGTATCCGATAAAATCAAGTGTGCACTGCGCAACGCCATCTGTGGCAAGGTCCACCTAACCACAGATACGTGGACCAGTATGCACGACCAGGGACGCTATATCTCCCTAACTGCACACTGGGTAAATGTAGTGGCGGCTGGGCCCCAGGCGGAGAGCTGTATGGCGCAAGTCCTTCCGCCGCCAAGGATCGCAGGGCAACATTCTTTGCCTCCTGTTGCCTCCTCCTCCTACTCGGCTTCCTCCTCCTCTTCTTCCACCTGCTCATCCAGTCAGCCACACACCTTCACCACCAACTTCAGCACAGCCCAGGGTAAACGTCAGCAGGCGATTCTGAAACTCATATGTTTGGGGGACAGGCCCCACACCGCACAGGAGTTGTGGCGGGGTATAGAACAACAGACCGACGAGTGGTTGCTGCCGGTGAGCCTCAAGCCCGGCCTGGTGGTGTGTGATAATGGGCGAAATCTCGTTGCAGCTCTGGGACTAGCCGGTTGGACGCACATCCCTTGCCTGGCGCATGTTCTGAATTTGGTGGTGCAGAAGTTCATTCACAACTACCCCGACATTCCAGAGCTGCTGCATAAAGTGCGGGCCGTCTGTGCGCGCTTCCGGCGTTCACATCCTGCCGCTGCTCGCCTGTCTGCGCTACAGCGTAACTTCGGCCTTCCCGCTCACCGCCTCATATGCGACGTGCCCACCAGGTGGAACTCCACCTTGCACATGGTGGACAGACTGTGCGAGCAGCAGCAGGCCATAGTGGAGTTTCAGCTGTAGCACGCAAGGGTCAGTCGCACTGCGGAACAGCACCACTTCACCACCAATGACTGGGCCTCCATGCGAGACCTGTGTGCCCTGTTGCGCTGTTTCGAGTACTCCACCAACATGGCCAGTGGCGATGACGCGGTTATCAGCGTTACGATACCACTTCTATGTCTCCTTGAGAAAACACTTAGGGCGATGATGGAAGAGGAGGTGGCCCAGGAGGAGGAGGAGGAAGAGGGGTCATTTTTAGCACTTTCAGGCCAGTCTCTTCGAAGTGACTCAGAGGGAGGTTTTTTGCAACAGCAGAGGCCAGGTACAAATGTGGCCCACTACTGGAGGACAAGGAGGAGGAGGAGGTGGAGGAGGAAAAGGATGAAGCATGTTCACAGCGGGGTGGCACCCAACGCAGCTCGGGCCCATCACTGGTGCGTGGCTGGGGGGAAACGCAGGACGATGATGATACGCCTCCCACAGAGGACAGCTTGTCCTTACCTCTGGGCAGCCTGGCACACATGAGCGACTACATGCTGCAGTGCCTGCGCAATAACAGCAGAGTTGCCCACATTTTAACGTGTGCGGACTACTGGGTTGCCACCCTGCTGGATCCCCAGTACAAAGACAATGTGCCCACCTTACTTCCTGCACTGGAGCGTGATAGGAAGATGCGCGAGTACAAGCGCACATTGGTAGACGCGCTACTGAGAGCATTCCCAAATGTCACAGGGGAACAAGTGGAAGCCCAAGGCGAAGGCAGAGGAGGAGCAAGAGGTCGCCAACGCAGCTGTGTCACGGCCAGCTCCTCTGAGGGCAAGGTTAGCATGGCAGAGATGTGGAAAAGTTTTGTCACCACGCCACAGCTAACTGCACCACCACCTGATACGGAACGTGTTAGCAGGAGGCAACATTTCACTAACATGGTGGAACAGTACGTGTGCACACCCCTCCACGTACTGACTGATGGTTCGGCCCCATTCAACTTCTGGGTCTCCAAATTGTCCAGAGCTAGCCTTTTATGCCTTGGAGGTGCTGGCCTGCCCGGCGGCCAGCGTTTTGTCTGAACGTGTATTCAGCACGGCAGGGGGCGTCATTACAGACAAACGCAGCCGCCTGTCTACAGCCAATGTGGACAAGCTGACGTTCATAAAAACGAACCAAGCATGGATCCCATAGGACCTGTCCATCCCTTGTGCATGCAGCACGCCAGACCTGCAGGGTATAGCGACAGTGAGGTCACGGTACGGGCAATCGAGGGTTACTCACTTTTCTGAGGAGAACCCTGGGCAGGCATGCGGCAGTGAATGGAGAGGCAGACACTAGTTACTCTGGGGCACACTCTGTAGATAGGGACCAGGCCTGATGGTGTGTGGGGTGCCCTGGATGTTGTAGGTGTTTCTGAGTGCCTTAGGTAAGGTCCCTTTAAGATTTGTGACGCCAGTGCCTGTAACGGTGGCACACCGATTGGTAGGAGGATTAAGTAGAGTACGCAGTTGGTAAACCAAACGTTGCTTTACTTGGTGGAACAGTCCAACTTTTTACATACAGTTGCAGTGGTATATAATGCAGTCCTTTATCATACAAAATGCACAGCAGGTTTACTTCACAGCAGGTTTCAATCTTGCAAGATACTTGGAGGGCAACAGTTAATACTTTGCAGTGCAATGCTGCTCTATCCCCACAGCTATTCTAGCTGGCTGGATCCCAAGGCCCGGATGCCTAAGTGCTGGCTTAAATCCTTGGTATAAAATCCTTCCTCCAGTATTGGCACTTGCTTAAGGTTACAATACCTTCTTTTCCTAGCTGTCTTCTCAGCTGGCTTTGTCCCAGGAGGTACTGTCCTACTACTGGGGTATCTCAAATGAGCTAGCCTTAGCCTCAGGAGCTTCAGGTTGACTAAGTGACTCCTCTAGTCCCCTGGAATACACTGCCCCTCCCCTATCTGGGCCGTCCTATATATAACTAGGACTCCCTAGCTCCCTCTAAGGCCTGGGAGGCTAAAATGCACCCTGACAGGCCTGACACCCAGTTAACACAGGAAATGCATACACATAACAGTAAGGCAGTAAACGCATTAACCCCTTTGTGTAGTGCCCACCTTGACCTAGTGGGACACTACATGCAGATTAGACATTTATAACTACCTCCCCTTAACCATATATTATTGTACTCCAGGGAACTTCCTCATTCAATCCTTTTTTTATTTTCATTTTACCATTATATTGCGGGGCAACCCAAAGTTGAATGAACCTCTCCTCTGTCTGGGTGTCGGGGCCTAAAAATATCTGACAGTGGCCTGTTCCAGTGTTGGGTGACATGAAGCCTGATTCTCTGCTATGACATGAAGCCGGAATCTCTGCTATGGGACCTCTCTCCTCTGTCTGGGTGCCGGGGCCTAAAAATATCTGACAGTGGCCTGTTCCAGTGTTGGGTGACATGAAGCATGATTCTCTGCTATGACATGAAGCCTGATTCTCTGCTATGGGACCTCTGTCTGGGTGCCGGGGCCTAAATATCTGACAATGGCCTGTTCCAGTTGTGGGTGACGTGAAGCCTGATTCTCTGCTATGACATGAAGCCTGATTCTCTGCTATGACTTGAAGCCTGATTCTCTGCTATGACATGAAGCCTGATTCTCTGCTATGGGACCTCTCTCCTCTGTCTGGGTGCCGGGCCTAAAAATATCTGACAGTGGCCTGTTCCAGTGGTGGGTGACGTGAAGCCTGATTCTCTGCTATGCCATGAAGCCTGATTCTCTGCTATGGGACCTCTCTCCTCTGTCTGGGTGCCGGGGCCTAAATATCTGACAATGGCCTGTTCCAGTGGTGGGTGACCTCCTGACGAAGCCGCTGAGGTGAAACGCGCGTCGAGGTCTCGCGCTCAGGGCCTGTCATCTATCCCACCACCATGTCCTCAGGTACGTCTTGTCATTAGCACGGTTCTATACCATCTACAGGGCACCCTCGCATGTATCCACAATGGGTCCTCTGTACTTTGGCGCACGTCAGCAATTTTGATTCCAGCCAGCGATCCATATTTATTGTGTTATTTTCATTGGCCGGCTGTGGCGCCTATACATTTCTGTGTATGTTAGCTACGGCTTTGGGTTTACCATATTTGGTCTGTGGTACCTTGTGTACTATACCCTAATTGGGGAGACCATTATATGCTATACCAATTTGGTTATCCCAGAGCCTCAGCTTTACCTTTTGGTCGTACCTATCTGTGCCTTACATTGCGCAGTTTCATTGGTGGTGTTTTTGGTGTGACTGGCCTTGTGCTTCTCCGTGTACTGTATACCATCCTGTTGTTCTCCATACATTTTATGTTTTATAATAAATGATATTTTTTGATACACTATTCCACTTGTTTGGTTTTTAGTTTACTGTGGGTGACGTGAAGCCTGATTCTCTGCTATGACATGAAGCCTGATTCTCTGCTATGACTTGAAGCCTGATTATCTGCTATGGGACCTCTCTCCTCTGTCTGGGTGCCGGGGCCTAAATATCTGACAATGGCCTGTTCCAGTGGTGGGTGACGTGAAGCCTGATTCTCTGCTATGACATGAAGCCTGATTCTCTGCTATGGGAGCTCTCTCCTCTGTCTGGGTGCCGGGGCATAAAAATATCTGACAGTGGCCTGTTCCAGTGGTGGGTGACGTGAAGCCTGATTCTCTGCTATGCCATGAAGCCTGATTCTCTGCTATGGGACCTCTCTCCTCTGTCTGGGTGCCGGGGCCTAAATATCTGACAATGGCCTGTTCCAGTGGTGGGTGACGTGAAGCCTGATTCTCTGCTATGACATGAAGCCTGATTCTCTGCTATGACTTGAAGCCTGATTCTCTGCTATGACATGAAGCCTGATTATCTGCTATGGGACTTCTCTCCTCTGTCTGGGTGCCGGGGCCTAAAAATATCTGACAGTGGCCTGTTCCAGTGGTGGGTGACGTGAAGCCTGATTCTCTGCTATGCCATGAAGCCTGATTCTCTGCTATGGGACCTCTCTCCTCTGTCTGGGTGCCGGGGCCTAAATATCTGACAATGGCCTGTTCCAGTGGTGGGTGACCTCCTGACGAAGCCGCTGAGGTGAAACGCGCGTCGAGGTCTCGCGCTCAGGGCCTGTCATCTATCCCACCACCATGTCCTCAGGTACGTCTTGTCATTAGCACGGTTCTATACCATGTACAGGGCACCCTCGCATGTATCCACATTGGGTCCTCTGTACTTTGGCGCACGTCAGCAATTTTGATTCCAGCCAGCGATCCATATTTATTGTGTTATTTTCATTGGCCGGCTGTGGCGCCTATACATTTCCGTGTATGTTAGCTACGGCTTTGGGTTTACCATATTTGGTCTGTGGTACCTTGTGTACTATACCCTAATTGGGGAGACCATTATATGCTATACCAATTTGGTTATCCCAGAGCCTCAGCTTTACCTTTTGGTCGTACCTATCTGTGCCTTACATTGCACAGTTTCATTGGTGGTGTTTTTGGTGTGACTGGCCTTGTGCTTCTCCGTGTACTGTATACCATCCTGTTGTTCTCCATACCTTTTATGTTTTATAATAAATGATATTTTTTGATACACTATTCCACTTGTTTGGTTTTTAGTTTACTGTGGGTGACGTGAAGCCTGATTCTCTGCTATGACATGAAGCCTGATTCTCTGCTATGACTTGAAGCCTGATTATCTGCTATGGGACCTCTCTCCTCTGTCTGGGTGCCAGGGCCTAAATATCTGACAATGGCCTGTTCCAGTGGTGGGTGACGTGAAGCCTGATTCTCTGCTATGACATGAAGCCTGATTCTCTGCTATGACATGAAGCCTGATTCTCTGCTATGACATGAAGCCTGATTCTCTGCTATGGGAGCTCTCTCCTCTGTCTGGGTGCCGGGGCATAAAAATATCTGACAGTGGCCTGTTCCAGTGGTGGGTGAAGTGAAGCCTGATTCTCTGCTATGCCATGAAGCCTGATTCTCTGCTATGGGACCTCTCTCCTCTGTCTGGGTGCCGGGGCCTAAATATCTGACAATGGCCTGTTCCAGTGGTGGGTGACGTGAAGCCTGATTCTCTGCTATGACATGAAGCCTGATTCTCTGCTATGACTTGAAGCCTGATTCTCTGCTATGACATGAAGCCTGATTATCTGCTATGGGACTTCTCTCCTCTGTCTGGGTGCCGGGGCCTAAAAATATCTGACAGTGGCCTGTTCCAGTGGTGGGTGACGTGAAGCCTGATTCTCTGCTATGCCATGAAGCCTGATTCTCTGCTATGGGACCTCTCTCCTCTGTCTGGGTGCCAGGGCCTAACTATCTGACAATGGCCTGTTCCAGTGGTGGGTGACGTGACGCCTGATTCTCTGCTATGACATGAAGCCTGATTCTCTGCTATGACTTGAAGCCTGATTCTCTGCTATGACATGAAGCCTGATTCTCTGCTATGGGACCTCTCTCCTCTGTCTGGGTGCCGGGGCCTAAATATCTGACAATGGCCTGTTCCAGTGGTGTGTGACGTGAAGCCTGATTCTCTGCTATGACATGAAGCCTGATTCTCTGCCATGAGTCCTCTCTCCAATTGATATTGGTTAATTTTAATTTATTTTATTTTAATTTTAATTCATTTCCCTATCCCCTATTTGTTTGCAGGGGATTTACCTACATTTTGCTGCCTTTTGCAGCCCTCTAGCCCTTTCCTGGGCTATTTTACAGCCTTTTTAGTGCCGAAAAGTTCGGGTCCCCATTGACTTCAATGGGGTTCGGGTTCGGGGTGAAGTTCGGGTCGAGTTCGGATCCCGAACATTTCCGGGAAGTTCGGCCGAACTTCTCGAACCCGAACATCCAGGTGTTCGCTCAACTCTACTTAATAGTGCTCCTCTCCCCCTTCCCCATAGTGTCCCCCATAATATGCCAGTAAAAAAATGCCCCTTCTTAGTACCCCCAGCAGATGCTCCTATAGTGTTCCTCTCCCCCATAATGTGCCAGTAAAAAAATGCCCCTTCTTAGTGCCACCAGATGGCCCAATAGTTCTCCACTCCCCCATAGTGCCGCTTACCCCTATAGTGCCTCCCATAATGTGCTAGTAAAAAATGCCCCCTTAGTGCCACCAGATGCCATAGTGCCCCCATAATGTGCCATTATAAAAGGCCTCTTTAGAGCCCCCACTTCCCCATAGTCCTCAAATAATGCCACTATAGTGCCAACAGATGTCCCATAGTGCCGCTCTCCCCTATAGTGTCCCCCATAATGTGCCAATAAAAAAAGCCTTTAGAGCCCACAGATTCCCCCATAGTGCTCCTCTTCCCCATAGTTCCCCCATCATAATGTGGCAGTAAGAAATGCCCCCAGAATGCCACTCCAAAAAAATGGGGCTGTAAGAAATGCCATATGCTCCCATAGTGCCAGCTCCCCCCGCAAAGAAAAACAAAACAAAACAAAAAACACTAAGGCCCTTTCACATCGGCGAGATTTCCACGCAGGTGCAATGCGTCAGGTGAACGCATTGCACCCGCACTGAATCCGGACCCATTAATTTCTATGGGGCTGCGCACATGAGCGTTGATTTTCACGCATCACTTGTGCGTTGCGTGAAAATCGCAGCATGCTCCTCTTTGTGCGTTTTTCACATAACGCAGGCCCCATAGAAATGAATGGGGTTCCGTGAAAATCGCAAGCATCCGCAAGCAAGTGCGGATGCGGTGCGATTTTCACGCACGGTTGCTAGGTGATGATCGGGATGGGGACCCGATCATTATTATTTTCCCTTATAACATGTGAAGTAAAATTAGGCTGGAGGGGTTAAAAAAAATTAAAAATTTTTTTAACTCACCTTAATCCACTTGTTCGCGCAGCCGGCATCTCTTCTGTCTTCATCTGTGATTAACCCCTTAAGGACCGGGCTCATTTTCACCTTAAGGACCAGGCCATTTTTTGCAAATCTGACCAGTGTCACTTTAAGTGCTCATAACTTTAAAACGCTTTGACTTACCCAGGCCGTTCTGAGATTGTTTTTTCGTCACATATTGTACTTCATGTCACTGCTAAAATTGGGTCAAAAAAGTTAATTTTTTTGCATAAAAAAATACAATTTTTACCAAAAATTTGGAAAAATTAGCAAATTTCAAAGTTTCAGTTTCTCTACTTCTGTAATACATAGTAATACCCCCAAAAATTGTGATGACTTTACATTCCCCATATGTCTACTTCATGTTTGTAGCATTTTGGGAATGATATTTTATTTTTTGGGGATGTTACAAGGCTTAGAAGTTTAGAAGCAAATTTTGAAATTTTCAGAAATCTTCAAAATCCCACTTTTTATGGACCAGTTCAGGTTTGAAGTCATATTGTGAGGCTTAGATAATAGAAACCTCCCAAAAATGACCCAATTCTAGAAACTACACCCCTCAAGGTATTCAAAACTGTTTTTTCAAACTTTATTAACCCTTTAGGTCTTCCACAAGAGTTAATGGCAGATGGAGAAACAATTTAGAAATTTCTATTTTTTGGAAAATTTTCCAATATAATCCATTTTTTCCAGGAGTAAAACAACGGTTAACTGCCAAACAACACTCAAAATGGGTTGCCCTGATTCTGTAGTTTGCAAAAACACCCCATATGTGGTCGTAAACTACTGTTTGGTCGAACGGGAGCACATAGAAGGAGGGGAACACCATATGGGTTTTGGAAGGCAGATTTGGCAGGACTGGTTTTGTTTATACCATGTCCCATTTGAAGCCCCCTGTTGCACCCCCAGAATAGAAATTTCAAAAAAGTGACTCCATCTAAGAAAGTACACCCCTCAAGGTATTCAAAACTGGGTTTACAAACTTTGTTAACCCTTTAGGTGTTCCACAAGAGTTAATGGCAGATGGAGAAACAATTTAGAAATTTCTATTTTTTGGAAAATTTTCCAATATAATCAATTTTTTCCAGGAGTAAAACAAGGGTTAACTGCCAAACAACACTCAAAATGGGTTGCCCTGATTCTGTAGTTTGCAGAAACACCCCATATGTGGTCGTAAACTACTATTTGGCTAAACGGCAGGACATAGAAGAAGGGGAACACCATATGGTTTTTGGAAGGCAGATTTTGCTGGACTGGTTTATTGACACCATGTACCCTTTCAAGCCCCCGATGCACCCCTAGAGTAGAAACTCCATAAAAGTGACCCCATCTAGGAAACTACGGGATACGGTGGTTGTTGTTTTGGGACTATTTTTGGGGGAAATTTGATTTTTGAGGCAATGTAACAAAAAAATTTAATTCTAAAATTGTTTCTACATTCGCGATTTAGTTTTGTGGAACACCTAAAGGGTTAACATAGTTTGTAAAGTAAATTTTGAATACCTTGAGGGGTGTAGTTTCTTAGATGGGGTCACTTTTTTGGAGTTTCTAGTCTAGGCTACATCAGGGGGGGCTTCTAATGGGACATGGTGTAAAAAAAAAAAACTGTCCTTCAAAATCTGCCTTCCAGAAACCATATGAAGTTCCCTTCGTTCTATGCCCTGCCGTGCGGCTATATAGCCATTTACGACCACATATGGGGTGTTTCTGCAAACTACAGAATCGGGGCAATAAATATTTAGTTTTGTTTGGCTGTTAACCCTTGCTTTATTACCGGCAAAATGGATTCAAATTGAAATTTTGCCCAAAAATGGGTGTTTTGGCACAGTTTTTATCTTATATTTTTAACACCGTTCATCTGAGGCATTTGGTCAAAAGTTATTTTTATAGCGACGACTTTTACGCACGCGACGATGCCCAATATGTATGGCTCTCAGACTTTGGAAACACTAAGCAGGCATCCTAAAACTGCGGCCCTCCAGATGTTGTAAAACTACAATTCCCACCATGCCCTGCTGATGGCTGTAGGTTGTCTGGGCATGCTGGGAGTTATAGTTTTACAACATCTGGAGGGCCGCAGTTTGAGGATGCCTGCACTAAAACTAATATTTTTGGGGGAAAAAAAAATTGTTTCCATGTCTCCAAAGTCTGAGAGCCATAGTGTTTTATGTTCTCTAGTGGACTGTTGGGGATTATAAAAATTTAGTACTCCATGGAAGTGTGATACTCCCTGAAGCAATTGATAATGCAGAGGCCCGGATGATCGGAGCACGTGTCACATTGAGTAGTGGTGTCCTTCCGTATCCCCCTCTTGTGAGGTACTCCGGCCTGCTCTTTCCCGGTCCGAAAAGATCAGGGCCTTGAGGACTGCCTCATAGAACTGGAGGAATGTCCCTGTGCTGCCAGCGCTTCGGGATAGTACAAAAGAGTTGTACATGGCAACCTGTACCAAGTAGACCGCAACTTTTTTGTACCATGCCCGGGTTTTGCGCATGGCGTTATATGGCGTGAGGACTTGATCAGAGAGATCAACTCCTCCCATATACCGATTGTAGTCGACGATACAATCGGGCTTGAGGACCGTTGCCGCGGTACCTCGCACAGGGACAGGGGTGGTGCCGTTACCGTGGATTGTGGACAGCATAAGGACATCCCTCTTGTCCTTATACCTGACCAGCAACAGGTTTCCACTGGTAAGGGCACGGGTCTCACCCCTGGGGATAGGTACCTGGAGGGGATAGGCAGGGAGGCCGCGTTGATTTTTCCGCACGGTCCCACAAGCGAACGTGGATCTGGCGGCAAGGGACCTGAACAAGGGAATGCTGGTATAAAAGTTATCCACGTACAAGTGGTAACCATTATCCAGCAGTGGGTACATAAGGTCCCACACGAGTTTCCCGCTAACACCCAGAGTGGGGGGACATTCTGGGGGTTGAATACGGGAATCTCTCCCCTCGTACACACGAAATTTGTAAGTGTACCCTGAGGCACTCTCACAAATTTTGTATAGCTTCACGCCATACCTCGCCCGCTTTGTGGGAATGTATTGGCGGAAACTGAGTCTCCCCTTGAACGCAACGAGAGACTCATCAACCGCAACCTCCCTTCCAGGTACGTAGGCCTCCATGAATTTGGCCCCAAAGTGATCGATGACCGGCCGTATCTGATACAGCCGGTCATAGGCAGGATCACCTCGGGGTGGACATGCTGCATTATCGGAATAATGCAGACATTTCCGGATGGCCTCAAACCGTGTTCGTGTCATGACCATACTGTACAGTGGGGTCTGGTATAGGACGTCCCCACTCCAGTATTGCCTGACACTGGGTTTTTGGACTAGACCCATATGCAGCACGAGGCCCCAAAATGTCCTCATCTCGGCTGCACTGACCGGCGTCCAGCCACCGGGTCTAGCCAAAACTGAGCCTGGGTTTTGAGCGACGAACTGTTGGGCGTACAGATTCCTCTGCTCCACCATCAAATTCACCAGTGGGTTACTGAAAAAAAAACTAAAATAGTCTATTTCAGTAAACCCCACTGTGGGAATCTGGATTCCAGGATTGCCAGCAAAATCCGGAATCTCAGGCTCAAAGTCCACTGGGGGACACCAACTAAGTTCATCGGCAGGGGGCTCCGGTGGACTTATTTGGTGGGCCGGGAAACCAGTACGAACCCCAGGGCGGCTCGTACTAGGGTGGGCCACAGGATCCCTAGCATGTGGGGCCCCTGGCTCCGCCTGGCGGCGTCTCCGCCGCCTTGGTGGCTCATCGTCATCCGATGATGATGAGGAGGATGCGGATGATAAAAGGAATGTGGGGTCATCCTCATCCTCACTGGGGCTCTCAGTGGGGGGGGGCAAGTGGCAGGGGGGGGTCTGGGTTAGGGTTAGATGGATAGATGGAAGTTTGCACCAGGGCCAGCACCGCCTCTCTAAATCCTCGGACTGTGATAGGTGGTGTAAAATTACGCCACCGATCGCAGTCTTTTTCCGGTTCATCGGGTCACAGGACACCCGAATGGACCGGAAACGCAGAAAACCGCAGGTCTGAATTGACCTGCGGTTTTCTGCGATCGCCGATACCCCCCCTGCGTTGTTACTGGATGCCGGCTGAATGATTTCAGCCGGTGTCCCGTTCCGATTAACCCCCGTGGCGCCGGAATTCCGAATTTAAGTCAGGACGTACCGGTACGTCCTTGGTCCTTAAGGACTCGGGAAATAGGGCGTACCGGTACGTCCTATGTCCTTAAGGGGTTAAAAGGACCTTTGACGACTTCACTACGCTCATCACATGATCCATCACCATGGTGATGGATCATGTGAATGACCATGTGATGACCGTAGTGACGTCATCAAAGGTCCTTTTCTTCACAAATGAAGACACAAGTGTATTAAGTGTATTTAACCCCTCCAGACCTATTTTACTTAGCAGTCTGTATTCAGAATGCTATTATTTTCCCGTATAACCATGTTATAAGGGAAAATAATACAATCTACAGAACCTTGAACCCAAAACTGAACTTCTGTGAAGAAGTTCGGGTCTGGGTACCACATTCAGTTTTTTATCACGCGTCTGCAAAACACATTGCACCCGCGCGATAAGAACTGAACAACGGAACGCAATGGCAATCAAAACTGACTGCAATTGGGTACCTACTCGCGCGGGTTTGCCGCAACGCATCCGGACCTTATCCGGACACGCTCGTGTGAAAGCGGCCTAATACTTACCTCCATCAGCAGCAATGTGATGCAGGCATCTTCCGGCATGTGTCCCCCGTTGTGTGCTGCTCGGCTCAGGTGGCGTGATGATAATGACTAGAGATGGCCTTGCGGTTTGCCCGGCGGTCGGTTCGTGGCGAACTTTACTCATTCGCAGTTCGCCGAACATGCGAACATATGGCGATATTTGCCGGCGCCATATTCTTTTACATTGTGAAGAACTTTGACCCATGACACATCCATCAGGTGGTACAGAACAGCCAATTGAAACATTTCAGCACATGGACATACCCCCTACTTTATAAATAGACCTGATCTGGCTGCCATTTTTCATTTTGTCTTTTGTCAGTGTAGGGAGAGGTTGCTGTGTGGAGCAGGGACAGACTGACGCTAGCTAATAGGTGCACAAAAGTCCTTTTAAGGACTGGTATAGGCGTGCTATTGATTGGTGAGCAGTATATAGGAGTGTAATGCACCTATAATACACTTTCTAATATAGAAAGCATATTATAGTGGATTTGTATTGTGCAGCATTGTGACTGGTGATCTGTTCTGCAACAATACTACAACTGAAATTAGTGACAAACGCAATTAGAATAAAGTATTATGATTGGTGTGATAGACCAGTGGCCCCCAAAACCACATATTGAAACAGGGTGTTATCTAAGAATATACTTTTCAATTAGTGTATTTGGGTACTGCAGAAATGTATCCGCTTTCACTGCGTTACCTCTGCTACACACACTGAGAAAATTTAAAGGAAAACATTTTTTATAACTGGTGTGATATACCAGTGGCCCCCAAAACGACATATTGAAGCAGGGTGCCTGCCTGCATTGTACAGAAGCTGTTAGGATGTACGGTAATATTAGGAGTGAGGGGGCATGTTTAACCACTTTTAATTCAATGAGACATTTTAAATTTGTATACTGCAGCACTGGAGCGGCGGGGGGGATCTGTGGATGACAGTTTTATGGGGAACATCTGTGGATGGCACAGTTAAGGGGTGGGGGGTCTGTGGATGGCGCTGTTATGGGCTGGGGGTCTGTGGATGGCACTGTTATGGGGTGGGGGGTCTGTGGATGGCACATATATAACAGTGCCACCCACATATCCCCCATAACAGTGCCACCCACAAATTCCCCCTGTAATAGTGCCATCCACAGATCCCTCCTGTAACAGTGCCATCCACAGATCCCCCCTGTAACAGTGCCATCCACAGATCCCCCCTGTAACAGTGCCATCCACAGATCCACCCTGTAACAGTGCCAGCCACAGATCCCCCCTGTAACAGTGCCAGCCACAGATCCCCCCTGTAACAGTGCCAGCCACAGATCCCCACTGTAACAATGTCAGCCACAGATCCTCCCTGTAAGTGTCAGCCACAGATCCCCCTGTAACAGTGTCAGCCACAGATCCCCACTGTAACAATGTCAGTCACAGATCCTCCCTGTAACAGTGCCATCCACAGATCCCCCTGTAACAGTGTCAGCCACAGATCCTCCGTAACAGTGTCAGCCACAGATCCCCCCCCATAACAGTGTCCGTCACAGATCCCCCCATAACAGTGCGTCATCCACAGATCCCCCATAACAGTGCGTCATCCACAGATCCCCCCTAACAATGCATCATCCATAGATCCCCCATAACAGTGCCATCCCCAGATCCCAATAACAGTGTCCTTCACAGATCCCCCCATAACAGTGCCATCCACAGATCCCCAGTAATAGTGCCATCCACAGACCACCATTAGTTCCAAACCCACCAAAAGCACACCTTTTGGTTAAAAAAAAATAATTCTTATTTTCCTCCCCAAAAACCTAGGTGCGTCTTATGGGCCGGTGTGTCTTATAGGGCGAAAAATATGGTATATAACATATTAGAAAAAAATAAATAAATAAAATTATGGCAACTTTTCCAAAAGCATGATCATCTCATGCACCCCCTTGGCCTCTCCTCCATGGCCATTCATGTGCTCCTAAATGGCCCGCATATCATTGTGCTGCGCCTTTTGCATTTTGGCCAATTTGGCCTTTAATGTCTTCATTCCTGTTTGAAAAAATATATATATGAACATTATTTGCAACTCTTATTAAACCCTTAAACCTTTATTTTGTGGTGTATCTAACTTTATGATCGCTTGCTATTACACCTTTTTGTGATGAAAGTTGTCAAAAAAATTGCCTTTTTTGAGAGTTTTAAATTTTTGTTTAAAAAGGTGTCCACCTGAGGGGTTATTTGGTATGATATTTTTAGACAGCTGGTTGTTACAGGTGCGGCAAGACCTAATATTTTTCCTTATTTTTTAGTTATTTCTATTTTACACAAGCATTGTTGAACCAAAAACAATTCATGTTTTACTGTCTCCATATTTTGAGAGCCATATTATTGTTTTTATTTGGCGATTGTCTAATAGTAGGGTCTCATTTTTAGCAGAATTAACTGACCGATTGTTACTATTTTGTGGGGCATATGCCTTTTTTGATAGCTTGGTGTTGCACTTTTAGTGATGTTAAGTTGAATAAATTAATATTTTCTTTTAATTTTTTAATTATTTTTTTTTTAAGTGTTCACCGGAGGGGTTAGATCATAAGATATTTTTATAGAGACGGTCGATATGTACACAGCGGTACAAAATATGTCTATTTGTCTATTGTTTACCTTTTTTTAATTTTTTTATTTAAAGTCTTTATACACATTGACAATTTAAATCTCAATACGTTAGTTAGTGATCTTGATGATCATTATATAGTTTATTAGTTAGTGATATTTCAGTACAGTATAATTTTATTTTGTTTGTTAGTTAGTGATAGTTCAATTGAGTTTAATATTATTTATTTGTTAAATTAATTGTTTTAATGTAGATTAAAGATTATTATTGTCCAGTGTTCGTTTTTTGTATTACTATAGTGTATGTTGTCGCCTCATTGTTGGCCCTTTTAATGTTTATGTACATGTTATGGATACAGAATCATATTGCTATGTGCACATATTTACCCTCCTGGCGGGGGCTCGTGATCACCTCCTCTTCCTCCGAGTCCTGAGATGGGGTGGTGCTGGAGGGTACAGCACTTTCCACCTCCTTCACTTTTCCCACATCTGGTGGGGGTGGCTCAATAGGCTGGGAGGGTCCGGCCTCCTCCTCCTCTTCCTCCTCTACCTCCACAACCTCCACGGCCTCCGCCGATTGCCTTCTCCGAATGGAGGGAATAGGAACTTCTGTGATCACAGAATGTTCAGATTTTAGATAAACAACTCCAAAATCTTAAGAACATTTGATATAAAGATATTCCAATATGGAGGGATCTATATATAATTGCAGTGGCTGCCAGCTTTATGACGCATAAATCAATAAAAAATTAACAGTTTGAAAAATAGACATCCCCTCCACAGTGTCTTGATGGAACAATAGGGCGAGAGGAGACCCATGGGATGGGATTATCTCCTCAGTGTATCATAGGATGATCTACTTCTCTACACCAGAGTCGGCTACTTCTTAATCCCATCACTAACACAATAGAACAAAGGGACAAATAAACCAACACATTCATTGGGAGTCTCAGAGCAGAGATAACCATTATTGCGTTTATGGATTCACACTGTGCTACTTATAATGGGAATACGAAAGATGTGACCTATAAACTCAACCAAAAATTCATGGTTTATAGTTCCCTCTAAACCAAATAGGTCAGAGTGGGGGTCTCCATAGTCCTGGGTCCATAGCCCGTAGGAAGGAGGCTAGCCCTCAGGCTTCTACGGCAGACACAGTGATGGTTCAGTCCGTCACTTGTCTGGCACAAAGCCAACACATCACATCACCCAAAGAACACCATCCCCACAATGAAACATGGTGGTGGCAGCATCATGCTGTGGGGATGTTTTTCAGCAGCCGGGACTGGGAAACTGGTCAGAGTTGAGGGAAACATGGACAGGAATATTCTTGAGCAAAACCTGTACCACTCTGTGCATGATTTGAGGGCAAGACGGAGGTTCACCCTCCAGCAGGACAATGACCCCCCAAACACACTGCTACAGCAACACTTGAGTGGTTTAAGGGTAAACATATAAATGTGTTGGAATGGCCTAGTCAAAGACCAGATCTCAATCCAATAGAAAATCTGTGGTCACAAAGATTGCTGTTCACAAGCGCAAACCATCAAATTGGAAGGAGCAGAATCAGTATTGCAAAGAGGAATGGGCAAAAACACCTGTGGTAAGATGTGGCAACTGCTCATAGAGACTTATCCAAAGCAACTTGAAGCTGTGATTGCCGCAAAAGGTGGCTCTACTAAGTATTGACTTTAGGGGGGTGAATAGTTATGCACATTGACCTTTTCTGTTATTTTGTCCTATTAGTTGTATGCTTTACAATTATCCAATTTAAAAAAAGGTCTAAGTTGTGGACATGTTCTACAAATTAAATGAGGCAAATCCATGTTAATTCCAGGGGGTGAGGCAACAAAAAAAAGAACGAAGTCAAGGGGGGTGAATACTTTTGCTTAGCACGGTATACATTACAAAGTGTTGGCAAAACATACAAAAGTCATTTACGTATGTACCTGGGCATTTTTCGTCCCGGATTCTTTTTATAAACCGGGGCTGTCTTCTCTTCATGTCTGAGCATTTTTTTATAATGGCCAGTCGGCGGTGTTTGCGACCCATTTGGCGCCACATTTCATAGGCCAGCTCCCGCACAATTCTCTGCTTCTCGGCGTGGGACCGGGTGCGATCGTATGCCCGACCCAACATCCGCTACAGGAGAAAAATGCAAGCATATAATCCCAATTTTTAACAATAATAGTATTGAAAATAATTTACTCAAGTAAACTGCAAAAAGTATTTAATGCTTTGAGGTGGAAATATTAGATTTAGGCCGCCTGCACACGGGCGTGTTTTTTAAAAACTACGGACCGTACAAACCCGTCCTGCCATCCTGCAGAGTGGACAAGCGCACGGCGTCATTGGTTGCTATGACGATGTGCGCTTCTGGCCACCACCGCTGTACTGTGATACACTTGTATGATATATACAAGTGTATTACTGTACAGTGGTGGCGGCAAGAGGTGAACGGCGTCATAACGAGTTAGCAACCAATGACGCCGTGCGCTCGTCCACTCTGCAGGATGGCAGGCCGGGTTTGTACAGTCCGTAGTACTGAAAAAACACACCCATGTGCATGCGGCCTTACTGTTACGGTTAGAAGATGGGATTGTATTACGACTGTATGTGGGTGGGGTCTGAGCTATCAGATACTGTCCAGCTAAGCAGAGATGTACCTGTCTAGTGAAGTGATGGTACGGTATGGGGTGTACAGCTGGTTCTCCACCCTGGGTAACTCTAAATGAACCAGCAAATACTGGCGGTCTGACAAAGAAAGCTTCTCCTGAGTCCTGACCAATAGGACACAAATTATAATCTATAGACTCTGTGTGTGGGTGCGATATATAGTGTGTGTGCGGTATATAGTGTGTGTGTATGGTATATCATGTGTGTGTGTTATATAGTGTGTGTGTGCGGTATATAGTGTGTGTGTGTGTGTGCTACATTGTCACCGCCAGTTCTGTGAGAAGGTCTGTTAGACGTTCTTCTCTACCTCTTGCATGACATTCTTTGTTTTGGTTTCACTTTGTCATCTCCTTTCCTTCTCCCAGCTGTCACCTATTTACACTAATTGTCTCCCTTTATATTCCCTCCCATACTGCCTCACTTTGCGGTTTATACTTCTTCCTGGATGAGTTGTTCACTGCTGGAGGTTGCTACTGCTGATTCCTCAGATAAGTCTTTTTCCTTTATTTGTGCTTCCTTGCTGGCTTGATTCTAGGTGACCCTGACTCCGTCCGTATTAAGTGCAGGGAGCCGGTGGTCGTGTCCCCTCACTATTATAGGGTTTTCCGGTGTCACGCAGTATTAGGTACGTGGGCATGCAATCGTCTACCATAAAGACCTTTGCATGGGCATAGCAGTCAAGGAGAGCTCTAGGGGTTTTATAGGGCTCACCCATATGCTCCTTAGTTTGGGATCAAGCCAGTCGGATGTTTATTTATAAATTCCAGCTTTCTGCAACACCATCCGTGACATATATAGTGTGTGTGTGTGCGGTATATCGTGTGTGTGTGTGCGGTATATAGTGTGTGTGTATGTGGTATATAGTGTGTGTGAGGTATATAGTGTGTGTGTGCGGAATATAGTGTGTGTGTGCGGAATATAGTGTGCGGCATGACAATAGATGTGCAATGTGCATGTTAAATCTATTTATCTGCTGTCCATACAAATATGCTACTAACATAGTGGTTGTGATGTCACAGGAATACTCAAAAAATCAATAATATCTAGTGAGACCTTATAAAATGTGAAGTTTTGTGCACTTAAGAAAAGAATCGCAGATGGTCGCACTGGCAATTTTTTTATAACACTCTTTATGCATATAAAGCGATTGTTCAGACAAGCAGGTGAAATGTAATCAAATACACTACTTTAATGTAAGATTACTTACAGTCACCAGAAGTTCTTCCTCTTCGTCGTTGAACTTCGCTCCAACCATCGCATCCATCTAATTGCTAGTCGGTGCAAACCAGTTGCTGTAGGCCACGCCTTCAGAGCACATGTGCTCTTGCGATTAATACACTGCTCAAAAAAATAAAGGGAACACAAAAATAACACATCCTAGATCTGAATTAATTAAATATTCTTCTGAAATACTTTGTTCTTTACATAGTTGAATGTGCTGACAACAAAATCACACCAAAATTAAAAAATGGAAATAAAATTTTTAACCCGTGGAGGTCTGGATTTGGAGTCACACTCAAAATTAAAGTGGAAAAACACACTACAGGCTGATCCAACTTTGATGTAATGTCCTTAAAACAAGTTAAAATGAGGCTCAGTAGTGTGTGTGGCATCCACGTGCCTGTATGACCTCCCTACAACGCCTGTGCATGCTCCTGATGAGGTAGCGGACGGTCTCCTGAGGGATCTCCTCCCAGACCTGGACTAAAGCATCTGCCAACTCCTGGACAGTCTGTGGTGCAACGTGACGTTGGTGGATAGAGCGAGACATGATGTCCCAGATGTGCTCAATTGGATTCAGGTCTGGGGAACGGGCGGGCCAGTCCATAGCATCAATGCCTTCGTCTTGCAGGAACTGCTGACACACTCCAGCCACATGAGGTCTAGCATTGTTTTGCATTAGGAGGAACCCAGGGCCAACCGCACCAGCATATGGTCTCACAAAAGGTCTGAGGATCTCATCTCGGTACCTAATGGCAGTCAGGCTACCTCTGGCGAGCACATGGAGGGCTGTGCGGCCCTCCAAAGAAATGCCACCCCACACCATTACTGACCCAATGCCAAACCGGTCATGCTGGAGGATGTTGCAGGCAGCAGAACGTTCTCCATGGCGTCTCCAGACTCTGTCACGTCTGTCACATGTGCTCAGTGTGAACCTGCTTTCATTTGTGAAGAGCACAGGGCGCCAGTGGCGAATTTGCCAATCTTGGTGTTCTCTGGCAAATGCCAAACGTCCTGCACGGTGTTCGGCTGTAAGCACAACCCCCACCTGTGGACGTCGGGCCCTCATATCACCCTCATGGAGTCTGTTTCTGACCGTTTGAGCAGACACATGCACATTTGTGGCCTGCTGGAGGTCATTTTGCAGGGCTCTGGCAGTGCTCCTCCTGTTCCTCCTTGCACAAAGGTGGAGGTAGCGGTCCTGCTGCTGGGTTGTTGCCCTCCTACGGCCTCCTCCACGTCTCCTGATGTACTGACCTGTCTCCTGGTAGCGCCTCCATGCTCTGGACACTACGCTGACAGACACAGCAAACCTTCTTGCCACAGCTCGCATTGATGTGCCATCCTGGATAAGCTGCACTACCTCAGCCACTTGTGTGGGTTATAGACTCCGTCTCATGCTACCACTAGAGTGAAAGCACCGCCAGCATTCAAAAGTGATCAAAACATCAGCCAGGAAGCATAGGAACTGAGGAGTGGTCTGTGGTCACCACCTGCAGAACCAATCCTTTATTGGGGGTGTCTTGCTAATTGCCTAAAATTTCCACCTGTTGTCTATCCCATTTGCACAACAGCATGTGAAATTGATTGTCACTCAGTGTTGCTTCCTAAGTGGACAGTTTGATTTCACAGAAGTGTGATTGACTTGGAGGTACATTGTGTTGTTTAAGTGTTCCCTTTATTTTTTTGAGCAGTGTACTTTGCCGAAATTTTGCCGATAAAAAAAGAATGCTTGTCGATCGCAAATTCGCTTAATACTTCTGGTATGTCAGTGTCCATGTTGTGGGACTGTGTGTGCGCATCTACTAAGTATTTTGTGGCTGCAAATATGACCTGGAGGTTTTTCATGTTCGGCAGCCATTAAAATGAATGGGACCCGCAGCGAACCTGCGGTTCGCGAACATTTGAGCGAGTTCGAGCTATCGCATTCGTGAACCGTCCCATCAGATTTTGTCCATCACCATGTCACAGTAGTAATAAAGCTCCCAGTATCAATAAAGCACCCATAATATGCCCTAGTAGAAGAAAATGTCCCATTATAGTGCCACCAGCAATAATAAAGCCCTATAATGTGTCCCAGTAGAAAATAAAAATCTCTTATTGTGCCATCTGCAGTACTAATGTCCCCATAGTGCACTGCCCCCCTAGTTAAAAAAATGATTTCTTCTCATAATGGTCCAACACCACACTTCCCAAGCTGCCTAGTGGCCTGTAACCTATACAGAGCCGGTGCAAGGATATTTGCCGCCCTAGGCAAGATAAAAATTGCAGCCCCCCCCCCCCTTATCAGATGATCTGCCCATATCATGACATCACATATGTTCCACCCCTTTCTCAGCTTTTAAATTAACCACCTCAGCTCCCCTAGCTTAAACCCCCTTAATGACCAGACCACTTTTTACAATTCTGCACTACACTACTTTCACGGTTTATTGCTCGGTCATACAACTTACCACCCAAATGAATTTTACCTCCTTTTCTTCTCACTAATAGAGCTTTCATTTGGTGGTATTTTATTGCTGCTGACATTTTAACATTTTTTTATATTAATCGAAATTGACCGAAATTTTTGCAAAAAAATGCCATTTTTCACTTTCTGTTGTAATTTTTTAAAAATATAACTACATTTCTATATAAATTTTTCTCTAAATTTATTGTTATACATGTCTTTGATAAAAAATGAATGCAATAAGTGTTTATTTATTGGTTTGGGTAAAAGTTATAGCGTTTACAAACTATGGTGCAAAAATTTGAATTTAAGCACTTTGACTTTCTGAGCACCTGTCATGTTTCCTGAGGTTCTACAATGCCCAGACAGTAGAAACACCCCACAAATTACCCCATTTCGGAAAGTAGACACCCTAAGTTATTCGCTGATGGGCATAGTGAGTTCATGGAAGTTTTTATTTTTGTCACAAGTTAGCAGAAAATAATTTTTTTCTTTTTCTTTTTTTTTCTTACAAAGTCTCATATTCCACTAACTTGTGACAAAAAATAAAATTTTACATGAACTCACCATACCCCTCACGAAATACCTTGGGGTGTTTTCTTTCCAAAATGGGGTCACTTGTGGGGTATTTATACTGCCCTGGCATTTTAAGGGACCTAAAGCGTGAGAAGTAGTTTGGAATCCAAATGCGTGAAAAATGCCCTGTGAAATCGTAAAGATTCTCATTGGAATTTGGGCCCCTTTGCGCACCTAGGCTGCAAAAAAGTGTCACACATGTGGTATCTCTGTACTCAAGAGAAGTAGGGCAATGTGTTTTGGGGTGTATTTTTACATATACCCATACTGTGTGAGATAAATATCTCTGTAAAGACAACTTTTCCCATTTTTTATACAAAGTTGTAATTTTACAGAGATATTTCTCTCACCCAGCATGGGTATATGTAAAAATACACGCCAAAACACATTGCCCTACTTCTCCTGAGTACGGCGATACCACATGTGTGACACTTTTTTGCAGTCTAGGTGCGCAAAGGGGCCCAAATTCCAATGAGTATCTTTTAGGAGGGCATTTTTAGGCATTTGGATTCCAGACTTCTTCTCACGCTTTAGGGCCTCTAAAATGCCAGGGCAGTATAAATACCCCACATTTGACCCCATTTTGGAAAGAAGACACCCCAAGGTATTCCGTGAGGGGCATGGCAAGTTCATAGAAGTTTTTTTTTTTTTTTTTTCTCTTACAAAGTCTCATATTCCACTAACTTGTGACAAAAAATAACATTTTACATGAACTCGCCATGCCCCTCACGAAATACCTTGGGGTGTCTTCTTTCCAAAATGTGGTCACATGTGGGGTATTTATACTGCCCTGGCATTTTAGGGGCCCTAAAGCGTGAGATGAAGTCTGGAATATAAATGTCTAAAAATTTTTACGCATTTGGATTCTGTGAGGGGTAAGGTGAGTTCATGTGAGATTTAATTTTTTGTCACAAGTTAGTGGAATATGAGACTTTGTAAGAAAAAACAAAAAAACTATTGGGATTCTACAGGTGGAAAATCAATTTGGGACAATATGATTCGGAATCCAGACCACATATTATATTAAACCCAAAATGATATATAAAGACATGACCAGTAGGTCTTCATTCAGCATTTCACATCTACTGAGGAAGGAACATAGTTCCAAAACGCGTCTAGTGTGAACTAGACCTTGCTATTGGTGCGTTTTTACAAGTCTGCAAGAAAAGGATTTCTCCTAATTACCGTATTGAATACATCTTAAAAGGATCAAGTCCGACATCAACTTCAAGCGGTTTCATCTGCAAACCACCGGCAAAGTGGATTTACCTATGTCGGCATGCCTAATATAGGTAACTAACTCTGTGATCAGAATCGGACTGTGTACCGAATGAACTCTGCTATATCAGCTTCCGCCATCCTGACGGGACCCAAGTGGACTACGCCATCGGCCAACAAACCACCATCCGGTGGGTCACGTGAGACGCTGTGTAGAGCGGGTCCAGAGCCCATTCCGCAACGAGAGCTGGAGAAGTAACATCAGGTGGAGGCGGTGTAATTAACATCAGTGGGCGACATTCGAGTACAGAGTTTTTCACATCAGTGACCGCAGAAAGGACACTCCTTGAACCTTTTGGTTCCAACAACCGGTAAATTAGTACATCAGTACAAAACTATATATACAAAACTCTCTATATATATCTGAGTGGTTTCAGTGCATGAACCTTGCAGAAAAACGCCAATACTACTAGCCAAAGGTCTTATCTATTCATTTGGAGTACTTCAGCCGTATAGGTGTGTGCTTGAGCTCCGCACTGTTTATATTTATACATGTATTTATGCTGATATGTTGACACTAAACTAAGTTTATTTTAAGTGAGTTAATAAATTTTATATATGCAAAAATACTGTGAGACAGCCTAAATTATTATTGATCTGCTTGTTTTTATCAGTTGGTAACTTAAAGGCTGGGCTCCAGTAGCTTGCTGGTAGAGCTTTTCTAAATATATATTATAAGTCTGGAATATAAATGTCAAAATTTTTTACGCATTTGGATTCCGTGAGGGGTAAGGTGAGTTCATGTGAGATTTAATTTTTTGTCACAAGTTAGTGGAATATGAGACTTTGTAAGAAAAAACAAAAAAAGAAAAAAAAAATCTATTTCCGCTAACTTGTGCCAAAAATAAAAAATCTTCTATGAACTCGCCATGCCCCTCAAAAGTGATCTTTATAGCGCTGCAGCGATTTTACAGTGTATTTGCAGTGATCAGAAAACAAAATATTCTGTCACTGCTGTGGGGCGGACTGAAAGCAAATGTGCGCACAAGATCAGGCCTGATCGGGCGAACACTGCGTTTTTTGTAGAGCCTATAGAACATGTCCTATTCTTGTCCGCAATTGCAGACAAGAAAAGGCATTTTCTATATAGTTCTGGCAATGTGCGGATCCGCAAAATGCGGAAAGCACATTGCCGGTGTCCGTGTTTTGTGGATCCGCGGTGTCTGTGTTTTGCGGATCCGTGGATCCGCAAAACACATACGGACATCTGAATGGAGCCTTACAGGGGGGTGATCAATGACAGGGGGGTGATCAGGGGTTAATAAGGGGTTAATAAGTGACAGGGGGGTGTAGTGTAGTGTGGTGATTGGTGCTACTTACAGAGCTGCCTGTGTCCTCTGCTGGTCGATCCAAGCAAAAGGGACCACCAGAGGACCAGGTAGCAGGTATATCAGACGCTGTTAACAAAACAGCGTCTGATAAACTTTTCAGAGGTTAAAAAAATCGCATCTACAGCCTGCCAGCGAATGATCGCCGCTGGCAGGCTGTAGATCAGTTTGTTTACCTTCCGATCCTGTGAACGCGCGCTCCTGTGTGCGCGCGTTCACAGGAAATCTCGCGTCTTGCGAGATGACGCGCCAAAGCGTCAAGGAGGAACAAACTGACCGCCCGCAGGACGCATCCCTGCGTTAGGCGGTCGGGAGATGGTTAAAAGAACTGCTATGTTTCCCTTAGGTTTAATCAAGCTTCTTGTAGCTGTCTCTTTTTGCGGAACGGAATTGCGGACCCATACATTTCGATGTGGCCGCACGACGTGCGGCCCCGATCTGGAATTGCGGACCCGGATCCGCAATTCCGATCCTGAAAAAAATAGAACATGTCCTATTCTTGTCCGCAATAGTGGACAAGAATAGGCATATTCTCTTAGTGCCGGCAATGTGCGGTCCGCAAAATGCGGAACGCACATTGCCGCTGTCCGTGTGAATGGACCCTAAATGTGAGGTAAATTAGTTTCCAATGTAGTATTAATAACTAAACAATTAAATAATAAACATATTGCATTGTCTACTTACCACCATAAGATGATCTGGCTCTTGGTCTGGCTCTGGGGACTCCCTTGTCACTCTCCCCCCCCCTCCCTCCCTTGTCACTCTCCCCCCCTCCCTCCCTTGTCACTCTTTTCCCCCCTCCCTTGTCACTCTCTTCTCTTCCCTCCCCTCCCTTGTCACTCTTTCCCCCCTCCCTTGTCACTCTCCCCCCCCCTGTCACTCTCTTCCCCCCTCCCTTGTCACTCTCTTCCCCCCCTCCCTTGTCACTCTCATTTCCTTCCCACCCCCCTCCCTTGTCACTCTCATTTCCTGCCCCCCCTTGTCACTCTCATTTCCTTCCTCCCCCCCTTGTCACTCTCATTTCCTCCCCCCCCTTGTCACTCTCATTTCCTCCCCCCCTTGTCACTCTCATTTCTCCCCCCCTTGTCACTCTCATTCCCCCCCTTGTCACTCTCAATTCCTCCCCCCCTTGTCACGCTCATTCCCCCTCCTCCCTTGTCACTCTCATTCCCCCCCTCACTTGTCACTCTCATCTCCCCCCCATGCCTCCCTTGTCACTCTCATTTCCTTCCCCCCCTCCCTTGTCACTCTTATTTACTTCCCCCCTCCCTTGTCACTCTCATTTCCTCCCCCCCTCCCTTGTCACTCATCTCCCCCCCATGCCTCCCTTGTCACTCTCATTTCCTTCCCCCCCTCCCTTGTCACTCTTATTTACTCCCCCCCTCCCTTGTCACTCTCATCTCCCCCCCATGCCTCCCTTGTCACTCTTATTTCCTTCCCCCCCTCCCTTGTCACTCTTATTTACTTCCCCCCTCCCTTGTCACTCTCATTCCCCCCCTCCCTTGTCACTCTCATTTCCTCCCCCCTCCCTTGTCACTCTCATCTCCCTCCTCCCTCCCTTGTCACTCTCATTTCCTTCCCCCCCTCCCTTGTCACTCTTATTTACTTCCCCCCTCCCTTGTCATTCTCATTTCCTTCCCCCCCTCACTTGTCACTCTCATTTCCTCCCCCCTTGTCACTCTCATTCCCCCCCACTCTCATTCCGATTACTCCTTAACCTGTTGGGGACACAGGGCGTACAGGTACGCCCTGATGTCCCGGTACTTAAGGACACAGGGCGTACCTGTACGCCCTGTGTATTTCCGATCACCGCTGTGCAGTGGGTGGTGATCGGAACTGGGTGCCTGTTGAAATCAATCAGCAGGCACCATGGGACAATGCCGAGGGGGGTCCTGTGACGCCCCCCGTATCGGCGATCGCAGCAAACCGCAGATCAATTCAGACCTGTGGTTTGCTGCGTTTCCGGGTTATTCTGGTCTCTGGTGACCCGATAACCCGGAATAGGATGGTGATTGGTGGTGTGATGGTGACATCACCTCTCAGGATCGCTTCTGATTGGCTCCAGGGCGGGCGGGGGGTTTAACTTACTGCAGCTCTGCTCTCCTCCTCTTTTCTGTGTCCGGAGCCGTGGAGAGAAGAGCAGCGTCCAGCTCCGGAGCCCAGCACCCCCACTGAGCCACCATAGTGCCATCTGGCACTAAAAAGGTACAATAGGGACAGGTTAGGGAGAGCTTAGATAGGTAGGGATAGTCAGGGAAATTTTAGGGGGGAAAAAAAGTTTGATTTTTGCATCACCCTGATCGGGTGTCTGGGGTCCACAGCACACTCAGCTGTGTGACCCTAGAGCCCCCCAGGGGTACCTCATTAGTACTGCAGATGGCACCCCTAGAGTAGAAACTCCTTAAAAGTGACCCCATCTAAGAAACTACACCCCTCAAGGTATTCAAAACTGATTTTACAAACTTTTTTTTAACCCTTTAGTTGTTCCACAAGAGTTATTGGCAAATGGAGATGAAATTTCTGAATTTAAATTTTATGTAACCTTGCCTCACAAAAATGTAATTTGGAGCAACCAAAAATCATATGTACCCTAAAAATAGTCCCAACTTAACTGCTAGCTTATCCCATAGTTTCCAAAATGGGGTCACTTTTTTGGAGTTTGTGCATCAGGGGGGCTTCAAATGGGACATGGTGTAAATAAACCAGTCCAGCAAAATCTGCCTTCCAGAAACCATATGGTGTTCCTTTCCTTCTGCACCCTGCCGTGTGCCCGTACAGTAGTTTACAACCACATATAAGGTGTTTCTATAAACGACAGAATCAGGGCAATAAATATTGAGTTTTGTTTGGCTATTAACCCTTGCTTTGTTACTGGAACAAAAAGGATTAAAATGAAAAATTTGCCAAAAAATTTAAATTCTGAAATTTTATCTCCATTTGCCAATAACTCTTGTGGAACACCTAAAGGGTTAACAAAGTTTGTAAAATCAGTTTGAATACCTTGAGGGGTGTAGTTTCCAAAATTGAGTTTTGTTTGGCTGTAAAACCCTTGCTTTGTTACTGGAAAATATTTATTAAAATTAAAAATCGTTTTAAATACCTTGAGGGGTGTAGTTCCCAAAATGATCCAAAAATGAAGTAGACATATGGGGAATGTAAATTAATAACTATTTTTGGAGGTATTACTATGTATTATAGAAGTAGAGAAATTGAAACTTGGAAATTTGCTAATTTTTAACATTTTTGGTAAATTTGGTATTTTGTTATAAATAAAAATTAATATTTTTTACTCCATTTTACCAGTGTCATGAAGTACAACATGTGACAAAAAAACTATCTCAGAATGGCCTGGATAAGTAAAAGCATTTTAAAGTTATTCACACATAAATTGACACTGGTCAGATTTGCAAAAAATGGCCTGGTCCTTAAGGTGAAAATGAGCCCGGTCCATAAGGGGTTAAACCTGGAGCACGTATGTATACCGCAGGTTGAGAAACACTGCTCCACAACATAAGCCAGACTTACATGAATGGTTAAAGATGACGATAAGGAATCATTTGGACTCCACACAATAGGTTAGCTTAAGCCAATTCTGGACCAAATCATGGTGGTATTTCTACAGTAAGTATTAGAGATGACCAAAGTTTGGTAAAATTTGATTCGGCTGCTTTGCAAACTTTTACAAACAAATCTGCTTTGTGATGAATTACTTAGTCATGAAGGACATTTCTTTGTAAGTAGTGGGTGCAATAAAAGGGAGCGGTGATTGTGTAGCTCCCCATCATTGTACCCCTCAGATGCCGCATTCAGACATAATCGCAACATCTGATGTAAATAAAAGAGTGCAAAATCTTTAAAAAAAAATAAAAATAACCTAATCCATTTGCTCATGAAGGAACGGCCGCTACCATGTTGCTTGTAGGTCTGGGGCGAAATCTCACAAGGCCCGAGATGACGTCATCACGTCGGCCGGCGTACACCACACACAGGATTTCGACCAAGATCTTCAAGCAAGATGGCGACAGGCCACCAATCGCGAGCAAATGGAGAATGTGAGTATTAATTTTTTTGTTTTTTTTACACTATTTGAGGTTAAATCGATTCCCTACCGTTAAGCACAAAGAAATTCGACTTTGAGGCGAATCGAATTTATCCTGAAGTTTGAATCTAAGTCCACTTTGTGGACTTTCGATTCCCTCATCCCTAGTCACCAGTAAGGATCTTAATTCTATGATTCGAAAGGCGTTGATGTTGTTTGTGCACTGTATTATTGGATTTTACTGCTGGGAGGAATAAATGTCATTGCTTTTTTTGGAAGCTGGATCTATCTCTTCATTTTCAAGTTACATTGTTTGCCTGGTCTTGGGCATGTCCGTGCTTCCGTAGTGATTAGAAGGTGAGCGCTGTTGGCTTCTTTTTGGGCTTATCCCTAGTGAATATGATACTATTACTGTGTGTAAGCATTACTAAGTATTGTGTATATTGTGTAAGGCTATTGTGCAAGACTTAAATTGCGGCCTAGTCTGGATCTGTACGTGTGAGATACACCCTTTACATACTGTGGTTGTATTTAATTATTTGAAAAACAACCATTTTGGGGGGAAAAAAATTTAATTGCAGCCTAGTCTGGATCTGTACATGTGAGATACACCCTTTACATACTGTGGTTGTATTTAGTTATTTGAAAAACATCCATTTTGGGCAAAAAACTTTAATTGCGGCCTTTGTCTGGATCTGTACGTGTGAGATACACCCTTTACATACTGTGGTTGTATTTAGTTATTTGAAAAACAACCATTTTGGCCAAAAAACTTTAATTGCGGCCTAGTCTGGATCTGTACGTGTGAGATACACACTAAAGATACTGTGGTTATATTCTTCTATTAATAAAGCACCCTTTTTGGGCAAAATACACATTTTTACAGCCCTTGCTGCATCAGCACGTGTGAAATTCAAGGGTTATATACTGCTGTCATATTCTGTTATTAAACAAAAAACTTAATTTTGCAGCCTTTACTGCATATGTCATTGTGAGATACACACTTTAGATACTGTGGTTCTATTCAGACTACTTGTAGCCTAGGTATACCGTAGCAGTAAATGTGATGTTAAGACTTGATACAGTAGTTCTAAAAATCAACACACTGTTGTTCTTTAACATTATCAACAAGATTGCATTCATTCTTATCTAAATGATAAGATATACACAAATATCAATATTACTTTCAATGGGAAAAGAAAATTCTAAATAGATATTGAAGCAGAAATTCAGCGTAACAAAAATGAAGCAGGTCGAAAAATTAATATTCAGTATATAAACAGTATACAGCAGAGATCAGCAACCTTCGGTACTCCAGCTGCTGTGAAACTACAACCTCAAGCATGCAACATGCGCGGCTGTTCTTCTAACTCCCATAGAAGTGAATGGGACACTATGGGAGTTGTAGTTTCAGAACAGCTGGAGTGCCAAAGGTTGCTGATCCCTGGTATACAGGGATGCTTGAAGGTTTGTGAACCCATCAGATTGTTCTATATTACTTTAAATAAATGCAACTAAACACTTATTGAAATTGTTCATTAGTCCTGCACATCACAGGAATTTCAGCCCATTCCTCTGTACAAAACAGATTCAACTCCGTTATGTTGGTGGGTTTCCTTCCATGAACTACTCGTTTCAGGTCCTTCTAGGATTCAGGATAGGACTTTGACTTGGCCATTCCAAAACTTTAACTTTATTCATCTTTAACCATTTTTGGGTAGAACGACTTGTGTGCATAGGATTGTTGTCTTGCATGTCCCACATTCTTGAGATTCAGCTCACGAACAGATGCCCTGACATTTTGGTTTAGAATTTGCTGGTATAATTCAGAATTCATTGTTCCATCAAACACAGCAAGCCATCCTAGCCTGAAGGCAGCAAAACAAGCCCAAATCATTATTCTACCATTGCCGAGTTTCATAGGTGGGATGAGGTTTTTATGCTGGAGTGCAGTGTAGAGATGAGTGAATCCGTTTGTAACAAACCCAAAGCTTTTCAGGTTAGTTTTAGAAGAATCCAGTAAATTGGCATGCAGCGGGTAAAAGCACGAGGGAGGAAGAAGATGGATGCTCACATGACCCTGAGAAGTGGGGGAAAGTGGGGGGCACGGCTTTCTCTGATTGGCTTACAGGCTGACAGACAGCCTGTATGAGCCAATTAGTGCTGCAGCAGGCAGCTAGGATTTTCACAAAATGAGCAGAATGCCATTCTGTGTTGGGCTATGAATGAGGGTGGGTAGGTCTATGCAGTGCATATCAGAAAATGATCTTAGGAACAGTGTACAGTCACAATAAAGCTTCTGTTCTAGCATCATGGACAGTGAAGGGTAAGGCTAGAAAGAAGAAGAATTGTGTAGAATAGGGAAAGGCAAGGAAAGCTTTCAGCCAGGGAGTGAGAAGTTAGAAGCTGAGGTTAGGTGTGCCTGGAAGTGCCCTCTAACTACAGTTACTGCCTCATAACACAACTGCAGCTGCTGCAGCAACTCAACAGCCGATATCTGCAAGAACATTTCTTTTTTTGCCCATACAACTTTTTTTCTTTTTTCTCATGTAGGGGGAATACGCTCAATACAACTGTACAACACATTTTTTTTTTATCCAAAGAGTAGAGTTTTAATTCTCAGTGAAAACACGTGGAATAGTCCAAAATCTGGGACAGGGCATCTCCAGACAGTTCAAGTTTTTTTGGTTTTGTTTTGCTGAAATAACAATGCAAGTCTGAAACACTTGTTTTACAATCCAGAGAGTATAGTTTTGAATCTCTGAGAGAAAACACTGGAAATATTAGTCCAAAATCTGTGACAGTGCATCTCTAGACAGTTCAAGGGTTTTTCAGTATTGCAAAAATAGCAACACATGTGTGCAACATGTAATTTACAATACAGAGAGTAGCATTTTAAATCTCTGAGTAAAAACCCTGGAAATACTAGTCTGACACCTGTGATTGGGCATCTCCAGACAGTTAAAGGGTTTTTTAGTGTTGCGAAAATAGCCATACAACTGTACAGCACATGGTTTACAATACAGAAGGTAGGGTTTTAAATATCTGAGTGAAAACACTGACAACAGTAGGCCAAACTATTTTACAGGTCATTTACAGACAGTTCAAGTGTTGGTGTTGGAGGGAGGGGGGAATATTTTCAAAGTAGGCTGACAACTTGCGTTTTACACTAGAGAAAGTATTTTTTTCCTGAACTTGCATATTTGACGCACATAAGACATTAGGCCCAAATCTGTTAGTGGCGCTGATGCTGTATTATTTCTAAAATAAATTGTCAGTAGTAGTGTCTTAAGTGTGTTTTTAGAAAGACAATTACATTTTTTGCACATTTTTCGCAATAAATTGCCAAGTCTAATATTTCTGACACATTTAATTGATTTGGTTATCTTTATCAACTCTGAGGACTTCTATGAAAATCTAATGTCGTTTTCAATAAAAAAGGCTTCACAAACGTTGAAGCATCACTGTAAATGCATAAAGGCTTAAAGACTACAGACACTTTTGAGGCATTTTTTATTATTCTATTGTTCTAGGCAAAAAAAAATAATGTAAATGTGTATTTATGAGCTTCAGAAGTGAAGAAATAAGGGCTACAGATTGAGCCATCTATCTGATGGAGCTCAGGGAGAGGGAGAAGCAGAGAAGGGAAACTGAATACTGTAAAAGAGAAATAATTTGATTAATAAAGATCAATAAGGCGGGTACTTTCACACTAGCGGCAGGGGACTCCGGCAGGCTGTTCCGGCGGGTGAACAGCCTGTCGGATCCGTCCTGCCACTAGTTCACGTGTGCCCCCGGACTGTCTCTCCGTCCACATTGACTATAATGGGGGCGGGGCAGAGTCCGACGGCAGCACGGCAGCGCACGCCGAGAGTTGGCCGGACTAAAAGTACTGCATTGCAGTACTTTTAGTCCGGCCGCCTCTCGGTGTGCGCTGCTGCTGAAACTCCGCCCCCATTATAGTTAATGGGGATAGAGTGACAGGCCGGGGGTACTTGTGAACTAGCGGCAGGATGGATCCGACAGGCTGTTCACCCGTCGGAACAGCCTGCCGGAGCCCTCTGTGTTAAACTAGCCTTAGATAAGTAGAATACAATAATAAAAAATGTCCCCAAAGCTGTCTAAACTTGCCATGTATATTAGATAAATGTTGGTCAAATCATCTGACTTCGGCAGGACCATCCAACCATCTAAAATGTATGGCGATTTCTTGACTGATCCCCAATGACATATGTTAAGAGAAATAAGGATTGAGTAGTTGATTTCAACTGCGAAATTCTTTTATTCTCTGTAAAATAAACTACTATGTGCATGGGGAAGGTCAGGAGAGAATGTGTATGGCCGGCCATAAAGAGGTTTCTTCCAGTTTCCTATATTGATGACCTATTCTCAGGATAGGTCAATATCAGATCGACCACCGCTGATCAGCTTGTTCCAGCACTGCATTCTCTTCAATGTTTACTTGCCCACTGTTGACATTGTAGCAGCGAGCAGGCGTAATTATAGGTCCTCTGTCCCATTCACTTGAATTGCATGTAGTTACAACAGTTCATTCTCATTCAAGTGAATGGAATGGAGGAGCTGTAATTACACCTGCTGGCTACTTCAGTGTAGACAGTATACCTAAATTATAGTATTAATGTTATAGTTCTTTGTATAAAATTGGATCTTGTGTAGAGCCAAAATATGGCACATGCGTCAACCTTAAACTTTCCCCATTGTGCAAGCTATACAATCTAATGGAATACATTTTCATGTTAGATGAGTGTTATTATGGTGGAAGCAAACATGTTAGGCTAATATAAAGGAACTTTTATACGGGCCAAGGATTGGGATATATATCAGGAATGAGTCTTCTTACAAATGCTTGCCACCAGTAATTACCCTATGTAAATGTGTCACTGATCACCTGGTGAATGAAGAAATGCTCATTCATCGGGTGATTGTATCTTTTATGCAGACAATAAAATCATTATTTGCCTGCAGTAGATCTCCCAATGTAAACAGTAATCTGCTTCCAGTAAACAATTATTGGCATTTAGGGGGGGAGCTCCCTCTCTGACCCCATCGGCCTCCTGTACTGCGATGACTGGGTGCCGATGGCTCCATTGCAACCCCAAGCCTTGCAAAAGCCTTGGGTCCCACCAGCTATGGAGGATTATGAGGCCCAACTATGGGTCTCCTAGGCAGCTGTCAGTGTGAAACTGACAGTTCAATGCAGCACAACACAGCATGTATTGTACTGCATTGAAACAGGGATCAAACCCTGAAAAGTTGAAGTCCCACAGTGGGACAAAAATAAAAAAATAAAATTTTCAAAAAAAAAAAAAGTGTTCTTTCCCTTTATTAAGTCACATACAATAAAAAGAATATATATAGAATATAAAGCAGAGGATTAGGTATTACCGTGCCCATAAAGACTGGCTCTATAAAATCTCACATGATCTACCCCATCAGAAGAAAGCAATAAAAAACTGCCAAAATAGCCATTTGTTTGTTACCTCTCCTCACAAAAAGCGTAATAGCCAGCTATCAGTGCTATGTACCCCAAAATGTTACTGATAATAATATCACCTCATCCCACAAAAAAATAAACCCCTACACATGACAATTAGTAGGAAAAAAAAAATTACTCTCAGAAAATGGCGACACAAAAATATATATTTTTTTCAAAAATGCTTTTATTGGCTTCCATTAAATCCAGGAAATACAGGTACCAACATGCATGCTGAGCCCACTCCATTATGGCACCAAAAATGGTAAAAAGCAGAGTGGACCCAGCATGGATTTGCAACCTGCACTCTCTGAATTTTAGGGTGGCCATTATGGCACATAACAGGTAGGATTTAGTGTTAGGTTCCCATCTTATAGAGATCACCTTGACGTTTGGCAGACGGGCCCAAATAATTTTGTACAAAATGTATTTGCCAAGAATCTCAAATTTTCAAAATAAGCGTAGCATTAGCACTAGCATATTTAACTATGGCATTATTGTACTTTATTTGGTTGGCAGAGTGCTATTGCATTGTGTTTTTTTCTTATGATCCGAAGCAGGCTTCACTCAACCCCAATCATAATCCCTGACAAGAAGAGCAAAGAGGAGGATGAGGCAGCTCTTTAGCTCAGTGTTGTGAATTAACTTGTTCTGATGTGTCATTAGGACAGGTTTTGAATGTAGTAATAGGATGGCGTCTATTTTATTTCTCCTAATGATTGCCAAGCCATTATAACTAATGAAAGGTATTTGAGAATATATTTCTAATAAAGTAATATTTAAGCATTTCAGTAATTTCATTTTCCCGGAGAACACCTTTAAGGTGAAAATTGGCTGTGTCCTTAAAGGGATTCTGTCACCACATTTTACCACCTACAGTAAAACATAGCTACTTGTAGGTCTCCCTGAGCTGTATTAAATGATGCCCTTATTAACTAATAGTCTTGATTTATTTCTTTATAAAATCGATTTGAGTGATATGCTAATGACGTACATAAGGTGCTCAAGGGGATGTCCTTTCCTAAGTTGGTGCCCAGCCGCACCCCTCGGTCCAGTGCTTAGCACCGCCTTCCTGAGTCCAGCGCCGCCTCTAATATAATATATTCAAGAGCCGGCGCGCTGACGTATATTATATTAGAGGCGGCGCTGGACTCAGGAAGGCGGCGCTGGGCACCGGACCGAGGGGTGCGGCTGGTCGCCAAGTTAGGAAAGGACATCCCCTTGGGCACCTTATGTAAGTCATTAGCATATCACTAAAATCGATTTTATAAAGAAATAAATCAAGACTATTAGTTAATAAGGGCATCATTTAATACAGCTCAGGGAGCCCTACAAGTAGCTATGTTTTACTGTAGGGGGTAAAATGTGGTGACAGAATCCCTTTAAGGGATTACGTAACAATTGTAGTAGCTGAATAAAGTACTAAAAAAGACAGCATCTCCAGACATTTTGATTCTAGATGTAGGTTCACCCTCCAGAGTTACTAATGTCCTGTCATATTGTTCTACTCAGTCCCAAAATACTGAGTAATTATCATAACTACGCTATTGTAACCAAAATCTCTCTGCTGGTGTCTCACAGGAGAAGAACATTATGCTTCTGCTTGTTTCCATATAAATAACAATCCAGTCTTCTTATTTCTTCAAGATGTTTTAATTAAAGATAATTACAATTGAATGTTATGCCTTTCACAACTTATCTATAACATAAAGATAAGCCTGACGGTTAATAACTGCGGTAATAGCAGGCAGCCATGTGTTCGATTAACATGCAGTGTGTGGGATGGACATTAATATTCTCAACAGCAATAAGGATACTGCAGTTTATGAGAGCAATCCTTCTAGACTCATTTCAACAGTTTTCTAGTTTACGTATTTAGCACAAATATGGCCAAACTGGTGGCAATAAGTGAGTACATAACTGCTGGTTATGATGTATTCTAAAACAACAAAATGGACAAAAGTAGCAGAGCTGAATTAGTCACTGACGGTGCCTTAGTAGTATCATAATGCATAAGTTCTATTGCCTTAGTGTTTTGTGAGTAACTATAATTTTTCATAAAGGTGACACTACTTTGATGATATTTTATTAGCAGGTGAATGTCACTTTTAGAGACATTCAGTGGCAACTTGTGAAAGAGAACTGCTTAAAATATGAATTATGTAATTTTAGGTGCTGTGCTTTTCTCTTATGTCACTGACAAATATGATATCCTTTGATAAAATAAAAAAAAGGTCTGCAGCTCTACAGCAGTTTTCTGTTTCCGTTACAAATATTCAATGCTGTTAAATACAGTAATACATTTTCCCAGTTGTCTGCTATGTGCGATCATCTATCGAAGCCTAAATTGTCATAACACATTACAATTGTATTTTTATGGTACAACTAATCAATTATATTAAAGAGCATTTCCCCAAAAACAACAAAATCCCTAAAATGATATGTCTATAACTGACAAACAACAGCAATATTATTTTCATTGAGTTTTTCCCCCAAAGGTCTTCAAATGCTGAACATAAGATAGAAGACAACAACTTATATAATCAAAAGGCAATTATAGGTAATAGTTCACCACCAAAACTGTATGGCATTGTTGAATCATAAGAATGGTGTGGCCAGGATACAAGAAAAAGGTGCAAAATGGTGAATAAAAAAATAGTAAAAATAATAGATGACTGGTACATAAAATATTGTAATATACAGATTGTGGTGTTCATAATGCATGTGATCAATATTTGTGCTTAAAGGGATTCTGTCAGATAGTTTTAGCATATAGAGCCCTTTACATGTGCTGCTAGATCTCCACTAGCATGTCCGTAATATACATGTGCCATATCTAGGGATGCTTTAGTTTAGTTAGAAAAATTAGCATATTTATAAAATCGTTTTTCTAACCAAACAAAAGCATCCCTAGCTATGGCACATGTATATTATGGACATTCTAGTGGAGATCTAGCAGCACATGTAGAGGGCTCTATATGCTAAAACTAGCTGACAGAATCCCTTTAAGCAACATCCAGTGTCATTGAATGCCAGTTAGAATGTCAAATCAAACATACAGTGTCCACACACAGTACTGCTAAACTAACACAGCCATATACCACCAATATCCAAGTAATACTGCTCTATAGTTTCTAAATGTTCTTTTGCAACATTCTAATAACGCCTCCTTAAGCACACACCCGAGACCCCGGCAAATCAGCTGTTAGAAGAGGCCTTGAGCACCGCAGCCTCTTCCTAGGCCAATGACATCACTGTACATCAGTCATATGGCCTAGTTGCAACTCAGCCCCAATCAAGTCAATGGTGCTGAGCTGCAATACTGAGCTGCCACTATATGATGTAGAGCTTTGCTGAGTTCAGCGGCTAGCTAAAACAGCTGATCGAAGGGCATGCCAGGACTTGGACCCCCACTTTTGTGGTAATGATGATAAATCATCATGATATTTTCTAGGATAACCCCTTCAAATGTCAGTGGAAATCAGCACTCTGCTTGATTATTGAAATTGACAGCGAAGCAAAATGTTTTCTATTTCACTCTGAATGCTAATGAGGTCCTAGAAAGGAGCTATTTGGCTGCCAGGAGTATTCCACTAAAGAATTTCCATTCTTCATAGTGTTTCATCTGTTGCTGTTAGAAGGATACAGAAGATCTGTTAGAAAGAACTTATGCAAGTCTCTGAATACTTACATACGGTACAATCACCTAAAAAAAAAAAATTACAATAATTATCTTATTTGTCCACCGACACCAACCCAGAAATTATGAAAAACACCAAGACAAAGGCCTGCTGGTCTTCTCACTCACATTGCTTTGGATTTGACTTGCCACATTTCTCAGATTACGCAGTTATTTTGGTGGTGATAGATAGGTTTATACCAAAAACCGGTCTACGTTCTGCTTGTCAGTTGGCTAAATTATTCATACTCCATATCTTCCATTTCTGTTGCTTTCCACAACATATTGTGGCTGACAGTGTTCAGTTCACTTCAAAATTCTGGTGAGCTATCTGCAAACTCTTGGATGTATCTTCGGATTTTTCTTCTGCGTGTCATCTTTAGTCTAATGGGCCATTTCACAAACGAACATGAAGATGACTGCGTTGAGTTGTTGCCTTGGGCAGAATTTTCTCATAATAATAACATCAGTGAGTTGACAGATAAATCTACTTTTTTATTGTGTATGGTCACCAAACCAATATTCTTTTACCTGTTTCCACATCTTCGAGTTCCAGCAGCTGATGTATAGGAGGAAGTTCTTTCCAGAATCTGGCAGGAAACCAAAACCACATTTGAAAAAACTCCTCTCAACTTCTTTTACCACACCCTTTTATTGCAACACATAGCTAAACCCGTAGATCTCTTATATATTAAGGCATGGGAGGTTGACTTGCAGACAACATTTTCTGAGATCCAACTCAAATCGCTTCTGAAGTCTTCCAAAATCACTTCTAGATGCACACGTATACAAGAAAGAGGTTTTAAAATCCTGTCTAGATGGTATATGACTCAGGAAAGAATACGCAAAATAGACAATTCATACCCTGTTACATGTTGGAAGTGTGACTCAGGTACAGGGTCCTATTTCCACATGTGGTTGTCCTGTGATAAAGTATTACCCTTCTGGTCGGAAATCCTTGACATTAACAATACAATCTGCAGTACCTCTCTGAAATGTGCCCCAGAGGTTCTCTTGTTGCTCCTACTGCCCAAAGACATCCCCCTCAACATCAAACTTCTCCTCCGCCCTCTAATTGCATCAGCCAGATTATTACTGGCCCATCATGGAAATCTACCACAATACCATTTATCTCTAAATGGATTGTGAAAGTAGACCAGATCTACAGACTAGAAGAATTATCCTTCTGGGAATTCCGCAACCATGCTAAAGTTGAAACAATTTGGCACCCATGTAGGATCTATAAGGGATTTCAGGAAGAGGGGACTGGCGAGACAATACTACTGGGCAACACTACATAGATATTATAGCCTATCATACCTGAGCCCAGAAGTGGAGTCTTTTCACATTTCACATCGCACATCACAAATACTGTAGTAATGCGTCAACTCCACAGCAACACATCAAAGGAAGCCTTTACCTCGCCTGCAATGCACACACCATCTCTCTTTTCCATCCCTTCCCACCTTTCAGACTTTTTTGTTATTTCAGTTTAAGTTACATACTGTTATATGCATAAAACAAAAAAAAAACTAAAATACTGTTTACTAGTACTCAGCAGATATCATAATGATTGGTGGATTGTGAAGGTGTAACACCCCAGAGTTGTGTTACTACACTCCTCTACCCCGCTATAATCTGTTAAGAGCCTTTACCTTCTCATCTGATATGATTTTACATTATGTCATTCACAAATGTGCATAAACCATGTTAAATGTAAATTATTGCTGTAATTTCCATGTCCATCAGCAGGTGGCAGCAATGCGTTGGTAAGGAGTTAGTTTCAGTTTAGTATTTCTAAGTTGGAATGGTTCATTCCAGCTTAGCTCCCCCTCTGTGGAGGTGTGGACTATTCCCACAGCTTACACTCTGGGAGGAGAAGGAAGTTATTGAGGAGTGTAGCCCAACCCCTGCTCGGGGTAGGGTGTGTGTGTTAGGAGCTCTCCGATATAAGGAACCAAGCCAGGATCTTGTCTCGGCTGAGATATTGATCAATCCCCAGCCTGAGCCCTGCAGCCTCAGCTGGATGAAGAAAGCAGACAACCTCCAGTTCCAGGAAGAAAGCATTCCCTGAGAATATAACTGTGAGTAAAGTCCAGAAACCCAGGAGAAGCCATATTATTCCTCAGCTAGTCAGTCCCCATAAAGCAGAAGATAGAAAGAAGTGCAGAAGCCAAATTCTGCCACAGTTTTAGAGCTACTAAGCAGACGTCCTTTTCTGTAAGCTCCAGGTTGATAGAGCTGAAGATTCATTCCTGCCAACCATTGCTGAAAGCCGGCTGGGACCTGAGACCAAAGCTGTACATTGCTTGGATGAAAGTTATCTTCAGTAAAGACAAGTTTGAACTGTACCTAAAGGTCTGGACATCAGTTTCTGCTGCAAAATCCCTCTATTACTCCTCCTATCACTACACTCCAATTTATTGCAAGTGAGCCAGGAGTCTAGCCGTACCCAGGTAGGAGACACCGTTGACACCATTATCATCACCATACAGAGACATTATGGGCAATTACACCACTCTGGCATTCCTAACCTGGGGCAAGAGTTATAACACCTTTGAAGGGCCCTGGGATAGTACCCTGTGCATGCTGCAAATGGCGTCACGACAAATACTGAACATTTTAACAATCCGTTCCTGGCCCCTGCTAAGGGCCATATGCACAGACACTTACTGTTTTTGTACTGTATTTGTGTCTTGTGTGACACCATACCATTTCACTCTGTGAATGTTTCATATGCTTTACCCATCTGTGATTTTGTTCTACTTATTAAAATGAAATGAGATTTGAAAATAAAAAGAAAAAAACCTCCTCTCAGAGAAAAAAATAATAATTTGCAGATCAAAAAAGTTAACAATCTCCTCACTTTGCTCCAGGTGACAAGGTATGCCTTTTGTTTAAATATATTAAGTTCAAAGTATCTTACAAACTGGTTCCTCGCTTCCTTGGACCATTTGAAATCATCAAGAGAATTATTCCTATTTGTTACTGAAGGCAAATGTGACTCCATGTTGTCTTCTCTATGATGTACAGAATTGTTATAATATCTCACCTACGCACTTCACATCCTCCCCCCGCTGTGAGTTAGGTTCACTTATCTGTCTCAGGACAGATTCTGGGAATCTCCCAGAATTAGAACAAATGTTCTAATTCACTCAGGGTCATTCGGCACAACAACATACGTTCTTATATGTGACGTATTACATACCCATAAAAGGGATGTTCCAATTGTATCTGTATGGGCGTCAATGTTTATCATTTTATGATTGGTTTAACGCTGTTGTTGTGCAAACTTTTCTGTTGCCTATATGAGGCCAAGCAATAGCATAATAAAATCAGAGTGTTTCTCAGTGATTGCCTGTGTGCATGTCTGTTATTGCCAACTGAGAAACATCTCTCCTGACGTCAGTGACATCAAACCAAGGTGGTCGTAGAGGTCCAGAAAGGTCCAAATCCTTTCAGTTGGGGGCTCCGTTCCGGGATAGAGAAGGCCATCCTCGTGTCCGGTAAGAGAGACATCCCTTTTGTCCACTGCCGGGTACGAGGGCACTGGCCACATCTCTACCCGTAAGTTTTTATTATGTATCCGGGATACATTGTTAAGCCTTAAAAATAAACTCCGGGAGTTTATAATGAGTACTTTGAGTACTTTCATGAATAAGGCCGGCACTTGGAGTGCCACGCACGGAAAAAAAATCTCCGGGAGATTTGTTTTGTGTCAGGGACACATCATAGGATCACATGATCCATTCCGTAAGTTGTGTGTCAGGGACACACCATAGATTCTCCGGGAGAATCTATTTACTTTATCTAACTGTCGACAGAGATTTTTTTTTGTACCAGAAGTACATGTAAGAGAACAGTCTCCGGGAGACTGACCTACCTTGGTTTGACGCATACCTATATTTAGAGTATAAGATACATAGAGTCTTAAGATTAATCTGTTTGTGTGAGAGCTATTGTTATGGTGGTAAGTGTAAGAACATATCTCCCTGTAATATTATCACTCTGTCATTTGATGCATTTTTTTTACTGTGGGTGAAGGAAAATCTAAGTGTGAGTTTCCCCCTCCCAACCAGATACTGAAGGCTGCAAAAAAACTGACAGCCAAATTCTCTTTCCTAATCTCATGTTGATTGTAAAGCAGCGCATTTTCTCATGAACCTCAGACAAAATACAAGACTTTGAGAAACATTTATATGAGAAGGAGGCAGCGGGATGCTTTGAGATCAGAAAGATACAGACCCCCACACATAGTTGCAAACGTTTAGGAAAACCGTGAGTAAGCAGCCGAGACATTTTTCAGTTGCTCTCAGCCATCTACTGCAGCAGCTGTCCGTTTCAGCGTGATAGACTTGAAAAATGCTTTCTTCTCTATTCCGGTTGATAAGTGGACCAGACTAATTTTGCTTTTTCCTTTGAGGAACGTAAACTCACCTGGTGCAGGAGGATGCACCAGGGATATGCAGATTTACTTGTAGTGTACAGCATTGTCCTCCAAGCCAGTTTAAAACACTGGCACCCCCCCCCCCCCCCCAGGGTTCTGTGCTCTTGCAATACGGATTATTTGTTATTGTGCAGTATGTCAGAGGAGGCCAATGTATGTTTATCTTTGTTGAAATGGTTGTCTGAATGTGGACACAAGGTGTCACGCAAGAAAATGCAATGGTGTAAAAAGCAGGTTGAATACTTGCGCCTTGTTCTCACAAAGGGAGAAAGGAGAAAGGAGAAAGATTCCAGTCTGGTAGCGGGCCTGGTCACCCCGCACACCAAGAAAGAAATATTATCTTTCCTTGGTGTGATAAACTACTGCAGACAATGGATTCCTGATTGATCCTACCGTACTATGACAATGTAATGAGACAAGCCACTCTGGCAGACATGCCAGATCTCATTAGGTGGTCTGAGGAAATGTTTAATGTATTTGATTATTTGAAATGTTCTTTAATGACAAGTCCAATTTCAGGCCTCCCTGACTACAAACTCACATTCCACGTATATGCTCGACAAAATTGTAAAACCATGGCGGGTGTGCTGACATAGTATCACGGAGGCAAGTTAAGTCCTTGTGCATTTTTCTCAAAGGTGGTGCCGGCATCCGTCCAAGGAATGCCGGCCTGTCTGAGATCTCTTGCAGCCTGTGCTATCATGGTTGAGCTTGCAATGCCACTCACAATGGGACATGAGACTATCCTGTACACCACACATGATGTAGTAGGCCTTCTCAAAGGCATACACACACAGGACAGGTCCGCACAAAGACTATCTGGATGGGAGATTCTACTCCTCAGCAATCCCTCCCTCCAAATCAAATACGCAACACACACCTCAGGTCCAGCACCTATCTTGAATGCCCTATTAGTACTTAAAGGACCTGAGGATCACTTGACAGAGGCACATGATTGTATACACGCCATACAACATGAGACATCACCCCGCTCTGATTGACAATCTGTACCAGTAGAAGGGGCTCCTGATGTTTTTGTTGATGGATCCTGCAGCAGACCAAATGACAACACTTATCATGCAGGATATGCTATTGTTATGCTACCCAATGTTGTCCTGGAAGCCAGACCCATCACATACCAATCTGCACAAGCAGCAGAATTAATTGCACTCACGAGAGCATGCATACTACATGAAGGCAAGCCAGTCACCATTTACACTGACAGCAGGTACGCACATGGAGTGGTCTGGGACCACGGGGTCATTTGGCAAAGGAGAGGATTCATTGCAGCTGATGGTAAGCACGTCTCACATTCACAACTTGTCATACAACTTTTAGAAGCCATAAGATTGCCCTCACAGATTGCAATTGTCCACTGCAGGGCGCATACTGGTGGTAAGGATCATGTGTCCCAAGGCAATGCCCTGGCAGACGCGGAGGCCAAGAAGGCTGCACTGATGGCCCCGGCCACATTGCAGATGGTGAAATTAGTACCTCCTTCACTTGAGTTAAATCAGATGCTTGTGGATCTCCAGTCCTCAGCTACTGACGATGAAATGGCCGATTGGTGTTATCCAATCGTGCAGAAGAATCCTAGGACAGGATTAATCTACAAGGAGGGGAAGCCATGCATACCACAGCACAGCGCCCCTCTGTTCATTGCACATTTTCATGGAGTAGGACACAACAGCATTCAAACAACACACATGCTGCTAGCACAGAATTTCTATATTACAGGCATTAAACAGTTAGTGTCAGATTATGTGGGAAGATGCATCACATGTTTGAGGAACAACCCAAACACCAATGCTAAGGTCCCACATCAACACCTTGATTACCCCACCACTCCTTTTACACATCTGCAGGTAGACTTCACACACATACCTAGACAGAAAGGTAAACAAGAATACGCCTTGGTCATAGTTGACATGTTCTCAAGATGGCCAGAGGTCTACCCTACAAGATCAGAAGATGCCAAAACAGTAGCAAGGATACTGACACATGACATCATTCCAAGGTGGGGCTGTCCATTGGTAATTGAATCTGACCAAGGGCCAGCGTTCACCTCAAAGGTAAACAAGGAGCTGACAAGACTCCTTTAGGTTGAATGGAAATTTCATATCCCATACCACCCACAAAGCTCCGGCATTGTGGAACGCATGAACAGAACCCTAAAAGATAAATTGAGAAAGGCAACAGGGGGCACATTTGAGAAATGGAAAGATATACTGCCAATAGTCTTAGCTGAGATCAGGATGACCCCTAATAAAAAGCTAGGTATATCACCATTTGAGATACTTATGGGAAGACATTTTCCCACACCATGGGCAAAGAACCCTCTGGTAGTGCAGGAAGGGGACCTCAACCTCATTAGAGAAGAATATGTAACCAGATTGATTAAAACCCTAAGTGAAATTGAGGAAAAAGTTGCTTGTAAATCTCCTTGTCTTCCACAGGAACCAACTCACCCATTCCAAGTGGGAGATATCGTGCTGATAAAGAAATTAAAGAAAGGAAAATTTGCAGGAGACTTCACCTATGGACCACCGACTGCAGTGGTAGCCGCGACCCGCACAGCAGTACTCACGGAAGAAGCACCTACTTGGATCCACGCCACCAGAGTGAAACTGCTAAAGGAGTGACCCCAAAAGGAGGTAATAACGGGGACAGACAGTCCTGACCTCGAAAAAGGACAAAGTAAGGTACTAACGGGAGCAGACAGCTCTGAACTCGAAAAAGGACAAAGTAAGGTACTAACGGGAGCAGACAGCTCTGACCTCGAAAAAGGACAAAGTGAGGTACTAACGGGAGCAGACAGCTCTGACCTCCACCAGGATGCACTCCCTCAATTCTGGAAGATGGCACAGACGGTCCACTTGGACTGTGGGATTACTGACGATCCTAATGACTCTGCCGGAGGATAACAAAGCTGAAGTTGCTATAACTCAGAAAGGTGGAATCACTACCTTCTGGTACAATTCCTCCAGTACTCACGTTGCAACTTACTCCTTCTGTTTATGCAGCATAATGAAGTGCAGTCCTTCCACAAGATGCGGCAACCACTATAAGAATGGACATACCCTCAGAAACAAACAAACCCCCTCAAACCCCATATCTTAACTTTTAACAATATGAGAGCAATATCTGAGCCAACATATGAAGAGGCTCTTGCAGCAGAAACTGGGTTCTCTGATGCCAACCAATGGTTAGAATGGATGAAGTACAGCGCTGCTTCCGTAAATAAAAGTAATTGTTATATATGTGGGACAGCTAAGCCTCACCTAGGTACTGTGCCCTTAATATTGCCCTCCAGTGTTGAGGAATGTTTTTTGCAATTATTCTCAAATTCATCTAGTAACCAGTCTGCATGTGAAGAATGGAAGCAAAAATACCCACTCCTCATAAAAACTCCCGCCCCGGTGCAGGTATACATATCTATCCTGGTAACTATACCTGCCAGAGAGGGGGAGATCAAGGAAGATCCCTGGGTAATTTCACTGAAGGATACTGTGCGACTTACAGTGAAACAGATACCTCCCTCACACAGAATCAAGTATACTCGATTGGAGATGTATATTGGATCTGTGGGGATGGAAAGATAAGATCTAGACTAGAGGGTTCCTGGAAAGGTGAATGTGCCTGCCCTTGCTAAAGCCATCATGAACATACACATCTTCACTGAAAATGAAAAAAGACTCCAACACACATATACGCAACCGTCGCGCCCTCCCAAAAGGTAGCTTTGACCCACACGTATATATTGATGCAATCGGGGTCCCAAGAGGGGTCCCTGATGAATTCAAGGCCAGAGGTCAGGTGGCAGCAGGATTTGAATCCATAATTCCGCACATAGCAATCAACAAAAATACAGACTGGATCAACTATATTTACTATTGTGGTCAGGGCGACGGCCCCTGGACGTAGGAACTAGAGCTAACCTCAAGCTGGGAAATGCCGGGAGCCCGTAGCGAGGATAGGCCTAAAAGGGGGCCTATCCTTAAGGAAGAGCTAAGAAAAGGGAAGGGAGGGAGGGGTACCTGGCCGCACGTCCCGTCCCCTGACCTTTGAGGGGGTTAATATAGCCAAGGGGCGTGGCCTCTGCCCCTCCCACAAATACAGGCTGCACAGCAGCCTTAACTACTTGTGGTCAGGGCGACGGCCCCTGGACGTAGGAACTAGAGCTAACCTCAGGCTGGGAAATGCCGGGAGCCCGTAGCGAGGATAGGCCTAAAAGGGGCCAAAAAGGAGACCCAACCATACCAAACACTCATTGCACCGTACAGGGCAAGTGAACCGAAAGCATCACGGATCTCCGAACGGATGACTTGGACCATATCTGGAGAACACGACTACCTCCAACGTCCCATGCACCTGATAACCTGAGGAGGCATCTGGTGCTTGGACACCGCCTCAAAACGAAAGGAGTGGAGCAGACCCTGTTTAGAGTAAATATACACCTACCGTTACGACACCCGTTTTGAACCAAAAGACCCTTCACGATGGAGGTGCGGGATATACCGTCTTATATCACCGTGACTTCCATCTACCTTACCTCCTTGCCATGTGTACCGCCCCACCGTTCTTGGAGCTGGTTAAATGCTGATGCAATTGAAAGAGTGTCTGGAACCAGGAACGATTTACTCCAATGCTGACTAACAGATGATCATATACGAGAAGGTCTGAATCCTGAGAGCTGCAGACTGAAACAAACAATGGTGAAACGGTTGGAAGTGCCTAGATCAGGCCTCTCAAACCGCGGCCCCTCAGCTGCCGCAACCACAACCCCCACAACGCCCCGCTGCAGGCAGATACCTGCAGGCTGTCCGGGCACCGCGGGAGCCACAACCTCGCAACAGCCGGAGGGCCGCAGCCCACGACCCCCGGCCCAGATGAACCCCGACCATCCACCAAGGGCCCCGATCGGGCACCAACTGTTCCTGGTGGCAAAATACTTACCTCTACTTATTCCCCAGGCCACACTTCCTAATAAGGGCCAAAAAGAGTCAGAACATGGTGCCTGTTGCCCTACCGAAGTAGCACACTCAGTGAAGTGTAACCCACCAGGCCTGGGAAACCATCCCCAGAAATATATGGCTATAATGATTAATGAGCTAATGTGCCCGTACTAAGGACAGGACGTACCCCAATACCTGCAGTTGAGACAGAACAAGCTTAAGGTCGTGATAAACTATGTATGCTGCACCTGTAGTCGTGATAGTACTTGTCGTGTCAGGTGACACGACAGACTTCGTAAACTTGCGCCTTATTACTGTACCTCCTACTGGAAGATGGACCGATACCCAGGATTTAGGCCGGACACCAACACCCTCAGCCCGAGTTTGTAGATGAAGTAAGCATGCCTGGGAGAAGATGATGTCTGCAACGGCAGGCTTGGAATGACTGCTTACAAAGAAACCATGAAACCCAACAACCTAGAAAATAACAGAGTCAGAGAAAACAATAACGAGAGTGGGACTCTAATGGCACAAGCCACACGTGCGAGCCACCCCAAGAAAATTGTATTGCGAGCCACAGATGACCGAGCCATGCAAGCGGGACTGAGGACAGAAAAGACATGGAACTTACTTGTTATGGGACCACGCAGCCGGCCTCGACTGGCGTTGTGAGTGTAATTATTATTATTATTATTATTTTTTTTTTTTTTTGAGAAGCCATGCGTGAGACTCAAATGGCAAACACCTGTGTAACCCTAAAAGGGGGAAGCCAAGCGTGAGAGACTAATGGCGGAGTCATATGTGTAAAACTAACACGGAGAAGCCATGCGTGAAAGACTCTACTGGCAGAGACATGTGCAACCCTAAAACGGAGAAGCCATGCGTGAGAGACTAATGGCGGAGACATATGTGTAACCCTACAACGAAGAAGCCATGCGTGGAAGACTAATGGCGGAGTCATACGTGTAAGACTAAATGGAGAAGCCATGCATGAGACTCTAATGGCAGAGCCATGTGTAACCCTAAAAGGGAGAAGCCCTGCGTGAGACTAATGGTGAATTCATATGTGAAACACCAAAAGGGGAGAAGCCGTGCGTGAGAGACTAATGGCAGAGTCATATGTGCAACCCTAGAATGGAGAAGCCATGCATGAGAGACTAATGGCAGAGTCATACGTGAAGACTAAAACGGAGAAGGCATGCGCGAGACTCCAATGACGGAGTCCTATGTGACACTGACGGGGGAAACCATACGTGAGAGACTCAAATGGCAAAGCCATGCGTGAGAGACTCTAATGGCGGAGTCATGTGTACCACTCAAAAGGAAAAGCCACACGTGAGAGACTCTAATGGCGGAGGCATATGTACCCTTACAGTGAGAAGCCATACGTGAGAGACTCTAATGGCGGAGTCATATGTGACACTAACAAGGGAGAAGCCATGCGTGAGAGACTCTAATGGCACAGCCATACGTGAGAGACTCTAATGGCGGAGTTATATGTAACACTAAAGGGGAAAGCCATACGTGAGAGACTCTAATGGCAAAGCCATGCGTGAGAGACTCTAATGGCGGAGTCATATGTAACACTAAAGGGAGAAGCCATACTAAAAAAGGGGGAAGCCATGCGTGAGAGACTCTAATGGCAAAGCCATGCGTGAGAGACTCTAATGGCGGAGTTATAAGTACACTAAAAGGGAGAAGCCATGCGTGCGAGACTCAAAAGGCTAAGCCATGCGTGAGAGACCCTAATGGCGGAGTCATATGGCGGCTTAATTTCCCTCTTAATTAATTAACAACCACTATGCCTCCCCAGTATGACTTGGGGACTCGCATAACCATGATCCTCTCCGACAATGACCTAGGACGCTAACCAGCCTACAACCATATTGCCCCCCACCGACCACATGACGAACGAACACCGGGCCCCCGAAGCCCTGAGGCCCCCCCGAAGCCAAGGGATCGACCCGGAAGACCTTACCGTGATGATAAGTAATTAAACGTGAGCCCGACCTAAAGGCAAATGCATAGACATTAGTGATCCGAACCACTTGCATGAATGAAACATTAACCAACCGTGAAATTGAAACAGATGGGAGAAAAACCAGAGCCAGAGGCATTTGCAGTTAGCCAAGAAAAACCTCTAGTCGTGACAAACACATGAACAACTGTGAAACATAGTAGGAACTCACTCCTATCGGCCCACTGTCCGCTAGGGAGCTACTTGGTTAACTGGGGCGGGAGATCCAACTGCGTAAATGTGAACCAGAAGTAAAGGAGATCAGTCTGCGTAACCCACCACCGAGGAACGAAACTCAAGCCTGAAGAAGCATCTATGTTTTAACGGAAGAGCAGAATTAGAGCGGTGCGCTGATAGCCCTAGCAAGAATACTGAGTAACCATGATGTAGAAATGAAAGAAATGCAGCTTGATGTGGAAGCAGAGTAGAACACATGATGCAAGAACAAGTGGGTAACTGCAGCTCTGGATGTGGGAGGTGCCTACAACATGGTATGGGCACAGCTCTGAGTATGAGCATGAGGAGCATGGTATAACGCAGCTGTATGAATGCAAGCTGAAAGGGAACAGAGTATTAATGTAATGCAACCGCTGCTCTAGAAGTGAATGGCGTATAGGACAAAATGTAAAAGCAGACACACGGCTGTAGCTTGAAGGCAACAATCCTGACCACCTTTTTTTTATTTATTTTTTTTATTTATTTTTTATTATGCCAACCTGGACGTACCAGGCAGGACCACCTGTCACAGGAGTGACCAATATACTGCTTAAACGTTTTAAGCGGACGTACCACATGAGATGACAAGACACCCTGGACATCCAGGCAGGACACCGTGCCACGAACTGGCGGACGTAACATTGCCTGTACGTTTTAGGCAGACATACCACAATAAGGAAAAAATGACAACCTGGAGTTTCAGGTAGGACCACATGCCACTGACGCGGCGGACGCCACAAAGCCTGAACGCTTCAAGCAGATGTACCACAATAAACAAAGCGACAACCTGGAGTAACAGGCAGGACTACATGCCACCGGAGTGGCGGACGCCACGATGCCTGAACGCTTCAAGCCGACGTACCATAGTAGACAAGTGACAACCTGGACGTTCCAGGCAGAATCCTGTGCCACCGGGGAGGGCGACAGAATAGCGCCTGAACGTTTTAAAGCCATGCCACGGATATAACATACGGGACGTGAAAAATGTGCCTGCGGCCAACCCCCGTGACACATATCATAACCATATAACAGGACATACCACCTACTGCAAGTACAGAATCCTTGGAACGGAATGGAGCGTCAGATACTTGATCGGACGAAAACTCTGCAATACGATGAAGCATGACAGCAATGTAAATGTACAACAAATTAAATATTTAGCCTTTTTTTTTTTTTTTTTTTTTTATAAACAGACATCGGCACTGCTGCTCCCGCACAGAAAGCCCATCACACCGCTCCAGAGCAGGGCAAGTAGAAGATACCTAAATTAGGGTAACCCTAAATGACACCCCCAGTCAGGGAATTAAATAGCGATCTATGTGAAAGGTGCACCAACACCCTCCTAAATGTAGGTAGACAGTGAAACACGTTTGGGGCTACTGTCTATGCAAGCCAACCTAGACATGATAGTTCCCCATAAAAATTGTTAGGACCCCGCAATTCTTGCACATTAAAGGTTAGCTGTTGCCACAACACAGACCTAGGTATGAAGACCCCAAAGTGCATGCCCTCAGTGGTGGCCTTGTGTCCTGTGATATTGATCAGTAAGAAGCAACACCCGTCACAGAAGATTTATATATATTGCTCCACACTGCACGACCACATGATTGAAGACACTGCCATAGTTGTACGGCTTGTCACGTGGCGTGCAGGCAGCCATTCGCAGCACCATATACAAATGAACCCCGTGACTGGTATTGACTCAAGGTGTGGGGCGCAATATAAGGCAACATCAAAGCCACAATTACCGTGAATTCTTACCTTTCAAAACCAGCGTTTGACGCCTGTTATTACACATGCCTCAGCTCAACAGGCTTAAACAGTTTGTCCTAGTTCCCATGGAAACCAGCCACGTGCCTAGGAACAGCACGCGCTGGCCTACATGTGCTACTGCCATCCACCATGACCCCCGGCGGGTTATGAGAAACCAAAGAGCGCGTTACCAGGGGCGGCGCCGCCGGCGTGCCTAGCAACCAGCACCCGCAGCCGCCCCCCGGAACACACACACACACGCCCTCGGCTGACAGTGCCGGCCGGCTGGACCAGGAGGTGAGCGGAGCTCCGGCCCCCAACCCCCCCCGCGTGGATGTGCCGTCCCCGTGGTGATGAGCCTTGCACTGCCGTATGCCGCCCCCCGCACCGAGGTAAGAATCCGACCCGGAACAGGCAACGGATATAGCTTACCTGAGACGAGAAGCCGATCCCATACTTACCTGGCTCGAGGATTGAAGGCGCGGGACGTGCAGGAACCAGACGTGACCGGACGATCCAGGTACCTGGCGCACGTCCCGTCCCCTGACCTGCGAGGGGGTTAATATAGCCAAGGGGCGTGGCCTCTGCCCCTCCCACAAATACAGGCTGCACGGCAGCCTTAACTACTAATCAACAAAGGTTTGTAAACTACACCAGGGATGCGTTGCAGGGTGTAGCAGAACAGCTACAGGCAGATTCCATTATGACATTTCAAAACCGCATGGTACTCGATATGATACTTGCAGAAAGAGGTGGTGTCTGTAAGGTATTGACGGACCTCTCATCATGCTGCACGTTAATACCCAACAACACCGGCCCTAATGGTAAGGTCACACTGGCAATAAAGAAACTTGAGGATTTATCAATCGAGCTCAAAAGAAACTCAGGTATCAATAACCCTTGGGACCAGTATTTTGGCTGGTTCACTACCTGGAAACAGGCGCTTGTACAGTTGGGAATTATTATCCTGATTATTATAGTAATAGCAATAGTTGCAACATGTATCAGACCATGTGTACGGAAACTGATAATGAAAGGAGTATCAAATATGTCATTTTATGAGACTCTGCTGCCTAATCCTGAAGACAACTCACATGAAGGATATAGAAAATATCTGGCGGTATACAGGGAAAAGGGCAAGGGTAAGAACCATATTATCTAAGAAATTTGGTTCTAAAGAGGGGATTGAAGGCAAATGTGACTCCATGTTGTCTTCTCTATGATGTACAGAATTGTTATAATATCTCACCTACGCACTTCACATCCTCCCCCCACTGTGAGTTAGGTTCACTTATCTGTCTCAGGACAGATTCTGGGAATCTCCCAGAATTAGAACAAATGTTCTAATTCACTCAGGGTCATTCGGCACAACAACATACGTTCTTATATGTGACGTATTACATACCCATAAAAGGGATGTTCCAATTGTATCTGTATGGGCGTCAATGTTTATCATTTTATGATTGGTTTAACGCTGTTGTTGTGCAAACTTTTCTGTTGCCTATATGAGGCCAAGCAATAGCATAATAAAATCAGAGTGTTTCTCAGTGATTGCCTGTGTGCGTGTCTGTTATTGTCAACTGAGAAACATCTCTCCTGACGTCAGTGACATCAAACCAAGGTGGTCGTAGAGGTCCAGAAAGGTCCAAATCCTTTCAGTTACAAGCTGAAACGTCCTGCAAATTCTTTTCATGTATCTCTGCTCAAGCCACAGGTATTCAATCAGTACTGTGGCGGTTCTGTTCAAACCTCTTCCTCATTCAGTATTTATGAAGTAAAGACTATTGTTGGAATAAAAAAACTCAGGGGAAAAATATTTTCTGATGGACCGGAAAAGCTATGGTCCATAGAACAGGTCTTGGGAGCCAACGTAGAATATTGATGCTCCTTTTTGGTGAAAGAGGTTTCTGCAAAAGATCTACGGTAACTGAAGAGGGGCCATGGGGGAGTACTGTTAGGTCTGCAGTCATGGCACTCACCATACCATCTGGCATCCTGGTTGCCACTGCCCTCTCCGTGTTGCTGCCTCCATGCTCCTGCCTGATTCTTCCTTAGGGCACTCTCGCTCACTTCTGGCCTCTAAAAGGGCCAGTGCATGTGCTCCCAAATCTTTCCCCAACCAATGGTTGATGGTCCCTGTGTATTCAAGGCACCCTCTCCAGACAAAGGTGTCTGAGCTTTAGGCTTTCTGGTTACTACTAGCAAAGGTGTTTGATTGCCTAGTGCTATTTATTTATTTAGTGCTATATATTTACCTGCCTTTATCCTGTGTTATTTCTTGTCTGTGTTCCTGCCGTGTTACATTCCGTTACCTATACTGCATGGTGCTCCTGCACTTCTAGGTCTGTTCTGTTTGTATTTCAGTGCTATAGACAGTCTGTCTACTCAGCCTGTGGTCTCGTTTGCAACCTGCCTGCCTTGTGTGTGCTTCATCCCTAACCCACCTCTATCCTGTGTCTTACCTTAACCAATTTTGAGTTTTCTTTATCCTGAGTTCTGGGTGATTTCAACAGAGTCTCTGACACTCAGCTGCCAGCTCAGGACTATCCCAGGAGGTAGCGGTCTGGATTGCCAACCCGCAGTATACACCTACTTAATGATATTTCACTTATCTGCTGTTGACCTCAAACTCTGGACTTGATGTTTCTTGTTCCAGTCCAAGATTCTGGTCTCCAGCTACCAATATGTTCATATCTTTAGCACATCATTGGCCATGACCTACAGCAGTACACATAACCAAGCAAATTCCGCTTTGCCAAGGTAGAATTGAATACCAATTGTTAAACTGTGCTTGAGAGAGGAACTGGTCCTTATCGTTGTTGATATCTTGGGTATTCATATAATTTCATTGTAAATGGTTACAATGCCAGCAGAGCAACACTGTTCAAGGTAAACAAGACACAAGATTGTTTGTTATTCCAGTCAACCAGTGCTCTTATTTACATCACATTTATTCTGTATTACTTATCCCGTACATAGGTAACTGTGAAGGTTTTACAATGGATGCAGAATGAAGGAAAAGTTAACTAATTATTTTGATATTTATAAGGATTTCTTTCCGTTCCTTATAACATGTGGAAAATGAAACATTAAATCACTTGTAAAAATTTGAGCAGTCTTTTTTCATTCCAAATCCAAATCATAAATAATTCTGGGCATGCATCTGTTGGATGTGCTGTGACTTGGCTCTATCATCTATTAATGCAGCCAAAATGTAGAAGACATTTTCTGATTGCCGGCTGCTCAAAGCCTAGAACAAAACAACAACAGAGTGCCTGTTTTGGAGTGATTGGATTGCTGTTATTACTTAATGCCAATTTTTTAAAGAACACTTTTTTACATTTGTAAATTAGCATGTGTGATGTGCTATAATGAGGTTGGAGTTGTTATACACTGAATCAATAGATGTCCTGGCCCCAGCAGGTGTCCTGGACACATCAGCTGTCCTGGCTATAACAACTCTATAGACAAACTGTAAGTACAACCAATAAATAAAAGGCAGCAAATGTGGTTTGAGTTATTAACCACCTCAGCCCCCAGTGCTTAAACACCCTGAAAGACCAGGCCACTTTTTACACTTCTGACCTACACTACTTTCACCGTTTATTGCTCGGTCATGCAACTTACCACCCAAATGAATTTTACCTCCTTTTCTTCTCACTAATAGAGCTTTCATTTGGTGGTATTTCATTGCTGCTGACATTTTTACTTTTTTTGTTATTAATCGAAATTTAACGATTTTTTTGCAAAAAAATGACATTTTTCACTTTCAGTTGTAAAATTTTGCAAAAAAAACGACATCCATATAGAAATTTTGCTCTAAATTTATAGTTCTACATGTCTTTGATAAAAAAAAAATGTTTGGGTAAAAAAAAAAATGGTTTGGGTAAAAGTTATAGCGTTTACAAACTATGGTACAAAAATGTGAATTTCCGCTTTTTGAAGCAGCTCTGACTTTCTGAGCACCTGTCATGTTTCCTGAGGTTCTACAATGCCCAGACAGTACAAACACCCCATAAATGACCCCATTTCTGAAAGTAGACACCCTAAGGTATTCGCTGATGGGCATAGTGAGTTCATAGAACTTTTTATTTTTTGTCACAAGTTAGCGGAAAATGATGATTTTTTTTTTTATTTTTTTTTCTTACAAAGTCTCATATTCCACTAACTTGTGACAAAAAATAAAAAGTTCTATGAACTCACTATGCCCATCAGCGAATACCTTGGGGTCTCTTCTTTCCAAAATGGGGTCACTTGTGGGGTAGTTATACTGCCCTGGCATTCTAGGGGCCCAAATGTGTGGTAAGGAGTTTGAAATCAAATTCTGTAAAAAATGACCTGTGAAATCCGAAAGGTGCTCTTTGGAATATGGGCCCCTTTGCCCACCTAGGCTGCAAAAAAGTGTCACACATCTGGTATCTCCGTACTCAGGAGAAGGTGGGGAATGTGTTTTGGGGTGTCATTTTATATATACCCATGCTGGGTGAGAGAAATATCTTGGCAAAAGACAACTTTTCCCATTTTTTTATACAAAGTTGTCATTTGACCAAGATATTTATCCCACCCAGCATGGGTATATGTAAAAAGACACCCCAAAACACATTCCTCAACTTCTCCTGAGTACGGGGATACCAGATGTGTGACACTTTTTTGCAGCCTAGGTGGGCAAAGGGGCCCATATTCCAAAGAGCACCTTTCGGATTTCACAGGTCATTTTTTACTGAATTTGATTTCAAACTCCTTACCACACATTTGGGCCCCTAGAATACCAGGGCAGTATAACTACCCCACAAGTGACCCCATTTTGGAAAGAAGACACCCCAAGGTATTCCGTGAGGGGCATGGCGAGTTCCTAGAATTTTTTCTTTTTTGTCACAAGTTAGTGGAAAATGATGATTTTTTTTTATTTTTTTTTCATACAAAGTCTCATATTCCACAAACTTGTGACAAAAAATAAAAACTTCCATGAACTCACTATGCCCATCAGCGAATACCTTGGGGTCTCTTCTTTCCAAAATGGGGTCACTTGTGGGGTAGTTATACTGCCCTGGCATTCTAGGGGCCCAAATGTGTGGTAAGGAGTTTGAAATCAAATTCAGTAAAAAATGACCTGTGAAATCCGAAAGGTGCTCTTTGGAATATGGGCCCCTTTGCCCACCTAGGCTGCAAAAAAGTGTCACACATCTGGTATCTCTGTATTCAGGAGAAGTTGAGGAATGTGTTTTGGGGTGTCTTTTTACATATACCCATGCTGGGTGAGATAAATATCTTGGTCAAATGCCAACTTTGTATAAAAAAATGGGAAAAGTTGTCTTTTGCCAAGATATTTCTCTCACCCAGCATGGGTATATGTAAAATGACACCCCAAAACACATTCCCCAACTTCTCCCGATTACGGAGATACCAGATGTGTGACACTTTTTTGCAGCCTAGGTGGGCAAAGGGGCCCATATTCAAAAGAGCACCTTTCTGATTTCACAGGTCATTTTTTACAGAATTTGATTTCAAACTCCTTACCACACATTTGGGCCCCTAGAATGCCAGGGCAGTATAACTACCCCACAAGTGACCCCATTTTGGAAAGAAGAGACCCCAAGGTATTCGCTGATGGGCATAGTGAGTTCATGGAAGTTTTTATTTTTTGTCACAAGTTAGTGGAATATGAGACTTTGTATGAAAAAAAATAAAAAATAAAAAAATAAGCATTTTCCACTAACTTGTGACAAAAAATAAAAAATTCTAGGAACTCGCCATGCCCCTCACGGAATACCTTGGGGTGTCTTCTTTCCAAAATGGGGTCACTTGTGGGGTAGTTATACTGCCCTGGCATTTTCCAGGGGCCCTAATGTGTGGTAAGTAGGTAAATGACCTGTGAAATCCTAAAGGTGCTCTTTGGAATATGGGCCCCTTTGCCCACCTAGGCTGCAAAAAAGTGTCACACATCTGGTATCTCCGTATTCAGGAGAAGTTGGGGAATGTGTTTTGGGGTGTCATTTTACATATACCCTTGCTGGGTGAGAGAAATATCTTGGCAAAAGACAACTTTTCCCATTTTTTTATACAAAGTTGGCATTTGACCAAGATATTTCTCTCACCCAGCATGGGTATATGTAAAATGACACCCCAAAACACATTCCCCAACTTCTCCTGAGTACGGCGATACCAGATGTGTGACACTTTTTTGCAGCCTAGATGCGCAAAGGTGCCCAAATTCCTTTTAGGAGGGCATTTTTAGACATTTGGATACCAGACTTCTTCTCACGCTTTGGGGCCCCTAGAATGCCAGGGCAGTATAAATACCCCACATGTGACCCCATTTTGGAAAGAAGACACCCCAAGGTATTCAATGAGGGGCATGGCGAGTTCATAGAAATTTTTTTTTTTTGGCACAAGTTAGCGGAAATTGATATTTTTTATTTTTTTCTCACAAAGTCTCCCGTTCCGCTAACTTGGGACAAAAATTTCAATCTTTCATGGACTCAATATGCCCCTCACGGAATACCTAGGGGTGTCTTCTTTCCGAAATGGGGTCACATGTGGGGTATTTATACTGCCCTGGCATTCTAGGGGCCCTAAAGCGTGAGAAGAAGTCTGGAATATAAATGTCTAAAAAATTTTACGCATTTGGATTCCGTGAGGGGTATGGTGAGTTCATGTGAGATTTTATTTTTTGACACAAGTTAGTGGAATATGAGACTTTGTAAGAAAAAATAAATAAAAATTCCGCTAACTTGGGCCAAAAAAATATCTGAATGGAGCCTTACAGAGGGGTGATCAATGACAGGGGGGTGATCAATGACAGGGGGTTGATCAATGACAGGGGGGTGATCAATGACAGGGGGGTGATCAGGGAGTCTATATGGGGTGATAACCACAGTCATTGATCACGCCCGTGTAAGGCTTTATTCAGACGTCCGGATGCGTTTTGCGGATCCGATCCATCTATCAGTGCATCCGTAAAAATCATGCGGACATCTGAATGGAGCTTTACAGGGGGGTAATCAATGACAGGGGGGTAATCAGGGAGTCTATATGGGGTGATAACCACAGTCATTGATCACGCCCGTGTAAGGCTTCATTCAGACGTCCGGATGCGTTTTGCGGATCCGATCCATCTATCAGTGCATCCGTAAAAATCATGCGGACATCTGAATGGAGCTTTACAGGGGGGTGATCAATGACAGGGGTGTAATCAATGACAGGGGGGTGATCAGGGAGTCTATATGGGGTGATCACCACAGTCATTGATCACGCCCCTGTAAGGCTTCATTCAGACGTCCGTACGCGTTTTGCGGATCCGATCCATTTATCAGTGGATCCGTAAAAATCATGCGGACATCTGAATGGAGCTTTACAGGGGGGTGATCAATGACAGGGGTGTAATCAATGACAGGGGGGTGATCAGGGAGTCTATATGGGGTGATCACCACAGTCATTGATCACACCCCTGTAAGGCTTCATTCAGACGCCCGTATGCGTTTTGCGGATCCGATCCATCTATCAGTGGATCCGTAAAAATCATGCGGACATCTGAATGGAGCTTTACAGGGGGGTGATCAATGACAGGGGTGTAATCAATGACAGGGGGGTGATCAGGGAGTCTATATGGGGTGATTAGGGGTGATCAGGGGCTAATAAGGGGTTAATAAGTGACGGGGGGGGGGGGTGTAGTGTAGTGTAGTGGTGCTTGGTGCTACTTTACTGAGCTACCTGTGTCCTCTGGTGGTCGATCCAAACAAAGGGGACCACCAGAGGACCAGGTAGCAGGTATATTAGACGCTGTTATCAAAACAGCGTCTAATATACCTGTTAGGGGTTAAAAAAAAACACATCTCCAGCCTGCCAGCGAACAATCGCCGCTGGCAGGCTGGAGATCAACTCTCTTACCTTCCGTTCCTGTGAGCGCGCGCGCCTGTGTGCGCGCGTTCACAGGAAGTCTCGCGTCTCGCGAGATGACGCATATATGCGTGACTGTGCGCAGCGCTGCCACCTCCGGAACGCGATCCTGCGTTAGGCGGTCCGGAGGTGGTTAAAGTGGTTGTCCCACAAAAAATATTGTACACTTTTCAAACCAGTACCTGGATCTGAATAGGTTTGTAATTGCATGTAATTAAAAATGTTGCAGAGCCTCTGAGTTATTCAGTAAAATGTATCTGTATAGCGCCACCTGCAGTACATTTTTTCTTATTTCTTTGACCTGTTCACTGAGAACGCTGCACAGTTTCATCCTTCAACTTCCTCCTTAGCTATGATAGGGAGAAAGATACAGAACAAAAACACGCCTCCTGAGAAAGGACACTCCCCTTGAGCTGTCAGATTGATATAACTCTAGCAGAGCAATGAATGGAGAGATCTCCAGATCCATGTGAGGTACAGGGCTGGTTCTAGCTTTGTTATCAAGAGGTTGTCATGTACTATATGATGTCTGATTTTCATTTTTTACATTAGTCATGGGATAACCCCTTTAAGGAATAACACACCAGACAGCAATGAGTATGGCCAGTTTCAAGGACATCTGTTTTAAACATATAAGAAGAGATGGTCACTTTCAAATACTGTATCTCATGGTTAAGGATTATTTTACACTGCCAGCTGTTCCAACAGAAAACAGTCTGCCGGAGCTCTCTGGATCCAGCATTACTGGACGTTACCGGAGTGCCCACCTGCCCTGTTGACTATAATAGAACAGCCTCCCAAAACTAGTTATATTTAAAAAATCAAAAATAAAATCAGAGTTGTTGCCCATATCATCAAATCAAATGAAAACATGTATTTTCTTAAAGTATAATGAAAAAAATGGTAGCCTGAGAATAATGGGAAAAATATTAGATTCTTACTTCTTATGATCGGATCAAGCCATTTTTGGCATTACTTGCCTATTCTTGCAAGAGTTTTATATACTACTTTTATGTTAAATTGATATTTCCTGTGCTTTTTCTAAAGAAACATTTTCATGTCATTTTTATTTTCTACAGTATGTTAGATTTTAGTAGTTCCATAATATATTTTATTTTGAGTTGATTTAATGGCTTACAGAGGCAAATCAATAGATTTTGGATTAAAATGTGCACAGGTATCTACAAAAGAGTATATCTAGCAGCCATTCACAAAAGGCAGTGCCTGGGCTTTTTTGTGGGTTGACATCTTAGCCAATAATTGTTTTTCAGGACAAGTACTCTCTTTGATTAGCATGATGATTATCATTGGTCATGGTGATATCAGTTCCCACAAAGCTTACTAGTCATCATGGTATTTTTGGAGGGAGCCAATAGAGTTGAGCGATATCAAGTAGGCAAAGTGGACTTTGGTCCGAATTTCAGGGAAAATTCGATTTTCCCTGAAGTCGAATTTCCTTGTGCTTCGTGGTAACGAATCGATTTCCCCTGAAATGGCAATAAAAAAAATAAAAAAAACATATTCACCTCATCCATTTGAGCACAAAGAGGCCGCCGCGGCCATCTTAATTGAAGATCCCACAGGAAATCTCGTGCACAGTGACCATGCCGGCCAGATTTTTTTTTCCACGGTATTTTACTTGAGAAAGGTCTTTTCTGCACCATCTGATCTCAAACAAAGGTTGATACCCTCTAATCAGACTTTTTTGTGCAGATGTTCAGGCTCTGAGAGTTTTTTTTCCCCAATTTAGGGCCTTCACTAGACTATTTTCAATACTATTTTTGTTACCACATAATATCTATCTAATATTTACCTTTCTCCCATTTATGAGTCACTGTAATATGTTGGCCCTTGTCGACCTACAGCTTCTCCATGATATAGGCTAAAGTGACTGCATTAGATTCTTGACCCAGTTTACATACCCCCTCAACCCCCATATAATACTTGTACATATATGCCTCCATATATCATCTTTAGGAGGTGTGGAGAATGAGACATCCAGGACATGGTTTTCTCTTGCCACTGCAAAATACTAGTTACTAGAATTGATCTCTGTTCTGTATCTGCAGAATGCCTTGTTAATTATACTTTCTATTTGAGAGGCATTTCAGATTGTTCCCTTTTGCAACTCTTCCTCTGCTTTGACCCAGAGAGATATCATGCCCCATAGAGGCTTAGTGTCCTTTGGTTACACCAACTGGAGGTTTAGTATTATACTAAGAGAGAAGCTTAGCTGAGTTGTACTGAGAAAATTGATAGTTTGGGAGACATTAAAAAACTTTTGCCCACGGGGATAGTCCTGTCCCATGGAGGTTTAGTGACCTTTGGTTATACCAATTGAAATTTCAGTATTATACTAAGAGATATGCCAATGTTTGCCCTGCCAATTATTCACTAGTTTGGGAGGCATTTAAAGCCTTTGGTAGAGGATTCTTTAACTCTGCATCAACCTACATCATAATATTACTCCCACCTCAAAAAGGACCTGTCACCACAAAATATAGTGCAAGCTGCAGGCAGCCTATTATAGAGCAGGAGAAGTTGAGCAGATTGATATACAGTTTTGAGGGTAAAGAAGTTCAGTGAAACCTGTATTTTATATATTTATAGCTCTACTTTTTCTTCCTCATATGAAGCGGTATTGGTACAGGAAGGAGGGGTTATCAGTGATTGATAGCATTGTGTGTATAAGTGTGCATAAAAGATAGATGTCAGTCACTGATAACACCTCCCTCCTGTACTGATATCTGTTCACAGGAGGTGGAAAAAGCAAATATATAAATGTATAAATTACAGGTTTTACTTAATCTTTTCCTACAAAACGATATATCAATCTGCTCTATAAACTGGTGCTTTTTAGATTGCAAGGCATTTTGTAAGAACAGGTCCTCTTTAACCAACTAAGAAGGTAATACAAATAAATGCTCGTTGTGTATGCTTTTATATACCTAACATCATATATTTGTCCAAAGAAATAAAAGTAGGTACCAGCTGTCCTACCATGCTAGGGAACATACAGTAACACTTTACCCTCTATTGTAACTATTAAAGACCCTGATGGCTCTATGATGATTGGTCCCTTATTATTAAATTCAGCATTCTTCCAACTACTATAAGTCCATGTATACCGCTACTCTAGCTAGCTCAGATAATGAAATCAGTGAATATTTAGAAAATATTACCTACATTGTCCCAAGATAGTGTGGTGTGTTTGTTTGGGGTCCTGATGGATGAGATGATATACATGTTTGCTATTAATTCTCTCAAAACAGGAATTGCATTTCTGGCCCCTAAGCTTCTTACGTTCTATAACTCCATTCTACAAACGGCCTTTCTTACCAATGCTATGAGTAAAGCTTTGATAATTGTAATCCTGATTACAACCCAACTGATTCTGAGTAGTACTGGTGTTTATTATTTTTATTTGGTAAGATCCTGGCAACTTATCTGATTGGCGGCTAAAAACAAACAAAACAAATCATACTTACCTTATCCATTTGCTCGCGACGGGCCAGCCACCATCTTGATTGAAGATCTCACACGAAATCCTGTGCACAGTGACGTATGACGTCACCACGCCAGCCGACATGATAACATCATCACGGGCTGCGTGAGATTTCGCACCAAATCTTCAATCAAGATGGCTGTGGCCAGCCTGTCGCAAGCAAATGGATGAGGTGAATATAACTTATTTTTAATTTTACACTGTATTATTACTGTCAGATGCCGCAATCAGCTATGAATCTGAGGGGTACAATGATGGGGAGTGGTGCAATCGCCGCTCCCTGTCATTGCACCTACTAAGAAATGCGCATCGTGGCAAAGTAATTCACCACAAAACAATTTTTTGGGGTCAAAATTGTCGAAGCAGCCAAATTGAATTTTTGAATACCTCACTCATCTCTAATTGTAATCAAAGCAGCCAAAACCTGAAAAGAGTCATGGTTTTTCTCCTGCTTTCTATACCCACCTGATGATTATCAGTTCTCTGCTAGGGAGAAAACTAAGGGGATAACTGACAATCATCACATACTAACACAACTGCATGTGGTTTATATAAACTGCTACTATACTATGCCAAAAAAGTTACTCTGTTAAACTGGAAACAACAATAATTAAACCTCTATGACGGTATGTATCAACAATGTCTTGACAATACACAAGGCCCAATTACATGGGTCAGTATACACAGTAATGGGGAATGAGCCATTCATTTCTGATTATTTCCTGCTAGATCAAGCTGTCAAGCTGCATTTACATGCAGCAATCAGCCCCTCAGTGTGAGGATGAATGATCACTTTTACAATTGTTTATCCCCATACAGATGCATTGTTTGTTGGCAGCAGATTGCAGTTTACACAGTATGATGTGCTGCCGACAAATGATGATTTTATGTGCCACATAAATGACAGATCACCCAACAAATTAGCAATTTGCTCATTAGTTGGGTGATTGGCAGTACATTTAGATGGGGCATCTATCAGGAAAGAGGGTTCATATTAGGGTTATTTCCATACCAAAATTTTGATTCGGTTTCGATACCATAAAAAAGTATTGCGATACTCGATACCATTCGATACCATGCGGGGAAAAAAACACCAAAAAAAGTTGAGTACATTCCGCATTTTATGGAATGTCCGGCCCATAATCGAACAGTCCTATCCTATTTTTTGGGGGGACAAGGTGAAAAAAAAAATTGTGAATTGCGCGTTTTTTATTTATTTTTTTGTTACGGCGTTCACCACATAGGAGATTTTTTAAATATTTTAATAGTTTGGACTTTTCGGACGTGGCGATATGTAATGTTTATTTATTGTTTATATATTTTATATGTAAAATTTGGAAAGGGGGTGATTTATACTTAATATTTTGGTGTTTTTTTTTTTTTTTACTTTTTATTTAATAACTATTTCCCCCATTTAGGGGCTAGAACCTGGGATATTTTAATCCCTTGTCCTATTCACCCTAATAGATCTCTATTATGGTGAATAGGACATCACACTCTCGCTGCTGCCCTGTGCATAGTACACACAGCAGCAGGGAGATTACCATGGCAGCCAGGGCTTCAGTAGCGTCCTGGCTGCCACGGTAACCGATCGGAGCCCCAGGATTACACTGCTGGGGCTCCGATCAGAAGCTGTCACCACCACCAATGAGAGGAGGGGAGGGGACTCTGTGGCCACTGCCACCAATGATTTCAATACTGGGGGTGGGGGGCAGGCGCACTATGCCACCAATGATTTTAATACAGAGGGGTGGGGGGCGGGCACACTGCACCACTAATGACTTAATACTGGGGGGAGCCGAGGGCGCACTGCACCACCAATGATTTTAATACTGGGGGGGTGCACTGCGCCACCAATGATAATTAACGTTTAATACAAATACAACCGGCGGCAGAAACACTCGACCTCTGACAGGGAGCTCCGATCAGCGGCAGTTAACCCCTCAGGCAGTTAATTGCCGCGAATGCAGCACCCTGTCAGAGGTCGGGTCCCGGCAATGTGTTTCTGCCGCCTGTATTTGTAATGTATTAAACGTTAGTTATCATTGGTGGCGCAGTGCGCCCTCCCCTCCTCTTCGTTCCCATTGGTGGCAGCGGCAGCAGTGTCACAGGGGGAGGGAGAGACTGCTTCAATCTCCCCATGCCGCTGAGGGAACATGGCCACGCTGAGAGCAGCGCGATCCATGTTCTCTGATACCTAGTATCAATAAAAGGCAAATCCCGGTATCCTATCGATACCGGGACAAAAGTATTGATTGGGTATCGAAAATTTGATACCTGAAACAACCCTAGTTGATATTATCATTCATTCCAAATAATTATCCCAATAATTTGCTCATTGTAATGGGCCCTAAGCTTACTTACATAGCCTGTGGATGCCTGAACAAAGTTGATAAGATATGGGGAAGCTGGCCAGTACATATGTAACATTCACATACAGAGAATTTGAAGCTAGAACTGATTCTTAATCATGCTCCAATCCCAAACTTGTGCTGTATATAACTCCCTTTGTTGTTTTTCTCAACTTGTAATAGTCTTTGATTGGGTTCTCATTTTAGGGCACAGTTGCCTTTCCCAGATGTAAAATGAATGAAAATGATTTGACTGCAAATTATAAAGTGCACTGTGCTTGAAGTGGAAACAGTTGAGTTTTTATGTAAAATTGCAAATTGTATACTTTATGCTTCTACAATAATACTGTCTTTATTGACTCTCTTTTATATTCGAAACAGCTATATTGTATATATATATATATATATATATATATATATATATATATATATATATTGTGGTAATGTGAACAGTGCTGGAAGGTGTGGTGTCCCACTTCAGGTACCTCAGATGGGTGAGACAGATAAAATCCAGAGAGTGGCAGTAGTCTCAGCAAAGCATAGTTTGCTGAGACATTTTTGTATACATTTTCTGGGCTGGATTTTACTTGGACTGGTGGCTAGGCTTTGTAGAGGGAGTTGCCAGTCCACACTCTTCCAGTACGGGTTTTCCTTTCTACCTGAGTTGATCGCAGGTGAGGCCTGCTGTAATCAGGCTGGCATAAAGCGCCTCAGAGTAGGTCAGTCTGGGAGGAGGGAGAAGTGTCTGTGATACTAGAGCAGAGGCTCTGTGTATGGTCTCAGTCAGGAGGACTGAGGGGCCACAAGGCTATGCGAAGCCTGATCTCTCCCCTGTGTGGACTGATGCTTGATGAGTGGAACCTGTTAAGGCTTGGAGCCTGAGACCCTGACACTAACCTATATGTTTAGGTAGAGCCCAGACGGGCAGGAGTTTATTTTTGGTTTATGTTTTGTGGTGCTGGACCTTCAGCTTACCCAATGAATCATAACTGGGGTTGCCTGTATTGCCGGAGTGTGATAAATAAAGCAACACTTGGACTTTAACCCTGTGGTCTGCAAGAGAATCTGTCATCGCCGCCCAGCCTGAGAATGTAACCCCTTACGATATATATGCATATATACATATGGAGGTTGTGATCTTATGCAACCTTGACTACTCCATGTCTGTTGTACAGTACTGTATACACTGTCGAATAAGTGTTTCTTTTTTTTTTTTTTTTTTTTTAATCATAGATTGTGGTGCCTGAGCAGCAGCAAATCAGTGCAGCAGAGCTGAGATTGTCATCTTATGAAACTCAATATTTAAATAGGTTGTGCCAAGTAGGAAAGTTATTGTCTATACAGAAGACTAGTGATAGATAACTGATTTGTGGGGTTCCTACCACTGGGTCCGCCGCTGATTCTGAGAATGGGCATTTCTTGTTGCCGTCTAGATGGAGCAGCAGACACAGCATGCGCACTGCCGCTCCAGACAGACATTCTCTATAGGACTTCTGGAAATAGAACAGTTAAAGCAAATTTAATAATACATGACAACAGTAATTCTCTGTCATATTTGTTAAGGAAACCCTCTGTTCTGGGATTTGGGAGAGACTTCAAAAGGTCAGCAGGGTTCAAATTGATTCCCTTATGATGCATCAGAGAGAACGAAAGACAGATACAGTGTTTGCAGGTATCTTTCTCTGGGGAACAATGCCCTACAGAGAATTTACATTCATCAAATCAGTTTAAAGCAAAACTTCAGATATACCTATTACTGTTAATACTAAACATGATGCAAATTACATAGGGTACAGGAAACATAGGGTGGGAGAGCGCTCACATTGCAGGACCTTTGGCAGTTCCTGTGCAGTGAAGATAGAAGAAGCTGCTGCAGTGCCATCACGTGGATGAGTTGAGTTGTTTTTTTAACCCTTAAATGGCCATATTGTTTTGCATTCTGTCTTAAGAATGCTATTATTTTCCGATCTGACCATGTCATAACGGAAAATAATGAAATCACCCGAGCACCAAACCCAAACGCGGACTTCAGTGAAAAAGTCCGGGTTTGGGTCCGGGTGCACAAACTTGCAAAGTTCGGTATGAAACCAAACTTTGCAGTTCGAGTTCGCTCTTCCTAATTAGAAACAGTAGGTGATTTATCTCTACACACTCAGTGGCTTGCTATCAACCATTCACAACCATTTATGGCAACACTAATCTCAACTACAAATGCTCTGTCTGAGATCTCTGAAACATTTTTACAGGCACCCAGCTTTTCTGGAGACACATGGACATCACACCCAGAAGTGACTATAATCTCAATTGCCTGTTTTTGGCAGAAAAAGTCTTTTTTTTAATCTTCTCTCCTACAAACAGAAAGTTATACAAACAGAATAAAAACAACATATAATAAAATAACAAAATCGATACAATGCCACATGGACTTAAAGGGGTTGTGTCACTTCAGCAAATGGCATTTATTATGTAGAGGAAATTAATACAGGGCACTTACTAATGTATTGTTACTATCCAAATTGCTTCCCTTGCTGGCTGGATTAATTTTTCTATCACATTCTGCACTTCTCGTTTCCATGGTTAAGACCAGTCGCCAATCCATCAGTGGTGGTCGTGCTTGCAGATTATAGGAAAAAGCACTAGCCTATGTGAGCTCCCAAGGTCCCGACCATCAGAGAGGCCAATTCTTTTTGCTATAGTGTGCAAGCACGACCACCACTAATGGATTGCAGGGTGGTTGTAATCATGGAAACAGGCAGTGCATAGATGGAAAAATGAACCTAGCCAGGAAGCAATATGGACAATCACAATACATTAGTAAGTGTCTTCTATTAACTTTCTCTACATGATAAATGCTACTTGCTCAAGTGAAACAAGCCATTTAATGATTATATAAGGGATATCCCATATTATATGGAAACATTCATCATTAAAACTACTCAGGCAATTGTTATATAAATGCAGATCTTTGCCCTGTCTCTACTTATACTCCCCAATCTGTATTAATCCAAATAAAAACTATTAATAACCAACATGTCACATCTTCGTTTAGTCACTTACCTCATCATTACATATCCACTCACATTTTTATCATTTCAAAACCTTCCACTGCTGTTTTCCTTTTCAGGCACTCAATCAAGTTACTTGCTGGGATAAAAGCGGATGCACTATGATTGCTCACACTTTTTCTCGGGTTCCCAGGACCAACAACAAGCCTCGCAAGAACTCTCAGAGAACGGAGTCTCAATTACGGAGGCCTCCTTTTGCTGGACTCCATTGTCTGCACTTCCTGTAACTAGGACAGATGGTTAGCTTTGCAAGAGTTCAAAACAGGGTTTAAGGTACCAAATGTCTCACTATAATACAAGCTATTCCTTTAACTGTGCCTTCCTAATCTAACACAACATCCAGACAATGTGGACATTACAATTACTGCTACTTTTTCATGCAGTTTCAACAGTACCAGGGGCATAGCTATAGAGGGTGCAGAGGTAGCAGTCGCTACCGGGCCCAGGAGCCTGAGGGGGCCCAAAGACCCTTGTGCCACATAAGACACTGGCATTATAGAAAGTGCATACTGGTCAAGTTACACCTCTGGTTGGAGGGAAGGGGTTAGGTTAAGAATTTGGCATGAGGGGGTGCCCTTTCAATGTTTGCCTCAGGCAGCAGGAAGGATATGTGCTCCCCTGCCCCTTGCCAACAAGCACTGAGGGACGGGGGCCCAAGCTGAACTCTTGCACCAGGGCCCATGAGCTTTAAGCTAGGCCCCTGCCAGCCACCGTAATCTTCCTCTGACTCTTACTCCCCCGGGCAGCATGCAGGCTGAAAGGACAAATTAACCTCTGCAGCTAATACAGAAATAACCTTTTTAGTCTTGAGGGATTCTTTTATTTAAATTCAAAGCTTTGCTTACTCCCCCTAGAATGAACTGGAGGTTGGGGTTCTAACGTATCTCTATGAATAGATGTCATTCTATAATCCTGGTATCCTATGTAATGTACAGTAATACCACATATACACCTACAACAATATGACCTATTCATAAGATACTATTATTTGGTTAGCTGATTATGGAACTGATGTGCTCGCTGACACTCCCGGTATCCCCAAAGCCACTTATCAAACTGCAGTCATGAGACACGTGACCAGCCACGCCGTAGTAAACCCCAGCGTGTAGAGACTGTCTCAACTCCACACAAGTCAGTTAGTAACAAACAACAGGTTTTACAGACAGTTACAAATACACAGTGACAGAAACTAGTTAAGGAAGGTCTTGTTAGACATACCTAACATACCCATCCCAGACCACCACAGAGTACTGAAAGACTTAGTAAGACAAAAGGTTACCCACTGCGGTTGTTAAATTTTAGTAGTCCCGTGGGAGATCCTCCTGGTCGGGTAAAAAGTCTGTTGACCTTTCCGGGTTTCGGCACCATGGACTGTTAGGCCTCTTTCACACAACGTTTTTTTTTTTCCGTTTATGGGCCGTTTTTTGCGTTCCGTATACGGAACCATTCATTTCAATGGTTCCGCAAAAAAAAAAAAATGTACTCCGTATGCATTCCGTTTCCGTATTTCCATTTTTCCGTTACGTTGAAAGATAGAACATGTCCTATTATTGCCTGCAAATCATGTTCCGTGGCTCCATTCAAGTCAATGGGTCCGCAAATAAAAAACGGAACACATACGGAAATGCATCCGTATGTCTTCCGTATCCGTTCCGTTTTTGCGGAACTATCTATTGAAAATTTTATGCCCAGCCCAATTTTTTCTATGTAATTACTGTATACTGTATATGCCACGCGTAAAAACGGAACGGAAAAACGGAACAGAAACGGAAGCACAACAGAAACAAAAAACGGAACAACGAATCTGTGAAAAATGGACCGCAAAACACTGAAAAAGCCATACGGTCGTGTAAAAGAGGCCCTAAGGAAACCCTCTGTTCTGGGATTTGGGAGAGACTTCAAAAGGGTCTCCAAGTCTGTCAGCAGGGTTCAAATTGATTCTTTTACGATGTAGGGGAGAGAAAGAAATACATAGATACAATGTTTCCAGGTATCTTTCTCTGGGGAACAATGCCCTACAGAGAATTTTATTATCAACATACATAATTAGGTGGGATTATATTCACCAAATCAATTTAAAGCAAAACACATCTACCTTTTACTGTGAAGACTAGACATGACGCAAATTACATAGGGTACAGGAAGCACTGTACATGTACAGTTAGGTTCATAAATATTGGGACATCAACACAATTCTAACATTTTTGCCTCTATACACCACCACAATGGATTTGAAATGAAACAAACAAGATGTGCTTTAACTGCAGACTGTCAGCTTTAATTTGAGGGTATTTACATCGAAATCAGGTGAACGGTGTAGGAATTACAACAGTTTGCATATGTGCCTCCCACTTGTTAAGGGACCAAAAGTAATGGGACAGAATAATAATCATAAATCAAACTTTCAATTTTTAATACTTGGTTGCAAATCCTTTGCAGTCAATTACAGCCTGAAGTCTGGAATGCATAGACATCACCAGACGCTGGGTTTCATCCCTGGCGATGCTCTGCCAGGCCTCTACCTCAACTGTCTTCAGTTCCTGCTTGTTCTTGGGACATTTTCCCTTCAGTTTTGTCTTCAGCAAGTGAAATGCATGCTCAATCAAATTCAGGTCAGGTGACTGACTTGACCATTGCATAACATTTCACTTCAGTATGCTTTGGGTCATTGTCCATCTGCACTGTGAAGCGCCGTCCAATGAGTTCTGAAGCATTTGGCTGAATATGAGCAGATAATATTGCCCGAAACACTTCAGAATTCATCCTGCTGCTTTTGTCAGCAGTCACATCATCAAAAAATACAAGAGAACCAGTTCCATTGGCAGCCATACAGGCACAAGCCATAACACTACCACCACCATGCTTCACTGATGAGGTGGTATGCTTAGGATCATGAGCAGTTCCTTTCCTTCTCCATACTCTTCTCTTCCCATCACTCTGGTACAAGTTGATCTTGGTCTTAACTGTTCATAGGATGTTGTTCCAGAACTGTGAAGGCTTTTTTTTATGTTGTTTGGCAAACTCTAATCTGGCCTTCCTGTTTTTGAGGCTCACCAATGGTTTACATCTTGTGGTGAACCCTCTGTATTCACTCTGGTGAAGTCTTCTCCTGATTGTTGACTTTGACACACATACACCTACCTCCTGGAGAGTGTTCTTGATCTGGCCAACTGTTGTGAAGGGTGTTTTCTTCACCAGGGAAAGAATTCTTCAGTCATCCACCACAGTTGTTTTCCGTGGTCTTCCGGGTCTTTTGGTGTTGCTGAGCTCACCGGTGCGTTCCTTCTTTTTAAGAATGTTCCAAACAGTTGTTTTGGCCACACCTAATGTTTTTGCTATCTCTCTGATGGGTTTGTTTTGTTTTTTCAGCCTAATGATGGCTTGCTTCACTGATAGTGACAGCTCTTTGCATCTCATCTTGAGAGTTGACAGCAACAGATTCCAAATGCAAATAGCACACTTGAAATGAACTCTGGACCTTTTATCTGCTCATTGTAATTGGGATAATGAAGGAATAACACACACCTGGCCATGGAACAACTGAGAAGCCAATTGTCCCATTACTTTTGGTCCCTTAAGAAGTGGGAGGCACATATGCAAACTGTTGTAATTCCTACACCGTTCACCTGATTTGGATGTAAATACCCTCAAATTATAGCTGACAGTCTGCTGTTAAAGCACATCTTGTTCGTTTCTTTTCAAATCCATTGTGGTGGTGTATAGAGCCAAAAATGTTAGAATTGTGTCGATGTCCCAATATTCATGGACCTGACTGTATGTCCATATGAAAGTTCTCCTGGTCCGCAATACTATACTAGTCTTGTCCAGTTTGAACTATCCTATGGACACAGCTTATGAATTTTAAATGACCCTACAATAAGGGTCCTTAATAATGCAGACCTTATCTTTATCATATTATTGCCTAGATTATAACACAATTCTAATTAAGATTTTTTTCAGCACAAGTAGGTCACATCATTTTTTATATTTGTAACACTTGGCAACAATTAAAACTTGCCTTATTATTGGTAATCTATAAAACAGTGGGTCAGATTAGCAGAAAATATACACTGCTCAAAAAAATAAAGGGAACACAAAAATAACACATCCTAGATCTGAATTAATTAAATATTCTTCAGAAATACTTTGTTCTTTACATAGTTGAATGTGCTGACAACAAAATCACACAAAAATAAAAAAATGGAAATCAAATTTTTCAACCCATGGAGGTCTGGATTTGGAGTCCCACTCAAAATTAAAGTGGAAAAACACACTACATCCACTGATCCAACTTTGATGTAATGTCCTTAAAACAAGTCAAAATGAGGCTCAGTAGGGTGTGTGGTCTCCACGTGTCTGTATGACCTCCCTACAACGCCTGTGCATGCTCCTGATGAGGTGGCGGACGGTCTCCTGAGGGATCTCCTCCCAGACCTGGACTAAAGCATCTGCCAACTCCTGGACAGTCTGTGGTGCAACGTGACATTGGTGGATAGAGCGAGACATGATGTCCCAGATGTGCTCAATTGTATTCAGGTCTGGGAAACGGGCGGGCCAGTCCATAGCATCAATGCCTTCGTCTTGCAGAAACTGCTGACACACTCCAGCCACATGAGGTCTAGCATTGTCTTGCATTAGGAGGAACCCAGGGCCAACCGCACCAGCATATGGTCTCACAAGGGGTCTGAGGATCTCATCTCGGTACCTAATGGCAGTCAGGCTACCTCTGGCGAGCACATGGAGGGCTGTGCGGCCCTCCAAAGAAATGCCACCCCACACCATTACTGACCCAATGCCAAACCGGTCATGCTGGAGGATGTTGCAGGCAGCAGAACGTTCTCCACGGCGTCTCAAGATTCTGTCACATGTGCTCAGTGTGAACCTACTTTCATCTGTGAAGAGCACAGGGCGCCAGGGGCGAATTTGCCAATCTTGGTGTTCTCTGGCAAATACCAAACGTCCTGCACGGTCTTCGGCTGTAAGCACAACCCCCATCTGTGGACATCGGGCCCTCATATCACCCTCATGGAGTCTGTTTCTGACCGTTTGAGCAGACACATGCACATTTGTGGCCTGCTGGAGGTCATTTTGCAGGGCTCTGGCAGTGCTCCTCCTGTTCCTCCTTGCACAAAGGTGGAGGTAGCGGTCCTTCTGCTGGGTTGTTGCCCTCCTACGGCCTCCTCCATGTCTCCTGATGTACTGGCCTGTCTCCTGGTAGCGCCTCCATGCTCTGGACACTACGCTGACAGACACAGCAAACCTTCTTGCCACAGCTCGCATTGATGTGCCATCCTAGATAAGCTGCACTACCTGAGCCACTTGTGTGGGTTGTAGACTCCGTCTCATGCTACCACTAGAGTGAAAGCACCGCCAGCATTCAAAAGTGATCAAAACATCAGCCAGGAAGCATAGGAACTGAGAAGTGGCCTGTGGTTACCACCTGCAGAACCACTCCTTTATTGGCGGCGTCTTGCTAATTGCCTATAATTTCCACCTGTTGTCTATCCCATTTGCACAACAGCATGTGAAAAAGATTGTCACTCAGTGTTGCTTCCTAAGTGGACAGTTTGATTTCACAGAAGTGTGATTGACTTGGAGTTACATTGTGTTGTTTAAGTGTTCCCTTTATTTTTTTGAGCAGTGTACATAGGCTACAGACATTTTAGATTGGCATATGCTTCTTCCAAATTTTGGAAACAGATTGTGACTTTCATGTACACCAGACAAACACACAGGTGCAGCTGCACGCCACAGTGTGACATGCTACTGCATCTTCATGTGTGTTCTTTTATGTATTGTAATCATAGCAGATTTGCATCCTATTTTCATATCTAAAGTAAGACCAAATAATTTTGAGGTAAGCAGTGGCGTAGCGTGGGTTTCTAGCGCCCCAGGAATGCCAAGTATTGCGCCCCCAACCTATGGACACACCCCTTTTTACAGACAATGTAGTACATGTTATCCGCAGTCCAATGTAACACAATGATAACTCAGATAATGTAGTAGATTGGTGTGAGGCACTAGAATTCAAAACACGCATAGTATGACATAGGAGAATAGAGCACCACATACCTCTTACATCCAGTTACATCTCCTCTGATGTAGACTCTTTCCTCATTTGGACATAAGACTGCTATAATACCTTTTTTCAGCCGTGTCTCATCTCTGCAGTGTTTACCAGGTAGACATTTTAGATTTCTCACTTTATTTTCATCATCCCCACCTGGTGCCCCAAAACTGTCATCCTGCGGCTTGCCTCATTATTGTGCCCTCTGTGCTCCCTAATGTCCATAAACACTCTACTGTATTGTGCCATACAGATAGTCCCTCTATAATAATAGTGCTCCCAAACTGCTCTCAATGGAAACAGTGTTCCCTACAGTATCCCCAATAATAACCCCATTAGTAATGCCCTCCATATTGTGCTCAATAATAATGCCTCCCACAATACCAATATTAATAAGGCCCCCATAGGGCCTCTAGTAGAAATAAGACCCCCTATAGTGCCCCCAGTAGTAACATGGCCCCTCTATAAGGCACCTCTATAGAATCCCCAATACTAATAAGGCCAATCTATAATGCACTGCTATAGAGCCCACAGTAATAATAAGGTCCCCCATAGTGTCTCCAGTATTTATAATGCCCCTTGTAGTAGCCCAAGTATTTATAAAGACCCACTGCAGTGCCCCCTGTAGTTATATTGACCCCTGTAATATAATGCCCCCTATAATGCCATTACATATAATAAACATCCCCCTGTAGTGCTTATATGTATAATGCCTTCTGTATTGATTGTATATTTAATGGCCCCATCTGCATTATTAGGGGCCCCCAAAACACACACTTTGCCACTGGTGGTATGTGCTTTTTAACATGGCATAGGAATGGATATATACTTTGTATCTAAGGTTTAGACTACTCTTTATGTTTTAAAGAGAACATTAGTATACTGCTCGACAGAATACAAGCTAAATTGTAATTTAAAAAATAAATTTGCCCAATACAGACAGATGTATATTAGTTGATCTGTTTAGTGAAATAAGAAAGATAATTGAAAATTAACTTTCAACTTAACAGAGTGGAATTTTTCTTAGACTCAGGGGAACAGCATTTCTTATTACTATGGGGAAAAGCTGTAAAAAGGAAAAATGAAACAGTAGCAAATAAAACAATTACTGCACACAATGCTATTTTATAATCTTTTTTCATTAAGGCGAAACAAACTAAATATACATAAAAATTCTCAGTTTTAATTTGCTAGACCTATAACCACTGACAACTACAGTATATAGTAAATATGAAATCATATGTTAACCTTTGAACACCATTTTACAGTGTGTGTGTGTGTGTGTGTATATATATATATATATATATATATATATATATATATATATATAGTGGGGTTTCGCTCTGGTGGATAGGGTAAGCGGGCGCAGTACAGAGGCAAAATACAAGATACGTCAGTGTTTATTCACACTTGAGAAAATAGCACAAAACAGCACGTAAATTTGCAGTCTTGGTGTTAATTCACACACAATGGAAAGTTCATCTAACACAAGTACCCTTGCTAGCAGTTCTGTCTCCAGTAGTCCACAGCAGGCTTTAGGGGGCCTGTTTCCCCAGCATGCGTCTCTCAGCCCTCCAGCACGGCACAAAGCCTCAGATCCCAAAAACAGAGACATCTCTGCTGAGCCAAGCTGCCTGTTTAAGGACAGTCAGGTGCTGCCAAAACCCGGATCGGCACTTAAACTCGGGTCCAGTATTTGACCTCACCTGGCTGGAAACAAGACCAGCCACACATGCTGGGAGGAAAATACCTTCCTTGCCAGACACAACCCCTCACTGTGTCACTATATATATACATATATATATATATATATATATATATATATATATATATTGTAAGGGGTTACACTCTCAGGTAGGGCGGCGATGACAGATTCTCTTGCAGACCGCAGGGTTAAAGTCCAAATGTTGCTTTATTTCTCACACTCCGGCAATACAGGCAATTCCAGGTATAATTCACTGGGTAAGCTGAAGGTCCAGCACCACAAAACATACCAAAATAAACACCTGCCCGTCTGGGCTCTGGCTAATACAGTGAAGTTCCTAACTCACCTATTGAACACAGTTCACACAGAGAACTCTGCTTCTCTAGCCAGCAGGGCAGCCAGCTTCCCAGACTTTCTCCAGGCCTCACTCTCCTAGACTGACAGCCTGGACTATGCTTTATTTCCCCTTGACGATCCCAGCTGGCTTCAGCTAGGGATGCCTCAGGCTAGGGGAAAACCTGTCCCGGAATGGGTTGGACTGGGGAGGTCCCTCTACCAATACTACCTTCTCCCAGTCCAATAATCAGTTTTTTCCGTTAACAAAGCAAGGGTTAACAGTCAAACAAAACTCCATATTTATTGCCCTGATTCTGTCGTTTACAGAAACACCCCATATGTGGTCGTAAAATGCTGTATGGCCAAACGGCAGGGCGCAAAAGGAAAGGAGAACCATATGGTTTTTGGAAGGCAGATTTTACTGGGCTGGTTTTTTGACACCATGTCCCATTTGAAGCCCCCCTGATGCACCCCTAGAGTAGAAACTCCATAAAAGTGACCCCATCTAAGAAACTACAACCCTCAAGGTATTCAAAACTGTTTTTTTCAAACATTGTTAACCCTTTAGGTGTTCCACAAGAGTTATTGGCAAATGGAGATGAAATTTCAGAATTAAATTTTTTGGGCAAATTTTCAATTTTATTAAATTTTTTCCAGTAACAAAGCAAGGGTTAACAGCCAAACAAAACTCAATATTTATTGCCCTGATTCTGTAGTTTATAGAAACACCCCATATGTGGTCGTAAACTACTGTACCGGCACACAGCAGGGCGCAAAAGGAAAGGAACACCATATGGTTTCTGGAAGGCAGATTTTGCTGGACTGGTTTATTTACATCATGTCCCATTTGAAGCCCTCCTGATGCATGCCTAGAGTAGAAACTCCATAAAAGTGACCTTCCATTTTGGAAACTACACCCCTCAAGATATTCAAAACTGATTTTACAAACTTTGTTAACCATTTAGGTGTTCCACAAGAGTTATTGGCAAATGGAGATGAAATTTCAGAAGTTCAATTTTTTGTAACCTTGCCTCACAAAAATTTTATATAGAGCAACTAAAAATCATATGTACCCTAAAAATAGTCCCAGCAAAACTGCCACCTTATCCCGTAGTTTCCAAAATAGGGTCACTGGGGTCATTAAAATGAACCAGGCAGGGATCCTACAGGACTTGTCCATACCTTAGGCAGAATAGACATGTGTACCGGCATCACCCAGCCATTGTTGTTCTCAGGGCACTTTTTCTTTCACTTTATTTTTTATATTTCCCAATGTTTTGGGGTCTACCCAAATTTAAGGTGTCTACACCTTAGTGTTGGCTACCACCTCCTCCTCCTCTACTGCCGCTTCCACCTACACCGCCACATCCACCGCCTCCTCAACCTCCTAATCCATATGGAGCTTCTCCTCCTAGATCAAGAATATTATTTTTTATTTTTACATATTTTATGTTATTTTAAGTCATTTCCCTATCCACATTTGTTTGCAGAGCACTTGCCATGCTCTTAACCACATTTTGCTGCCTTTTGCAGAGCTCTAGCCCTTTTCATGACTTTTTTAGAGCGATTTTAGTGCTCCAAAGTTCGGGTCCCCATTGACTTCAATGGGGTTAGGGTTCTGGGTCAAGTTCAGGTTCGGTGTCCACTTTTTTGCGAAGTTTGGCCGAACCCGTCGAACCCGAACTTCCAGGTGTCCGCTCAACACTATATATATATATATATATATATATATATATATATATACACTGTATTTTTTTTGGTCTAGTAATTACACATTTATTTTGGGCCATACATTTAATACAATTACAAAAAAAATATAGAAATCTAATTTAACCTCTATTTCTGAAAAAAGTTTGTGACAGGATTTGAAATCGCAGATTCAGCATCACAGCCCAGAACTTTAACCACTACACTAAATAGCTACATAGCCAGTCACAAAAAAAAAAATATATATATATGAGACTTCTACTGTATAGGTCTCAGTAGAAGCACAGTACAGTAGAAGTCTCATATATATTTTTTTTTAAGCAACTGGCTATGTAGCTATTATAGCTGAGTGGTTAAGTGCCTTGCCTCTAAAGCAAAAGTTAAAATCCCGGCAGAAACTTTTCTGAAATACATTCCAAATTAGCTTTAAATACACTCCTAAGCCACGGATTCCCTAACTGTACAGAGATCTTCTGCATAGAAATAGAGGCTAAATTAGATTTAAATACATTGACTCGAGCATCGCGCTCGAGCACACGTGGTGTTCGGCCGAACTCCGCGATGTGCCGAGCATAGCGATGCTATAGCCGAACTGGTGTTCGGCCGAGCATGCTCGTTCAACACTACTAATGATTGCTCCCTAGACTAAACGAGCCTTTATAACTAATGAAAGGTATTTGGTAATATATTTAAATTAAGTATTATTTAATTATTTTCATTTTCTAAATTCCCAGAGAACCCCTTTAAAATTGCCCTCATTGTGTCGAAAAGCTAAATTAGCGACCTTAGACTAAAGGAATACTGGTAGTAACTAGGGTTAAGCGAACCCGAACTGTAAAGTTCGGGTTCGTACCGGACTTTAAGATTTTTGGACCCCGGACCTGAACTTTTCAGTAAAACTTTGCGTTCAAGTTCGGTGTTCGGCGAGTTAATGGCGCTTTTTGAAAGGCTGAAGAGCAGCCAATCAACAAGCGTTTAACTCGTGTGCCCTCAGAAGCCATCACAGCCATGCCTACTAATGGCATGGCTGTGATTGGCCAGTGCAGCATGTGACCCAGCCTCTATATAAGCTAGAGTCAAGTAGCGCTGCATGTCACTTTTCTATGATTAGTGTAGGGATAGAATGCTGCTGCTGTCAGGGAGAAAATAGGAAAGAATCTTTTATCAGACGTGCTTGTTTAACTCAGCTATCTACAGCGATTTTGTTTTGTGGGTACAGTGCACAATCTTTTTACCCTGCCCTGAGCCCAGTGACACTGAAAAATAACTTTTATCCGTCTGTTAGTTAGGTAGACATCGGCGGCCATTTTATGCAAGTTCAATACACCAACACAGCATATGTGCTTTTGTGGCAGTCAAATACAAGCTTGAAATACTACAATTATATTCTGGGTTTAAAAAAATCACAAATTTTTGGCAATATCCTACATCTGGGGCCTGTGTTGCATTTTTCAGTGTGAAATACAAGCTTGAAATACTGCAATAATATGCTGGGTTTGAAAAAAAATTTTTTTTGGCAATACCCTACATCTGGGCACTTTGCTGCATTTTTCAGTGTGAAATACAAGCTTGAAATACTGCCATAATATTCTGGGTTTAAAAAAACACAAATTTTTGGCAATACCCTATAACTGGGGCTTTTGCTGCATTTGTCAGCGTGAAATACAAGTTTAAAATACTGCAATAATATGCTGGGTTTGAAAAAAAAACACCAATTTGTGGCAATACCCTACATCTGGGACCTTTCCTGCATTTGTCAGTGTGAAATACAAGCTTAAAATACTGCAATAATATTCTGTTTTTAAAAAAACACCCATTTTGGGCAAAATACTAAATTGGTTGCCTTTGCTAAATCTGTCAGTGTGAAATACAAGCTTAAAATACTGCAATAATATTCTGTTATTAAAAAAACTCCAATTTTGGGCAAAATATTAAATTGGCAGCCTTTGCTGAATCTGTCAGTGTGAAATACAAGCTTGAAATACTGCCATAATATTCTGGGTTTAAAAAAACACCAATTTTTGGCAATACCCTATTTCTGCAGAATTTGATGCATCTGTCAGTGTGAAATACAAGCTTGAAATATTGCAATAATATTCTGTTATTAAAAAACGCCCATTTTGGACAAAATACTAAATTAGAGGTCTTTGCTGCATCTGTCGGTGTGAAATACAAGCTTGAAATACTGCAATAATATTCTGTTATTAAAAAAACACCCATTTTGGGCGAAATACTAAATTGGCTGCTTTTGCTGCATCTGTCAGTGTGAAATACAAGCTTGAAATACTGCAATAATATTCTGTTCTTAAAAAAACAACCATTTTGGGCAAAGTACTTAGTTAGCGGCCTTTGCTGCATCTGTCAGTGTGAAATACAAGCGTTGGATACTGCTGTTATATTCTGTTATAAAAAGAACAACAATTTTGTGCAAAATACTAAATTGGTGGCCTTTGCTGCATCTGTCAGTGTAAAATACAATCTTGAAATACTGCAATTATTTTCTGGGTTTAAAAAAACACCAATTTTTGGCAGTACCCTACATTTGCGGCCTTTGCTGTATCTGTCAGTTTGAAATACAAGTGTTAGATACTGCTATTATATTCTGTTATTAAAAAAAACACCCATGTCGGGCAAAAGACGAAATTTGCAGCCTTTGCTGCATCTGTCAGTGTGAAATACAAGCTTGAAATACTGCAATAAAATTCTGTTCTTAAAAAAACACCCATTTTGGGCAAAATACTAAATTGGTGGCCTTTGCTGCATCTGTCAGTGTGAACCACAAGCTTGAAATACTGCAATAATATTCTGTTCTTAAAAAAACACCCATTTTGGGCAAAGTACTTAGTTAGCAGCCTTTGCTGCATTTGTCAGTGTGAAATGCAAGTGATAGAGACTGCTGTTATATTCTGTTATTAAAAAAAACACCCATTTCCCATTTTTGGCAAAATACTAAATTGGCGGCCTTTGCTGCATCTGTCAGTGTAAAATACAAGCTTGAAATACTGCAGTAATATTCTGAGTAACAAAAAAACACCCATTTTTAGCAATACCCTACATCTGCAGCCTATGCTACATATGTCATTTTGAAATAAAAGCTTTAGATACTGCTGTTATATTCTGTTATAAAAAGAACAACAATTTTGTGCAAAATACTAAATTGGCGGCCTTTGCTGCATCTGTCAGTGTAAAATACAATCTTGAAATACTGCAATTATTTTCTGGGTTTAAAAAAACACCAATTTTTGGCAGTACCCTACATTTGCGGCCTTTGCTGTATCTGTCAGTTTGAAATACAAGTGTTAGATACTGCTATTATATTCTGTTATTAAAAAAAACACCCATGTCGGGCAAAAGACGAAATTTGCAGCCTTTGCTGCATCTGTCAGTGTGAAATACAAGCTTGAAATACTGCTATAAAATTCTGGGTTTAAAAAAACACCCATTTTTGACAATACCCTACATTTGCGGCCTTTGCTGCATCTGTCAGTTTGAAATACAAGCGATAGATACTGCTATTATATTCTGTTATTAAAAAAACACCCATGTTGGGCAAAATACTAAATTGGCGTCCTTTGCTGCATCTGTCAGTGTGAAACACAAGCTTGAAATACTACAATAATATTCTGTTATTAAAAAAACACCCATTTTGTGCAAAATACTAAATTGGTGGCCTTTGCTGCATCTGTCAGTGTGAAATACAAGCTTGAAATATTGCAATAATATTCTGTTATTAAAAAAACACCCATTTTGGGCAAAATACTAAATTGGCGGCCTTTGCTGCATCTGTCAGTGTGAAATACAAGCTTGAAATACTGCAATAATATTCTGGGTTTAGAAAAAAACACAAATTTTTGGCAATACCCTACATCTGCGGCCTTTGCTGCATCTGTCAGTTTAAGATAAAAGCGTTAGATACTGCTGTTATATTCTGTTATAAAAAAAACACCAATTTTGGAAAAAATACTAAATTAAAATGCCTTTGCTGTATCTGTAAGTGTGAAATACAAGCTTGAAATACTGCAATAAAAATCTGGGTTTAAAAAAACACCCATTTTGAGCAAAATACTAAATTGGCGGCCTTTGCTGCATCTGTCAGTGTGAAATACAAGCTTGAAATACTGCAATAATATTCTGGGTTTAGAAAAAAACACCCATTTTTTGCAATACCCTAAATCTGCGGCCTTTGCTGCATCTGTCAGTATGAAATATACTCCTGAAATACTGCAATAATATTCTGTTCTTAAAAAAACACCCATTTTGGGCAAAGTACTTAGTTAGCGGCCTTTGCTGCATTTAATAGTGTGAAATAAAAGCGTTAGATACTGCTGTTATATTCTGTTATAAAAAAAACACCAATTTTGGAAAAAATACTAAATTAAAATGCCTTTGCTGCATCTGTAAGTGTGAAATACAAGCTTGAAATACTGCAATAAAAATCTGGGTTTAAAAAACCACCCATTTTGGGCAAAATACTAAATTGGCGGCCTTTGCTGCAGCTGTCAATATAAAATACAAGCTTGAAATACTGCCATAATATTCTGGGTTTAAAAAAACACCCATTTTTCCCAATACCCTACATCTGCGGCCTTTGCTGCATCTGTCAGTTTGAAATACAAGCAATAGATACTGCTGTTATATTCTGTTATTATAAAAACACCCATTTTGGGCAAAATACTAAATTAAAAGGCCTTTGCTGCATCTGTCAGTGTGAAATACAAGCTTGAAATACTGCAATACAATTCTGGGATTAAAAAAACACCCATTTTGGGCAAAATACTAAATTGGCAGCCTTTGCTGCATCTGTCAGTGTGAAATACAATCTTGAAATAATGCAATAATTTTCTGGGTTTAAAAAAACACCCATTTTTGGCAATACCCTACATCTGCAGCCTTTGCTGCATCTGTCAGTGTGAAATAAAAGCTCGAAATACTGCAATAATATTCTGTTATAAAAAAACACCCATTTTGGGCAAAATACTAAATTGGCGGCCTTTGCTGCATCTGTCTGTGTGAAATACAAGCTTGAAATACTGCAATAATATTCTGGGTTTAGAAAAAAACACTAATTTTTGGCAATACCCTACATCTGTGGCCTTTGCTGCATTTGTCAGTTTAAAATAAAAGCGTTAGATACTGCTGTTATATTCTGTTATTTAAAAAAAACTATTTGGAAAAAATACTAAATTAAAAGGCCTTTGCTGCATCTGTAAGTGTGAAATACAAGCTTGAAATACTGCAATAAAATTCTGTTCTTAAAAAAACACCCATTTTGGGCAAAATACTAAATTGGTGGCCTTTGCTGCATCTGTCAGTGTGAACCACAAGCTTGAAATACTGCAATAATATTCTGTTCTTAAAAAAACACCCATTTTGGGCAAAGTACTTAGTTAGCAGCCTTTGCTGCATTTGTCAGTGTGAAATGCAAGCGATAGAGACTGCTGTTATATTCTGTTATTAAAAAAAACACCCATTTCCCATTTTTGGCAAAATACTAAATTGGCGGCCTTTGCTGCATCTGTCAGTGTAAAATACAAGCTTGAAATACTGCAGTAATATTCTGAGTAACAAAAAAACACCCATTTTTAGCAATACCCTACATCTGCGGCCTATGCTACATATGTCATTTTGAAATAAAAGCTTTAGATACTGCTGTTATATTCTGTTATTTAAAAAAAAAAAGCATTTTGTGCAAAATACTAAATTAAAAGGCCTTTGCTGCATCTGTCAGAGTGAAATACAAGCATGAAATACTGCAATAAAATTCTGGGTTTAAAAAAAACACCCATTTTTGACAATACCCTACATTTGCGGCCTTTGCTGCATCTGTCAAGCGTTAGATACTGCTATTATATTCTGTTATAAAAAAAAAACACCCATATTGGGCAAAAGACGAAATTTGCGGCCTTTGCTGCATCTGGCAGTGTGAAATACAAGCTTGAAATACTGCAATAATATTCTGTTATTAAAAAAACACCCATTTTGGGCAAAATACTAAATTAGAAGGCCTTTGCTGCAACTGTCAGTGTGAAATACAAGCTTGAAATATGCAATAAAATTCTGGGTTCAAAAAAACACCAATTTTGGGAAAAATACTAAATTGGCATCCTTTGCTGCATCTGTCAGTGTGAACCACAAGCTTGAAATACTGCAATAATATTCTGTTATTAAAAAAACACCCATTTTGTGCAAAATACTAAATTGGTGGCCTTTGCTACATCTGTCAGTGTGAAATACAAGCTTGAAATACTGCAATTATATTCTGTTATTAAAAAAAACACCCATTTTGGGCAAAATACTAATTTAGAGGCCTTTGCTGCATCTGTCAGTGTGAAAAAAAAAATTGAAATGCTGCAATAATATTCTTATTATTAAAAAAACTGCAATTTTGGGCAAAATACTAAATTGGCGGCCTTTGCTTCATCTGTCAGTGTGAATTACAAGCTTGAAATACTGCAATAATATTCTGGGTTTAGAAAAAAACAACAATTTTTGGCAATACCCTACATCTGCGGCCTTTGCTGCATCTGTCAGTTTAAAATAAAAGTATTAGATACTGCTGTTATATTCTGTTATTAAAACCAATTTTGGGCAAAATACTAAATTGGCAGCCTTTGCTGCATCTGTCAGTGTGAAATTCAAGCGTTAGATACTGATGTTATATACTGTTATAAAAAAAACACAAATTTTGGGTAAAATACTAAATTGGCGACCTTTGCTACATCTGTCAGTGTAAAATACAAGCTTGAAATACTGCAGTAATATTCTGAGTAAAAAAAACACTTTATTTTTAGCAATACCGAACATCTGCGGCCTATGTTACATATGTCAGTTTGAAATAAAAGCGTTAGATACTGCTGTTATATTCTATTTAAACAAAAACACCCATTTTGGGCAAAATACTAAATTAAAATGCCTTTGCTGCATCTGTCAGAGTGAACTACATGCTTGAAATACTATAATAAAATTCTAGGTTTAAAAAAACACAAATTTTTGACATTACCCTACATTTGCGGCCTTTGCTGCATCTGTCAGTTTGAAATACAAGCGTTAGATACTGCTATTATATTCTGTTATTATAAAAAACACCCATGTCGGGCAAAAGACGAAATTTGCAGCTTTTGCTGCATCTGTCAGTGTGAAATAGAAGCTTGAAATACTGCAATAATATTCTGTTATTAAAAAAACTAAAATACTAAATTAAAAGGCCTTGGCTGCAACTGTCAGTGTGAAATACAAGCTTGAAATACTGCAATAAAATTCTGGGTTTAAAAAAACACCCATTTTGGGCAAAATACAAAATTAAAAGGCCTTTGCTGCAACTGTCAGTGTGAAATACAAGCTTGAAATACTGCAATCAAATTCTGGGTTTAAAAAAACACCCATTTTGGGCAAAATACTAAATTAAAAGGCCTTTGCTGCAACTGTCAGTGTGAAATACAAGCTTGAAATACTGCAATAAAATTCTGGGTTTAAAAAAACACCCATTTTGGGCAAAATACTAAATTAAAAGGCCTTTGCTGCAACTCTCAGTGTGAAATACAAGCTTGAAATAATGCAATAAAATTCTGGGTTTAAAAAACACCCATTTTGGGCAAAATACTAAATTGGCGTCCTTTGCTGCATCTGTCAGTGTGAACCACAAGCTTGAAATACTACAAAAATCTGTTATAAAAAAAACAACCATTTTGTGCAAAATACTAAATTGGTGGCCTTTGCTGCATCTGTCAGTGTGAAATACAAGCTGGAAATACTGCAATAATATTCTGTTATTAAAAAACACCCATTTTGGGAAAAATACTAATTTAGAGGCCTTTGCTTCATCTGTCAGTGTGAAATAAAAGCTTGAAATACTGCAATAATATTCTGGGTTTAGAAAAAAACAAAAATTTTTGGCAATACCCTACATCTGCGGCCTTTGCTGCATCTGTCAGTTTAAAATAAAAGCGTTAGATACTGCTTTTATATTCTGTTATAAAAACAAACCTCAAATTTTGGACAAAATACTAAATTGGCAGCCTTTGCTGCATCTGTCAGTGTAAAATACAAGCTGGAAATACTACCAAAATATTCCGGGTTTAAAAAAAGACCCATGTTTGGCAATACCCTACATCTGCGGCCTTTGCTGCATCTGTCAGTTTGAAATACAAGCGATAGATACTGCTGTTATATTCTGTTATTAAAAAAAACACCCATTTTGGAAAAAATACTAAATTAAAAGGCCTTTGCTGCTTCTAACAGTGTGAAATGGATGTCGTATATCTGGACTTCTCCAAAGCATTTGACACTGTACCACATAAAAGGTTAGTATATAAAATGAGAATGCTTGGACTGGGAGAAAACGTCTGTAAGTGGGTAAGTAACTGGCTCAATTATAGAAAACAGAGGGTGGTTATTAACGGTACATACTCAGATTGGGTCACTGTCACTAGTGGAGTACCTCAGGGGTCAGTATTGGGCCCTATTCTCTTCAATATATTTATTAATGATCTTGTAGAAGGCTTGCATAGTAAAATATCAATTTTCGCAAATGACACTAAACTGGGTAAAGTAATTAACACTGAAGAGGACAGTATACTACAACAGAGGGATCTGGATAGATTGGAGGCTTGGGCAGATAAGTGGCAGATGAGGTTTAACACTGACAAATGTAAAGTTATGCACATGGGAAGGAATAATGCAAGTCACCCGTACATACTAAATGGTAAAAGACTCGGTAACACTGACATGGAAAAGTATCTAGGAATTTTAATAAACAGCAAACTAAGCTGCAAAAAACAGTGTCAGGCAGCTGCTGCCAAGGCCAATAAGATAATGGGTTACATCAAAAGGGGCATAGATGCCCGTGATGAGAACATATTCCTACTACTTTACAAATCATTAGTCAGACCACACATGGAGTACTGTGTACAGTTCTGGGCTCCAGTGAACAAGGCAGACATAGCAGAGCTAGAGAGGGTCCAGAGGAGGGCAACTAAAGTAATAACTGGAATGGGGCAACTACAGTACCCTGGAAGATTATCAAAATTAGGGTTATTCACGTTAGAAAAAAGACGACTGAGGGGAGATCTAATTACTATGTATAAATATATCAGGGGGCAGTACAGAGATCTATCCCATCATCTATTTATCCCCAGGACTGTGACTGTGACGAGGGGACATCCTCTGCGTTTAAAGGAAAGAAGGTTTGTACACACAAAGAAAAGGATTCTTTATGGTAAGAACAGTGAGACTATGGAACTCTCTGCCTGAGGAGGTGGTGATGGTGAGTACAATAAAGGAATTCAAGAGGGACCTGGATGTATTTCTGGAGCGTAATAATATTACAGGCTATAGCTACTAGAGAGGGGTCGTTGATCCAGGGAGTTATTCTGATTGCCTGATTGGAGTCGTGAAGGAATTTTTTATTCCCCTAAAGTTAGGAAAATTGGCTTCTACCTCACAGGGTTTTTTTGCCTTCCTCTGGATCAACTTGCAGGATAACAGGCCGAACTGGATGGACAAATGTCTTTTTTCGGCCTTATGTATCATGTTACTATGTGTCACGGCCACGGCTATGGTCGTGACTCCTCAACCGCAGGCGGTTGCCTGCGGTTTGGTTTTGGTCTTCAATCACAGCTAAGGGGCCGCTGGTTTGTGGCCTCACCTGTGGTTGCCGCGGGCAACTAGTTGTATGGTGTTAGTTTCAGCAGAGCAGCCTGAGCGGTGCTGGGCAGCTTGCTGCATTGCATGCGGTTGCACCTAACAACACTCATGTTGGGTGTTGTGTTTGTTTGTCTGTTGTGCACTGTGTTTTGTGTTGTGTGTGCACTAGGACTCTTCCCTTCACTGTGGCTGCCCGTGGCAACGTTTGGTTGGATGTGTACATGTGGTGGCAGTGTCCCGGCCTGCGGGCTGACTCCCAGGACATGGTAGCCACCCATGTCGTTGCCTGCGGCAACAGCCACAGTGTGATCTTGGTTTGGTCACTTCCCCTTTAAGTGGTGTTTTCCCTTCCCTGGTGTTGGAAGGGTTAACTCCCTTTCTGTGTGTGTGAGACACTGGGTGTGTCTGTGTGGGTGTGGCCTCTTAGGTCTATAAAGCCTCAGTGTTTGGCATGTCTCAGTGGGTTGCTTCAGCCATGTGTAGCTGGAGCAGCCTCCTGTGTATATCATCTGCCAGTGGGGGCCACCCTTGTGGTCATAGGTTTATCTGTGAAGTATTAGTTATGTTTGCATGATGTTCAGTTGATGTTTCCCTTTGTTTCCTATTTAGTGCAACTATGGATGTCCTGGTTACCTGTGTGTTATGTGTGCTATGTCCCTTTGTGTTCTGTGGACATGAGTAGTGCATGCATGGGTTCCAGTCAGCGTGGCTGTGACAGGTACGTGTGGAACTTGTTTAGTTCCCCTGTCATATCTGTATGTTGTATGTGTTCCCCCATTCCTTGCAGCTTGGCCAGTGAGACCCCTGTTCCTCTGCGTTCAGAAGGAACAGGCCGCCTTACCCTGCTCCTAGGTTAGGGCCATCTTGAGGTCTAGCAGGGACTTCAAGGTTCCGGTGCATGAGCCCTCCTACCATCAAGGTTGGCTCATGTAGCTAGGAGTCAGGGTCAGGTTAGGGATGCGTTTAGGAGGTGACCTGCTCCCTAATCCTATCGTCCTGACCGAGCCGCCTTACATCTTCGGGCATCGCACGGCTGAGGATTTTCCCCATCCTCAGCCATGACACTATGTTACTATGTAGATACAAGCTTGAAATACTGCAATAAAATTCTGGGTTTAAAAAAACACCCATTTTGGGCAAAATACTAAATTGGCGGCCTTTGCTGCTTCTAACAGTGTGAAATACAAGCTTGAAATACTGCAATAATATTCTGTTATAAAAAAACACAAATTTTGGGCAAAATACTATATTAGAGGCCATTGCTGCATCTGTCAGTGTGAAATACAAGTGTTAGATACTGCTGTTATATTCTGTTATTTAAAAAAACACCCATTTTTGGCAAAAGACTAAATTTGCTGCCTTTGCTGCATCTGTCAGTGTAAGATATAAGCTAGAAAGACTGCCATAATATTCTGGGTTTAAAAAAAACACCCATTTTTGGCAATACCTTACATCTGGCGCCTTGCTCCATTTGTCAGTGTGAAGTACAAGCGTTAGATACTGCTGTTATAATCTGTTATTAAAAAAGCACCCATTTTGGGCAAGATCCTAAATTTGCGGAGAATGAGGAGAGCATCAAATAAGGGACGTGGCCCTACTCGTGTTGCTGCTGGTGGAGCTCCTGTTGCAGGGAGAGGACGTGGTCGTTTTGTGCCAGCTACACGCACAAGTAAAACATCTTCCTCAGGTCCTGGTAGGTGACAGAACCTTTAGCGGTATTTGGTCGGGCCTAATGCGGCTCTTTGAATGGTGAGGCCAGAACAAGTACAGGCGATAGTAGATTGAGTTGCTGACAGTGCCTCCAGTTCCTTTACATTGTCTCCCACCCAGTCGCCTGCTGAAAGATCAGAGTTGGCACCTGCAGCTGATGTCCATCAGTCTTTCACCTCACCGCCTTGCAAATAAGCCAAGCAGTCTGAGCCCCAAGTCATGCAGCAGTCTCTTCTGCTTTTTGATGACTCTGCTAGCAGGGTTTCCCAGGGCCATCCACCTAGCCCTGCTCCAGAAGTGGAAGAGATTGAGTGCACTGATGCCCAACAACTTATATTTTAAGATGAGTACATGGGAGGACCACCGCAGTACGTCTCAGATAATGACGAAACATAGGTGCCAACTGCTGTGACTTTCGAAAGTGTGCAGACCGACATGGAGGGCAGGGGTGAAGACTGGGTGGAAGATGATGTGGAGAACGATGAGGTCCTCGACCCCACATGGAATCAAGGTCATGCGAGGGATCTGTGTAGTTCAGAGGAAGAGGCGGTGGTCGCACAGAGCCACCAGCACAGCAGAAGAGAGAGCAGGGTGCAGAAGCGGAGCGGCCGTCCTCTAGACAGCATGCCTGCTACTGCCCAACGCAGCAAGGAACCGAGCACACAAAAGCCAGCTCCAAGGAGTTCCCTGGCGTGGCAGTTCTTCAGACAATGTGCTGACGACAAGACACAAGTGGTTTGCACGCTGGGCAATCAGAGCCTGAAGCGAGGCATAAACGTTCTCAACCTGAGCACAACCTGCATGACCAGGCATCTAAGTGCAAAGCATGAGCTGCAGTGGAGTAGACACCTCAAAAATAGAGTTGACCGGACACCTGAATGTTCGCGTTCGACAGGTTCGGCCGAACTTCACAAAAAAGTTTGAGTTCAGGACCCGAACTTGACCCCGAACCGGAACCCCATTGAAGTCAATTGGGACCTGAACTTTTGAGCACTAAAATGGCTATAAAAATGCCATGGAAAGGGCTAGAGGGCTGCAAATGCCAGCAAAATGTGGTTAAGAGCATGGCAAGTGCTCTGCAAACAAATGTGGATAGGAAAATGACTTAAAATAACATAAAATACGTAAAAATAAAAAATAATAATATTGATCTAAGAGGACAAGGTCCATATGGAGTAGGAGGTTGAGGAGGCAATGGATGTGGCGGTGTAGGTGGAAGCGGCGGTGGTGGAGGAGGAGGTAGCCTACATTGGATTTTGGTTTACATTTTTATTTTTTTATTTTTTTATTAGGGTACACCCCAAAACATTGGGAAATATAACCTGTGATAACCCCCTCCAGCCGTGCTAAGCAAATGATCAGACAATACACTGGCTGCAGGGCAGGCCAGCACCTCCAAGGCGTAAAGGGCAAGCTCAGGCCATGTGCCCAATTTGGAGACCCAGAAGTTGAAGGGGGCAGACCCATCAGTCAGTACTAGGGATGAGCGAACCCGAACTGTCTAGTTCGGGTTCGTACCGAATTTTGGGGTGTCCGTGACACGGACCCGAACACGAACATTTTCGTAAAAGTCCGGGTTCGGGTTCGGTGTTCGGCGCTTTCTTGGCGCTTTTTGAAAGGCTGCAAAGCAACCAATCAACAAGCGTCATACTACTTGCCCCAAGAGGCCATCACAGCCTTGCCTACTATTGGCATGGCTGTGATTGGCCAGTGCAGCATGTGACCCAGCCTCTATATAAGCTTGGGTCACGTAGCGCTGCACGTCACTCTGCTGATTGAAGCATAGGGAGAGGTTGCAGCTGCGACGTTAGGGCGAGATTAGGCAGTGATTAACTCCTCCAAAAGACTTCATTCTGTGATCGATCTGCAGCTGTGGATAATTGAAGTGCTAATATTGACTTGCTCACTTTTTTGAGGCTGCCCAGAGCGTTTTTAGATCACTTTTTTTCTGGGGTGATCGGCGGCCATTTTGTGACTTGTGGTGCGCCAGCACAAGCTATCACCAAGTGTATTTAACCATCAATAGTGTGGTTATTTTGTGCTATATCCTACATCAGCTGCAGGCTGAGCCTGTGTCACCGAAGTGCATTTAACCATCAACAGTCTGGTTATTTTTTGGCCATATACTACATCAGCTGCAGGCTGAGCCTGTGTCACCGAAGTGCATTTAACCATCAACAGTCTGATTAGTTTTTGGCCATATACTACATCTGGTGCAGGCTGAGCCTGTGTCACCCAAGTGCATTTAACCATCAACAGTGTGGTTATTTTTTGGCCATATACTACATCAGGGGCAAGTTGAGCCTGTCACACAGTGCAAAAAAAAACAGGTCTCACATTTCTATTCAAGCAAATCTGTACTGTTTTAGCTGGTCAAGTTATTTGTAGCGACCGTAAAAGCCCTTTTTTTTTTCTGGGTTGAAAAACTATTCCCAAATTTGCCATTCTCAAAATAACTAGTTTCTGGTATTTGAGGCCTACTTGAAATCTATCCCAAAAAGGATATCTTACATTGAAGGTACTGATAGTGTCATTCAGAAAAACCTAAGACACATGCTACCGTGCAGATAGAAGTCTGATTCTGAGATTAAACCTTAACCTGTCACACAGTGCAAAAAAAAAACAGGTCTCACATTTCTATTCAAGCAAATCTGTACTGTTTTAGCTGGTCAAGTTATTTGTAGCGACCGTAAAAGGCCTTTTTTTTTTTTCTGGGTTGAAAAACTATTCCCAAATTTGCCATTCTCAAAATAACTAGTTTCTGGTATTTGAGGCCTACTTGAAATCTATCCCAAAAAGGATATCTTACATTGAAGGTACTGATAGTGTCATTCAGAAAAACCTAAAACACACGCTACCGTGCAGATAGAAGTCTGATTCTGTGATTAAACCTTAAACTGTCACACAGTGCAAAAGAAAAACAGGTCTCACATTTCTATTCAAGCAAATCTGTACTGTTTTAGCTGGTCAAGTTATTTGTAGTGACCGTAAAAGCACATTTTTTTTTCTGGGTTGAAAAACTATTCCCAAATTTGCCATTCTCAAAATTGTGGTGAACGGGAACAATGAGGAAAACATCTAATAAGGGACGCGGACGTGGACATGGTCGTGGTGGTGTTAGTGGACCGTCTGGTGCTGGAAGAGGACGTGGCCGTCCTGCCACAGCCACACGTCCTAGTGTACCAACTACCTCAGGTCCCAGTATCCGCCAGAATTTACAGGGATATTTGGTGGGGCCCAATGCCGTTCTAAGGATGGTAAGGCCTGAGCAGGTACAGGCATTAGTCAATTGGGTGGCCGACAGTGCATCCAGCACGTTCACATTATCTCCCACCCAGTCTTCTGCAGAAAGCGCACAGATGGCGCATGAAAACCAAGCCCATCAGTCTGTCACATCACCCCCATGCATATCAGGGAAACTGTCTGAGCCTCAAGTTATGCAGCAGTCTCTTATGCTGTTTGAAGACTCTGCTGCCAGGGTTTCCCAAGGGCATCCACCTAGCTCTTCACCAGTGGTGGAAGAGATAGAATGCACTAACGCACAACCACTTATGTTTCCTGATGATGAGGACATGGGAATACCACCATAGCACGTCTCTGATGATGACGAAACACAGGTGCCAACTGCTGCGTCTTTCTGCAGTGTGCAGACTGAACAGGAGGTCAGTGATCAAGACTGGGTGGAAGACGATGCAGGGGACGATGAGGTCCTAGACCCCACATGGAATGAAGGTCATGCCACTGACTTTCACAGTTCGGAGGAAGAGGCAGTGGTGAGACCGAGCCAACAGCGTAGCAAAAGAGGGAGCAGTGGGCAAAATCAGAACACCCGCCGCCAAGAGACTCCGCCTGCTACTGACCGCCGCCATCTGGGACCGAGCACCCCAAAGGCAGCTTCAAGGAGTTCCCTGGCATGGCACTTCTTCAAACAATGTGCTGACGACAAGACCCGAGTGGTTTGCACGCTGTGCCATCAGAGCCTGAAGCGAGGCATTAACGTTCTGAACCTTAGCACAACCTGCATGACCAGGCAAAGCATGAACTGCAGTGGAGTAAACACCTTAAAAACAAGGAAGTCACTTAGGCTCCCCCTGCTGCCTCTTCTGCTGCTGCCGCCTCGGCCTCTTCTGCTGCTGCCGCCGCCTCGGCCTCTTCTGCTGCTGCTGCCGCCGCCTCGGCCTCTTCCTCTGCCTCTGGAGGAACGTTGGCACTTGCCGCCCAGCAAACATGGGATGTACCACCAACACCACCACCTGCGTCACCAAGCATCTCAACCATGTCACACGGCAGCGTTCAGCTCTCCATCTCACAAACATTTGAGAGAAAGCGTAAATTCCCACCTAGCCACACACGATCCCTGGCCCTGAATGCCAGCATTTCTAAACTACTGGCCTATGAAATGCTATCATTTAGGCTGGTGGACACACACAGCTTCAAACAGCTCATGTCGCTTGCTGTCCCACAGTATGTTGTTCCCAGCCGCCACTACTTCTCCAAGAGAGCCGTGCCTTCCCTGCACAAACAAGTGTCCGATAAAATCAAGTGTGCACTGCGCAACGCCATCTGTGGCAAGGTCCACCTAACTACAGATACGTGGACCAGTAAGCACGGCCAGGGACGCTATATCTCCCTAACTGCACACTGGGTAAATGTAGTGGCGGCTGGGCCCCAGGCGGAGAGCTGTTTGGCGCACGTCCTTCCGCTGCCAAGGATGGCAGGGCAACATTCTTTGCCTCCTGTCTCCTCCTCCTCCTACTCAGCTTCCTCCTCCTCTTCTTCCACCTGCTCATCCAGTCAGCCACACACCTTCACCACCAACTTCAGCACAGCCCGGGGTAAACGTCAGCAGGCCATTCTGAAACTCATATGTTTGGGGGACAGGCCCCACACCGCACAGGAGTTGTGGCGGGGTATAGAACAACAGACCGACGAGTGGTTGCTGCCGGTGAGCCTCAAGCCCGGCCTGGCGGTGTGCGATAATGGGCGAAATCTCGTTGCAGCTCTGGGACTAGCCGGTTTGACGCACATCCCTTGCCTGGCGCATGTGCTGAATTTGGTGGTGCAGAAGTTCATTCGCAACTACCCCGACATGTCAGAGCTGCTGCATAAAGTGCGGGCCGTCTGTTCGCACTTCCAGCGTTCACACCCTGCCGCTGCTCACCTGTCTGCGCTACAGCGTAACTTCGGCCTTTCCGCTCACGCCTCATATGCGACGTACCCACCAGGTGGAACTCCACCTTGCATATGCTGGACAGACTGTGCGAGCAGCAGCAGGCCATAGTGGAGTTTCAGCTGCAGCACGCACGGGTCAGTCGCACTGTGGATCAGACCCACTTCACCACCAATGACTGTGCCTCCATGCGAGACCTGTGTGCCCTGTTGCGCTGTTTCGAGTACTCCACCAACATGGCCAGTGGCGATGACGCCGTTATCAGCGTTACAATACCACTTCTATGTCTCCTTGAGAAAACACTTAGGGCGATGATGGAAGAGGAGGTGGCCCAGGAGGAAGAGGAGGAAGAGGGGTCATTTTTAGCACTTTCAGGCCAGTCTCTTCGAAGTGACTCAGAGGGAGGTTTTTTGCAACACCAGAGGCCAGGTACAAATGTGGCCAGACAGGGCCCACTACTGGAGGACGAGGAGGACGAGGATGAGGAGGAGGTGGAGGAGGATGAGGATGAAGCATGTTCACAGCGGGGTGGCACCCAAAGCAGCTCGGGCCCATCACTGGTGCGTGGCTGGGGAGAAACACAGGACGATGACAATACGCCTCCCACAGAGGACAGCTTGTCCTTACCTCTGGGCAGCCTGGCACACATGAGCGACTACATGCTGTAGTGCCTGCGCAACAACAGCAGAGTTGCCCACATTTTAACGTGTGCAGACTACTGGGTTGCCACCCTGCTGGATCCCCGGTACAAAGACAATGTGCCCACCTTACTTCCTACACTGGAGCGTGATAGGAAGATGCGCGAGTAGAAGCGCACGTTGGTAGACGCGCTACTGAGAGCATTCCCAAATGTCACAGGGGAACCAGTGGAAGCCCAAGGCGAAGGCAGAGGAGGAGCAAGAGGTCGCCAACGCAGCTGTGTCACGGCCAGCTCCTCTGAGGGCAGGGTTAGCATGGCAGAGATGTGGAAAAGTTTTGTCACCACGCCACAGCTAACTGCACCACCACCTGATACGGAACGTGTTAGCAGGAGGCAACATTTCACTAACATGGTGGAACAGTACCTGTGCACACCACTCCACGTACTGACTGATGGTTCTGCCCCATTCAACTTCTGGGTCTCCAAATTGTCCACATGGCCAGAGCTAGCCTTTTATGCCTTGGAGGTGCTGGCCTGCCCGGCGGCCAGCGTTTTGTCTGAACGTGTATTCAGCACGGCAGGGGGCGTCATTACAGACAAATGCAGCCGCCTGTCTACAGCCAATGTGGAAAAGCTGACGTTCATAAAAATGAACCAGGCATGGATCCCACAGGACCTGTCCATCCCTTGTGCAGATTAGATAATAACTACCTCCCCTTAACAATATATTATTCTACTCCAGGGCACTTCCTCATTCAATACTATTTTTAATTTCATTTTACCATTATATTGCGGGGCAACCCAAAGTTGAATGAACCTCTCATCTGTCTGGGTGCCGGGGCCTAAATGTGTGACAGTGGCCTGTTCCAGTGGTGGGTGACGTGAAGCCTGATTCTCTGCTATGACATGAAGACTTATTCTGTGCTGACATGAAGCCAGATTCTCTGTTACGCGACCTCTCTCCTCTGCCTGGGTGCCTGGGCCTAAATATGTGACAGTGGCCTGTTCCAGTGGTGGGTGACGTGAAGCCTGATTCTCTGCTATGACATGAAGACAGATTCTGCGCTGACATAAGGCCAGGTTCTCTGTTACGGGACCGCTCTCCTCTGTCTGGGTGCCGGGGCCTAAATGTGTGACAGTGGCCTGTTCCAGTGGTGGGTGACGTGAAGCCTGATTCTCTGCTATGACATGAAGACAGATTCTGCGCTGACATAAGGCCAGATTCTCTGTTACGGGACCGCTCTCCTCTGTCTGGGTGCCGGGGCCTAAATGTGTGACAGTGGCCTGTTCCATTGGTGGGTGACGTGAAGCCTGATTCTCTGCTATGACATGAAGACAGATTCTGCGCTGACATAAGGCCAGATTCTCTGTTACGGGACCGCTCTCCTCTGTCTGGGTGCCGGGGCCTAAATGTGTGACAGTGGCCTGTTCCAGTGGTGGGTGACGTGAAGCCTGATTCTCTGCTATGACATGAAGACAGATTCTGTGCTGACATAAGGCCAGATTCTCTGTTACGGGACCGCTCTCCTCTGTCTGGGTGCCGGGCCCTAAATGTGTGACAGTGGCCTGTTCCAGTGGTGGGTGACGTGAAGCCTGATTCTCTGCTATGACATGAAGACTGATTCTGTGCTGACATGAAGCCAGATTCTCTGCTATGGCATGAAGAGACTGATTCTGTGCTGACATGAAGCCAGATTCTTTGCTATGGCATGAAGAGACTGATTCTCTGCTGACGTGAAGCCAGATTCTCTGCTATGGGACCTCTGTCCAATTGATATTGGTTCATTTTTTTTTTTTTTTTTTTTATTTTAATTCATTTCCCTATCCACATTTGTTTGCAGGGGATTTACCTACATGTTGCTGCCTTTTGCAGCCCTCTAGCTCTTTCCTGGGCTGTTTTACAGCCTTTTTAGTGCCCAAAAGTTTGGGTCCCCATTGACTTCAATGGGGTTCGGGTTCGGGACGAAGTTCGGTTCGGGTTCGGATCCCGAACCCGAACATTTCCGGGAAGTTCGGCCGAACTTCTCGAACCCAAACATCCAGGTGTTCGCTCAACTCTAGTCAGTACGTGTAGGCGTGTGCATAAATACATACTGCTCCACCATGTTGCACGTCCCCGTGATGTCCACGATCCAATTGGATATCTGCTCTATCAACTTTCGATGTTCTTTTCTGCGCCTACCATGTTGATCACGGTTAGCGGCGAATCAAGGTTCCACGCCAGAGAGGGAGCGTGAGAAAGGGATACCACATCCAAGGGAGGTTAATTGTTTGAAATTAAATATGATAGAGCGGAAAAGTGGGACAAATTATTAAAGCGCAAATGTGGGCCAAGTTGTTAAAGTTTAAGCATTGAATGAAAGGAGAGGGCACGCATCAATTAAAGAAGAATTTTTGAAATTTAATTCCCTGTCGCCTATGCAGAGCAGGGGTTTGTATACGGCAAAATTGGTAAAATGTCACCTGAAAATGTAACAGATGATTTTTTGAAATTTATGTCCCTATCACCCATGCAAACCAGGGGTTTAATCACAGTGAAAATGGTCAAATGTCACCCAAGAATGTAACAGACAAATTAGTATAATGTTTTTACCTGTCTAATAGGTGTTTTTTTTAATAACAGAATATAACAGCAGTATCTAACGCGTGTATTTCACACTGACAGATGCAGCAAAGGCTGCAAATTTAGTTTTCTGCCCAAAATGGGTGTTTTTTTAATAACAGAATAGAACACCAGTATCTAAATCGTGTATCTCTCAATGACAGATGCAGCAAAGGCTGCAATATTAAGTACTTTGCCCAAAATGGGTGTTTTTTTAAACCTGGAATATTATTGCTGTATTTCAAGCTTGTATCTCACATTGACAGATGCAGCCAAAGCTGCAAATTTAGTACTTGGCCAAAAATAGAATAGAACAGCAGTATCTAACGCATGTATCTCACACTGGCAGATGCAGCAAAGGCTGCAAATTAGTTTTTTTGCCAAAAATTTGTGTTTTTTTAATAACAGAATAGAACACCAGTATGTCCGTGTGTATCTCACAATGACAGATGCAGCATAGGCTGCAATATTAAAGCGAACCTTTCACCAGGATTTCACCTAATAAACTATTACCAGTGCCTTATAGATTATCCTCATTCTGTTTAAATGCATTCTTGTCCCGCTTTCCTGGGATGTATATTGATGAAAAAAACGACTTATAAAGTCCTTGTCTCCATCTCCTGCAGTCACGCTAGAAGTCAAGGGGGTAGCCCCTCCCTCACTCCGGGCTGTAACTCCCCTGTCCTAACCCCTCCTCTAACTAGTGTAACTGATAACCGGCTCAGTCGCCGGGACCGCGCTTGTACTGGCGGCGCATGCGCCGTTGGTCTCAGCAGCAGCGCGATCCCGTCTATCGCGCGGACTGAAGCGCGATCCTGTAAGTAAATTGCGCATGCGCCGTCCATCCCCGATGCCTCCCTGTCTTCTATTCAGGCGCGCGCCTGAAGAACAGAAGACAGGGAGGCATCGGGGACGGACTGCGCATGCGCAATTCACTTACAGGATCGCGCTTCAGTCCGCGCGATAGACGGGATCGCGCTGCTGCTGAGACCAATGGCGCATGCGCCGCCAGTACAAGCGCGGTCCCGGCGACTGAGCCGGGTGTCAGTTACACTAGTTAGAGGAGGGGTTAGGGCAGGGGACTTACAGCCCGGAGTGAGGGAAGGGCTACCCCATTGACTTCTAGCGTGACTGCAGGAGCTGGAGACAAGGACTTTATAAGTCGTTTTTTTCATCAATATACATCCCAGGAAAGCGGGACAAGAATGCATTTAAACAGAATGAGGATAATCTATAAGGTACTGGTAATAGTTTATTAGGTGAAATCCTGGTGAAAGGTTCGCTTTAAGTACTTTGCCCAAAATGGGTGTTTTTTTTAAACCCAGAATATTATTGCTGTATTTCAAGCTTGTATTTGACACTGACAAATGCAGCCAACTCCGCAAATTTAGTATTTGGCCCAAAATGGGTGTTTTTTTAATAACAGATTAGAACAAAAGTATCTAACTCGTGTATCTCACACTGACAGATGCAACAAGGGCTGTAAAATTTAGTATTTTGCCCAAAAAGGGTGTTTTTTTAATAACAGAAAATGACAGCAGTATCTCAGGCTTGTATTTCACATTGGAAGATACAACAACGGCTATAAAATTTAGTATTTTGACTAAAAGGGTGTTTTTTTAATAAAAGAATATGACAAAAGTATCTAACGCTTGTATTTCACACTGAAAGGTGCAACAAGGGCTGTAAAATTTAGTATTTTATCCAAAAAGTTTTTTTTTTAATAACAGAATATGACAGCAGTATCTAACGCTTGTAATTCACACTGACAGATGCAGCAAGGGCTGTAAAATTTAGTATTTTGCCCAAAAAGGGTGTTTTTTTAAAACCCAGAAAATTATAGTTGTATTTCAAGCTTAAATTGCACACTGACTAATGCGGCATATGCCCCAGATGGAGGGTATTGCCAAAAATGGGTGTTTTTAAAACCAGAAAATTATCGCTGTATTTCAAGCTTGTATTTAACAATGAAATATGCAGCAAACGCTGCAAAATTAAGATTTTGCCCTAAATGGGTGTTTTTTTAATGACAGAATATGACAGCAGTATATAACGCTTGAATTTCACACTGACAGATGCAGTAAGGGCTGTAAAATTTATTATTTTGCCCAAAAAGGGTGTTTTTTTAAAACCCAGATAATTATTGCTGTATTTCAAGCTTAAATTGCACACTGACTAATGCGGCATTGGCCCCAGAAGGAGGGTATTGCCAAAAAAGGGTGTTTTTTTATAACCCAGAAAATTATTGCAGTATTTCAAGCTTAAATTGCACACAGACAAATGCTGCAAAGGCCACAGATGTAGGGTCTTGCCAAAAATGGGTGATTTTTTTTTAACCCAGAAAATAATTGCAGTATATGAAGCTTCTATTTGACTGTCACATATGCTAGTGCACAGAACTTGCATAAAATGGCCACCGCCGCCCACCTAACTAACAGACGGATAAAAGTAATTTTTCTGGGTCACTGGGCTCAGGGCAGGGTAAAAAGATTGTGCACTGCACCCACTAAACAAGTGTTGCACTGGCCAATCACAGCCATGCCATTAGTAGGCATGGCTGTGATGGCTTCTAAGGGCACCCAAGTTAAACGCTTGTTGATTGGCTGCTCTGCAACCTTTTAAAAAGCGCCAATAAAAAGCCAAACACCGAACCTGAAACCAAACCTTTACTGAAAAGTTCGGGTTCGGGGTCCAAAAATCCTAAAGTTCTGTACGAACCCGAACTTTACAGTTCGGGTTCGCTCAACCCTACTCAAAAACCAAGAAAGGTCTCTGGCTCCTCCTGCTTCCTCTTCTGCTGCAGTCTCAGCCTCTTCATCCACCTCTGGAGTGACAGTGGCACCTGCCACCCTGCAAACAGAGGATCTGCCAGGAACACCACCACCTGGGTCACCAAGCATCTCCACAATGTTCCATGGAAGTGTTCAGCTCTCCATCTCCCAAACACTGGAGCGGAAGAGGAAGTACCCCCCTACCCACCCGCGATCCCTGGCCCTGAATGCCAGCATTTCAAAATTACTGGCCTTTGAAATGCTGTCATTCTGTCTGGTGGAGACGGATAGTTTTAAAAGCCTTATGGCGGTAGCTGTCTCACAGTACGTCGTGCCAAGCCACCACTACTTTTCCAGGCGGGCCATCCCTTCTCTGCACAACCAAATGGGGGACAAAATCAGGTGTGCACTGCGCAACGCCATCTGTGGCAAGGTCCAAATAACTACGGGTACGTGGACCAGTAAGCATGGTCAGGGACGTTATATCTCCCTAACAGCACACTGGGTAAATGCAGTGGTGGCTGTGCCTTAGGCGGATAGCAGTTTGGCGCATATCCTTCCACCACCGAAGATTGAAGGGCGCTTCAGTTTGCCTCCTGTTGCTTCCTCCTCCTACTCCGCTTCCTCATCCTCTACCTCCTCCTTATCCGGTCAGCGTAACACCTTCACCACCAACTTCAGCACAGCCAGGGGTAAACGACAGCAGGCAGTTTTAAAACTGACAAAACCCCTCACCGCGCAGGAGCTGTGGATGGGCATGGAACAACAGACCGATGAGTGGTTGGTGCCAGTGAGCCTCAAGCCCGGCCTGGTGGTGTGCGATAATGGGCAAAATCTCATAGCAGCTCTGGGACTAGCCGGTTTGACACAGATCCCTTGCCTGGCGCATGTGCTGAATTTGGTGGTGCAGAGGTTCCTTAAAAATTACCCCGACATGTCAGAGCTGCTGCAGAAAGTGCCGGCCGTCTGTGCGCGCTTTCGGAGTTCTCACCATGCTGCTGCTCGCCTGTCAGCGCTGCAGCGTAACTTCGGCCTTCCCGCTCACCGCCTCATATGCGACGTGCCCACAAGGTGGAACTCCACCTTGCACATGCTGGACAGACTGTGCGAGCAGCAGCAGGCGATAGTGGAGTTTCAGCTGCAGCACGCACAGGTGAGTTGCTCTGCGGAACAGCACCACTTCACCAATGAGTGGGCCTCCATGCGAGACCTGTGTGCCTTGTTGCGCTGTTTCAAGTACTCCACCAACATGGCCAGTGCCGGTAATGCCGTTCTCAGCGTTACTATCCCACTTCTATGCCTCCTTGAAAAAACGCTTCGGGCGATGATGGAAGAGGATGTGGCACAGGAGGAGGAGGAGGGATCATTTCATAGGGTTTCAGGCCAGTCATTCACAAGTGGCTCCTAGGGTGGGTTCCTGCACCCACAAACGCCAGGTACACAATTGTCCAGCAAGGGCACAGTTCTGGAGGATAATGAGGTGGAGGATGGGGAGGAGGGTGGAACCCAAACCAGCTCATGGCCATCACTGGTGCGTGGCTGGGGGGATACAGAGGACACAGACGATACACCTCCCACAGAGGACAGCTTTTCGTTGCCTCTGGGCAGCCTGGCACACATGAGCGATTACATGCTGCAGTATCTCCACAATGACTGCCGAGTTGCCCACATTCTAACTTGTGCTGATTACTGGGTGGCCACGCTGCTGGATCCCTGTTACAGGGACAACATACCGTCCATAACTCCGTCACTGGAGCATGATCGTAAGATGCGCGAGTACAAGCGCAGTCTGGTAGACGCGCTGCTGGTGGCATTCCCACCTGACAGCGGGGGCACAGTGAAAGCGCAAGGTGAAGGCAGAGGAGGAGGAAGAGGTCACCAACGCACATGGGGCACCACCAGCACCTCAGAAGGCAGGGTTAGCATGGCCGAAATGTGGAAAAGCTTTGTCAGCACGCCAAAACAACCAGTACCACCAGCTGATATGGAACGTCTTAGCAGGAGGCAGCATTTCAGCAACATGGTGGAGCAGTATGTGTGCACACGCCTACACGTACGGAATGATGGGTCTGCCCCCTTCAACTTCTGGGTCTGCAAATTGGGCACATGGCCTGAGCTTGCCCTTTATGCCTTGGAGGTGCTGGCCTGCCTTGCAGCCAGTGCATTGTCTGAACGTTTGTTTAGCACGGCAGGGGCCGTTATCACAAACAAGTGCAGCCGCCTGTCCACAGCCAATTTGGAAAAGCTCACGTTCATTAAAATGAACCAGGCATGGATCCCACAGGACTTGTCTGTACCTTTGTGCAGAATAGACATGTATACCGGCCTTACCCAGCCATTGTTATACTACAGTGCAATTGCTCATTGTTGTATTTTTTATATTTCCCACTCTTTTGGGGTGTGTCCTAATTTAAAAATATAAAAATTAAAACCAAAAACCAGTGTTGGCTACCTCCTCCACTGCCGCTTCCATATACACCGCTACATCCACCGCCTCCTCAACCTCCTACTCCATCCTACTCATACATCAAGATTATTTTTTGTTAATTTTTACGTATTTTATTTTATTTGAAGTCATTTCACTCATTTGTCTGATACATTGTTGGGTTACATATCCCAAATTTTTGGCTTTGATATATCCCTGCTCTACCTAGTTGACAGGTTCATAAATTTCACTAATTTCTCTCTCACATTGTCGGGTGAATTTCACCAATTTTTGGCTGTGATATACCTCTCCTCTACCTAGTAGACAGGTTAATACATTTTAACAAATTTTTCTGTTACATAGTTGGGTGACATTCACCAATTTTTGGCTGTGATATACCTCTCCTCTACCTAGTAGACAGGTTAATACATTTTAACAAATTTTTCTTTTACATAGTTGGGTGACATTCACCAATTTTTGGCTGTGATATACCCCTGCTCTACCTAGTAGACAGGTTAATACATTTCACAAATTTTTCTGTTACATTGTCGTGTGACATTCACCAATTTTTGCCTGTGATATACCCCTGCTCTACCTAGTGGACAGGTTAGTAAATTTCACTAATTTGTCTGTTACATTGTTGGGTGAAATGACAGGGACCTAATATTTGTAAAATCGTCTATTCAATTGGTGGGTGACATGAACCCAGTTTTGCCATGAATAAACCCCTGCTCTGCATAGTTGACAGGGTCCAAAATTATAAAAAATTGTCTGTTTCATTGGTGGGTGACATTAACCCATTTTTGGGGATGAATAACCCCTTCTCTGCATAGGTGACAGGGAATTAAATTTCTAAAATTTGTCTTTAATTGACGCGCACCCCCCTCCTTTCATTCGATGCTTTAACTTTAAAGGGATTCTGTCACCAGATTTCACCCCTGTCAGCTAAAATTATGCTGATGTTCAGGGCGTCTTCACGATTCCTAATGTGGGCTTATAAATGTCATCTGTGGGCTTATTTAGCTAAAAAACAGCTTTTACTAACCTGTCAGTCAAACAAATAAGGTGCCCAAGGGGATGTTAATGGATGCAAGGTGCCGGCCGCACCCGCTGCCGTTCGTGCCCAGCGCAGCCTTTCCAGACTTCTGCGCCGCCTCCTAATTCTCTGTGCCGCCTCTCGCTCTCCCTCCCTCCCCCCTCCTTCTGCTGTAAGATCTCGCGCTTGCGCACAGGTCTCTGCCTGATGCGCCCATTTGGCTTCTTACAGCGAAGTGTGCATGCGCCGGCACTTCGCTCAACCCCTGTATGTGCGAGATCTTACAGCAGGAGGAGGTGGGAGGGAGAGCGAGAGGCGGCGCAGAAGTCTGGAAAGGCGGCGCTGGGCACGAACGGCGGCGGGTGCGGCCGGCACCTTGCATCCCTTAACATCCCCTTGGGCACCTTATTTGTTTGACTGACAGGTTAGTAAAAGCTGTTTTTTAGCTAAATAAGCCCACAGATGACATTTATAAGCCCACATTAGGAATTCTGAAGACACCCTGAACATCAGCATATTTTTAGCTGACAGGGGTGAAACCTGGTGACAGAATTCCTTTAACAACTTGTACCACATTTCCACTCAATCACATTGGAGCCATTGACCTCCCTTGGATGTGGCATCTCTTTCTCACGCTCCCTCGTGGAACCCTGATTCACCGTTAACCATGATCAACATGGTAGGCGCAGAAAGAACATCGAAAGTTGATAGAAAATATAGCCAAATGGATCGTGGCCGTGACGGGGACGTGCGATCAGGCAGAGTCAACAAAGCGGCAGCAGGGCCTCTCCTGTCTAACGTTTCCACATCCAAAATACCCGAGTGACATTACCTATAATTTTACATTGCTCATTCCAAAAACAGGGCATCTTAAAGGATAACTGTTGTATTTTATTTTTTTGGGAGTATTCGATTGTGGTGATTAATATCACCTTGGTGGCCCTATTTCAACTTTTCACTGTGTATTCAATTACCCCATAATTCCACATTTTTGTTCCCTGTACTGCCTACTTTTACTTGTGATTAAAATAGGGTTGCTAGGCATGGTCCGTCTATCTGTTGAAGGACGGAGCACGCAGCGTGCAAGGTCACATTACTGACAGCCAGGGACTGTAAGTAAATGATTAAAGCCAGGTCCTCCCCAGCAGCTGATAACAGTACCTGGGCTGTGTGCACTTCTCCCTGTCCCTGCGCTTGGCAGATGCTTCCTCACTCAGCAGAGCTGGACAATGCAGAGTCGAAGCAGCGCAGACAAGGGAAGGGAGATCTGCCATCTGCTCAGTATATAAATGAAAGCAACATGTGGTAAGAGGACCCCTTTGTGCTGCAGGAGATTAACCCTTTAGGGGGGAGGGCTCTGGTTACTGACACTTTTGGGGGGCTATTGCTACTGTCTAGTGAGGGCAGGCGGGATTAGCCTCAGGGTGAGGGCAGTGGCGGCCATCTTAACTGAATAGTGAAATTGCAGTTTTATGCAGACTGGTTGCTAAGGGCTGAATCTTATTAAATATGGAGTAAGTCAGTCTAATAGTAACTGATTCTGGAATATCATGTTATTAGTAACTACATATATGAAAATTGAAATTAGGGTCTAAATGTGACAGTTATCCTTTAAGAGTCCTGTATTGGTATTTATCGTCACTACCTCCCCGAGTCGGGAGTGGGCAATTGCCGTGCGCCCCCTCCTTTCATTCGATCCTTCCGCTTTGATAACTTCTCCCAAATTTCTGCTCGATCACATTTAATTTCATACATTGATCTCCCTTGGATGTAGTATCCCTTTCTCAGGCTCCCTCTCCGGCGTGGAACCCTGATTCGCCGCAAACCTTGATCAACATGGTAGGCGCAGAAAAGAACATAGAAAGTTGATAGAGCAGATATCCAATTGGATCATGGACATCACGGGGATGTGCGACATGGTGGAGCAGTGTGTGTGCACACGCCTACACGTACTGACTGATGGGTCTACCCCCTTCAACTTCTGGGTCTCCAAATTGGGCACATGGCCTGAGCTTGCCCTTTACGCCTTGGAGGTGCTGGCCTGCCCTGCAGCCAGTGTATTGTCTGAACGTTTGTTTAGCACGGCTGGAGGGGGTTATCACAGGTTATATTTCCCAATGTTTTGGGGTGTACCCTAATTTAAACAAAATAAATAAATAAATAAAACCAAAAAGCAGTGTAGGCTACGTCCTCCTCCCACCGCCGCTTCCATCTACACCGCCACATCCACCGTCTCCTCAACCTCCTACTCCATATGGACCTTGTCCTCCAAGATCAAGATTATTATTTTTTATTTTTATGTATTTTATGTTATTTTAAGTCATTTCCATATCCACATTTGTTTGCAGAGCACTTGCCATGCTCTTAACCACATTTTGCTGCCATTTGCAGCCCTCTAGCCCTTTCCATGACTTTTTTAGAGCCATTTTAGTGTTCTAAAGTTCGGGTCCCCATTGACTTCAATGGGGTTCGGATTCGGGGTCAAGTTCTAGTCAAGTTCGGGTCCTGAACTCAAACTTTTTTGTGAAGTTCGTCCGAACCCGTTGAACCTGAACATTTAGTTATCCGCTCAACTCTAGTAGTAACACTAAATCATCGACACAGGGCTAAATTGCTGGCAGCTGTAGATTAGCCTTGTACTTTTATAGTCAGACTCCCCTCCAGAAGCTGAATGGAAATGTTGCATTCATAATTTTGCCACTATATCGAAACAATGTATCTGCACTTAGCTATACAACTATCAGATTCTTGAGTAGACTTGTAAATGTATTCTAGCAGGGAAAAGCTATTTCATTCAGCTATGCCGTCATGCGATTCTGTGAACCTTTGTCACAGCAGATACCAGCCAGTTTCTGATTAATCATACATTTTTCAATTGAAGTAGCAAGTCAGTAGCAATAAATCAAGGGCATTGTGTCTGCAGTACGCACTGTCCGTTTGAGCAGACTGAGAGATAAGATTTAAAACCAAAGACAGCTTTGCTCCTCCAATATCTTTTGCTCTAGGACCAGCGTCATCAGGGGTTCAAGCTGGCAGCAAGCAGATTGTGTGAAACTTCAATCTTTTAACCCTTCAGGGCATGACTGAGTGGTAATGTGCCCAATCGTTAAGAGAGGCTTGCTGAAATGTCATAGGGATTTGCCTATCATTAGAGAGGTGAACGGGAAGGTGGGTAAGAATAGAGCCTATCTCAGACAGATGCTGGTGCATGTGTCTGGGAGGGATGGGAAGAGTCTTGCCTGGCTCCTGTGCTGAATTTGGTGGTGCAGAGGTTCATGACAAATTACCTCGAGATGTCAGAGCTGCTGCAGAAAGTGTGTGCTTTTGGCTTTCAACTCACTGCCTCATATTGGGTCTTTCCAAATGCAACATCTCTCAAGTGCAACTCTTAAGTGCACAGACTGAATTATACCAGAATGTGATATTACGGATATGGAATCCACTTTGTCATCACTGCCTACTGATCATCATCCAATTCTCTCATCTCCAGGTATGTCTTGACTGAAGCTTACTGCTGCACCCAGCTTTTCCACAGTTTGATATTGTCCACCCCTCTCATTTTTCCTTCTAAATCCTGGTATCTCTTGACTGAACTATTAATGTCTCTTTCCCTGCTGGATTTATTGAGTATTTGTTTACATTGACTATTTCTACCCCCTCCCCTCTTGGTCATACCTGATTGAACACTGAGTGGTATAAATCTAAGTTCCTAGGTCTTCCAGACGTTGGTCTTTCCAAATGCAACATCTCTCAAGTGAAACTCTTAAGTGCACATACTGAATTATACCACAATTGGACCAAAAGGGGACCACATAGTTAGTGCAAACAATGTTTAAATTTTTCATCTTACTCTTCCCACTTTTCAAAAGCCTCCTGAAATACCCCCACATCCATTCACCCAGCAAGGAACTAATCATCTCTTCCTTCATCTTACCTTCTCATCTGACTGCTTGCACAAACCTGTTTGACAACATAAAACACTTCCTTCCCAAACACACACAGATACCTCATGCCCTCTCCTATTCTCACCTATTAACACTTTCTCTGCTTCTCCTTATTGCTGGTGATATCTCTCCAAATCCAGGCCCCCCTCAGCAAATCCCCACTATCACCTCCATGTCCCACTACAAATCTCCTTCTACAAATTTCTGCAACCCCCTAAACTTAATAACTATTTCTCTGACCCCTGCTCCTTTGGTTCCTCTTGCAGGAGCATTATGGAATGCACGCTCTGTCTGTAACAAATTGTCCTACATTCATGAACTTTTCATCTCTCAAAACCTTTCCTTTCTGGGTCTCACAGAAACATGGCTGACACCCTCTGACACCTCCTCCCCTGCTGCACTCTCTTATAGTGCATTTCAATTCACTCACACCCCCTGCCCCGGCTGCAAACATGGTGGAGGAGTTGGTCTTCTCCTATCAGACACCTGCTCCTACAGCCCAACTCCACTGCCACCCTCCATTACGCTCACCTCATTTGAAGTACACTCTGTTCGCATCTACTCTCCCTCCAACCTTTAAGTAGCCGTCATTTACCGCTCCCCAGGCCCAGCCACCATCTTTCTTGACCACTTTAACACCTGGCTACTACACTTTCTTTCTGCCAACATCCCCACTATCATCATGGGTGACTTCAACATCCCTATTGACACCTGCCACTCGGCCGCTTCTAAACTCCTATCACTCTCTTCCTCCTTCGGCCTATCACAGTGGTCTTCAGCTCCCACCCACAGAGATGGTCACACTCTGGATCTTCTCTTTACCCGCCTCTGCTCCCTATCTAACCTTTCTAATTCGTCTCTCCACCTATCCGACCACAACCTACTCACCTTCTCTTCATTAGTCTCTTCTGCTGCTCCCCCGGTCCACACACTAGCACACCCCCGCAGGAACCTTAAACATCTCGACTTTCGCTTGCTTTCTGACTCTCTTCTCCCACTCTCTACCATCTGTTCCCTCCAAGACCCAGATGCTGCTACCACCCTATATAACACCACCACGGAGGGTGGGTTCCTGCTGCCAGGTATAAAACTGTCCAGCCAGAGCACAGTTTTGGAGGATGAGGAGGAGGATGATGATGATGATGATGAGGAACCGTGTTCACAGCAGGGTGGCACCCAAAGCAGCTCACGGGCATCCCTGGAGCGTGGCTGGGAGATATATAGGGGACACACACAATACACCTCCCACCCAGGGCCGACTTTAATATTGATTGGACCATGGGCAAGAATTTACTTGGGCCCCCTGGATCCCGCCTTCCCACACCCTAGCATGCAATCACGCCCTCCACCACAATACACACACACAAAAAAAAAAGTCCACACACCTGGTAGAGTAGAGTACAGCGAATGACTGTAAGTACTTCCAGTTATGAAGACTCCAGCAGCTCAGGATCAGTGCTCAGGGCTGGAAGTGGGCACCGCTCTGAAGTTCAGGAAGGAGACCGGGGCTCGGCTCACCCTAGCGTTACAGTGCACCCCAGCACCCCACAGTATGCAGTATAGCACCCTATAGTATACAGAATCCCACAGTATGCAGTAAACACCACAATGTAACTCCAAGTCAATCACACTTCTGTGAAATCAAACTGTCCACTTAGGAAGCAACACTGAGTGACAATCAACTTCACATGCTGTTGTGCAAATGGAATAGACAACAGGTGGAAATTATAGGCAATTAGCAAGACACCCCCAATAAAGGAGTGGTTCTGCAGGTGGTAACCACAGACCACTTCTCAGTTCCTATGCTTCCTGGCTGATGTTTTGGTCACTTTTGAATGCTGGCGGTGCTTTTACTCTAGTGGTAGCATGAGACGGAGTCCACAACCCACACAAGTGGCTCAGGTAGTGCAGCTTATCCAGGATTGAACATCAATGCGAGCTGTGGCAAGAAGGTTTGCTGTGTCTGTCAGCGTAGTGTCCAGAGCATGGAGGTGCTACCAGGAGACAGGCCAGTACATCAGGAGACATGGAGGAGGCCGTAGGAGGGCAACAACCCAGCAGCAGGACCGCTACCTCTGCCTTTGTGCAAGGAGGAACAGGAGGAGCACTGCCAGAGCACTGCAAAATGACCTCCAGCAGGCCACAAATGTGCATGTCTCTGCTCAAACGGTCAGAAACAGACTCCATGAGGGTGATATGAGGGCCCGACGTCCACAGGTGGGGGTTGCGCTTACAGCCCAATGCCGTGCAGGACGTTTGGCATTTGCCAGAGAACACCAAGATTGGCAAATTCGCCACTGGCGCCCTGTGCTCTTCACAGATGAAAGCAGGTTCACACGGAGCACGTGACAGATGTGACAGAGTCTGGAGACGCCGTGGAGAACGTTCTGCTGCCTGCAACATCCTCCAGCATGACCGGTTTGGCATTGGGTCAGTAATGGTGTGGGGTGGCATTTCTTTGGAGGGCCGCACAGCCCTCCTTGTGCTCGCCAGAGGTAGCCTGACTGCCATTAGGTACCGAGATGAGATCCTCAGACCCCTTGTGAGACCATATGCTGGTGCGGTTGGCCCTGGGTTCCTCCTAATGCAAGACAATGCTAGACCTCATGTGGCTGGAGTATGTCAGCAGTTCCTGCAAGACAAAGGCATTGATGCTATGGACTGGCCCGCCCGTTCCCCAGACCTGAATCCAATTGAGCACATCTGGGACATCATGTCTCGCTCTATCCACCAACGTCACGTTGCACCACAGACTGTCCAGGAGTTGGCAGATGCTTTAGTCCAGGTCTGGGAGGAGATCCCTCAGGAGACCGTCCGCCACCTCATCAGGAGCATGCACAGGCGTTGTAGGGAGGTCATACAGGCACAGGGAGGCCACAAACACTACTGAGCCTCATTTTGACTTGTTTTAAGGACATTACATCAAAGTTGGATCAGCCTGTAGTGTGTTTTTCCACTTTAATTTTGAGTTTGACTCCAAATCCAGACCTCCATGGGTTGAAAAATTTGATTTCCTTTTATTTATTTTTGTGTGATTTTGTTGTCAGCACATTCAACTATGTAAAGAACAAAGTATTTCAGAAGAATATTTAATTAATTCAGATCTAGGATGTGTTATTTTTGTGTTCCCTTTATTTTTTTGAGCAGTGTACTTGACTTTAGGAGTATTAGTGTTTGCGAATTTTGCTCTATATTCGTTTTTTTTTTAATATTCGCTATATTGCTATATATTCTTGTTTTAGAATATTAGGAATATTCGAAAAAACAAAGTTATAGCAATATAGAGAATATTCGAAAAAAATCGAATATAGAGCAATTTAGCTAATATAGTGCTATAATCTTCTTTGTCTAATAGTTGTAAGTTGAAAAATTCTCCATAAAAAATTCAAATCCGAAAATTTGCATATTACACAATCATTACCTTTCCGATTTTTCGAGTAAAAAAAAAACGTGAATTTTCGAATTTGAGAATATTCGACTAATATTCTACTAAATATTTGCGAAATATCGCGAATTCGAATATGACCCCTGCCGCTCATCACTACAAGCCCAACGACTGCAATTTATTGATAAGCCTTCTATGTGGGACAGTATCAAAAGCCTTAATAAAGTCTAGATAAGCGATGTCTACTGCACCTCCGCCATCAATTATTTTAGTCACCCAATCAAAAAATCTATAAGATTAGTTTGACATGATCTCCCTGAAGTAAACCCATGCTGTTTTTCATCTTTCAATCCATGGGATTTTAGATGTTCCACAATCCTCTCCTTAAGTATGGTTTCCATTAATTTCCCCACTATTGATGTCAGGCTTACTGGACTATAGTTGCCCGATTCCTCCCTACTACCTTTCTTGTGAATGGGCACAACATTTGCTAATTTCCAATCTTCTGGGACGACTCCTGTTGCCAGTGATTGGTTATATAAATCTGTTAATGGTTTTGCTAGTTCACCGCTGAGCTCTTTTAATAGCTTTGGGTATATCCCATCAGGCCCATGTGACTTATTTGTATTAATTTTAGACAGCTGACTTAGAACCTCTTCCTATGTGAAGACACATGCATCAAAAGATTCATTAGTCTTCTTCCCTTACAGAGGTCCCTTTCCTTCATTTTCCTTTGTAAAAACTGAACAGAAGTATTCATTGAGGCAGTCAGCTAGTTCTTTATCTTCTTCCATATACCTTCCTTCTTTTATTTTTAATTTTGCAATTCCTTGTTTTAGTTTCCTTTTTTCATTTATGTATCTGAAGAATGCCTTATCGCCCTTTTCCCCTGACTGAGCTAATTTCTCTTCTGCCTGTGCTTTAGAAACTCTTATAACTTGTTTGGCCTCTCTCTGCCTAATCTTATAAATTTGCCTGTCATCCTCGTTTTTTTTTTTTTATAATTCATAAATGCTATCTTTTTGTTTTTAATGATTTTGGCCACTTCTGCTGAGTACCACAGTGGTCTCTTCCTTTTTTTGATTTTACTGACAAGCCTAATGCAATTTTCTGTTGCCTTCAATAGTGCCACTTTTAAGTAGTCCCATTTCTCCTGGACTCCAATGAAACTGTTCCAATCTGATAGGGACTCGTATACCACTAATCTAATTTTAGAAAAGTCTGTTTTTCGAAAATCTAAAACTTTTGATTTTGTGTGGTGTGACTCAGTCACTGTACTTATAGTAAACCACACTGACTGGTGATCACTAGATCCCAAGCTTTCCCCTAAAGTAATATCAGATACCAAATTCCCATTTGTGAATACTAAATCTAAAATGGCCTCCTTCCAGGTTGGCTCCTCAACTACTTGCTGTAGAGATAATCCCAGTAGGGAATTTAGAATATCTGTATTCCTGGCAGAACTAGCTATTTTGGTTTTCCAGTTTACATCAGGAAGATTGAAGTCTCCCATAATGATAACTTCCCCCTTCAATGTCATTTTAGCTATTTCCTCAACTAGTAGACATCTAATTCTTTGACTTGGCTAGGTGGTCTATATATCACACCTACACCAGTTACCTTATGATTATCAAGCTGCAAGGTAACCCAAACTGACTCTAAATTGTTCTCGCTAACTTGTATCAAATTAGATTTTATGTTATCTTTCACATACAGGGCCACCCCTTCCCCCTTCTTGCCTTCTCTGTCTTTCCTGTATAGAGAGAACCCTGTTATTGTTCTATCCCAGTCATTACTCCCATTGAACCACGTCTCAGTAACAGCCACTACATCTATATTCTCAGATGCCATTATAGCCTCAAGTTCAATGATCTTATTCCCTAAACTGCGAGCATTTGTAGACAAGAATCTGAGCTTATTTCAGATATTTAGAGAGGGCTCACCTGTTGCTCAAGAAATGAAAGGGTGCACCTACAAAAGGATTCACCCAATCCTTTGAAAGATTTAAGAAAACAATTTAAAATAGTAGGGCACACCACTACTTGATGTCTCACGGATATTTATTATAACATATAATATTTATGACATATACAGTAAAATTACTAAAACATATAAATTACTACTAAAATGTGATCATCAATAATATAGTCAGCTGGGTCATGAACACAAATTAATATATTCGACTGGACTGTAATCTTTCTTATGGGTTGGTAACCCCGATATAATGTCCCAGGAAAAAGTTCAATCCAATGGTTAGATTCAATATTAATATGGAAGTCACTTATGTTACCACTGGATCGCGGTAATGTCGCAGAAAAAACGCTGCCTATTTGCAAGACTATGCCGGAGTGGTTTTACTCACTGTTATAGATGATGCCGGTTTCCATATCACTCGTGGCGTCCCACGTATAGTGAAAGTCTTTTATAGGCTGCGGTATAGTGCGGTTTTCAGTTGCGGCAGAAGTAAATGGAAGAAAAACTTGCGGGATCCTCGGTGGTTGTAGTTAGCTGTGCCGTCTCAGAGATCACCTGGAAGTATATACCTTCTGCAGTATTTGTTCACAGTATGCAGGGTTAACTCTCACCAGGAAATGAAGAGCTCAACGTAAAAAGACGGATATCCAGCTTTTCTTTACAACAGGCTGCAGATTCACCGATCCCTTCCTTAAAGCGCTTATTGATCTTCAGTTCTGTACTTTCATATCATGGGAATGATTACCATACGCGTTTCGGAGACTACGGCTCCTTCTTCAGTGGTTAAATTTCCCATGAGAATGGTCTGTCTTTATATACCTATACAGGTGTGGTTTTAATTAATTGATTGGCTTGGGCCGTTTTGTGGGAAGTGACGCGAATTTCTTTTAAAGTTCATGCTGACAGACTATATGCACATTTAAAACGTTTATCTCTTATTTAAAACACATATTAAATCAATATGTCACTTTATATTGCACATATGTTACGGAATATTTAAAAATATAAGAGTAAAAATCAAAATAAGTCAAACAAACTTGCTGCTTGAATATATATAGACTCATAGTTTAAACCATATATATACTGCATTCAATAGTATTTGTATCGTATGGATTGGCTATTTAATAATGTTCATAGTATCGCTGATCTAAATGTCGCAGACAGAGAGTAAAAACTAATGTATCAGCCGCCATGCGGTAAATATGCGGTTTTTTGGTGCTGTAAATATTCGCATTGCGTTTTCACTGTATTTTTATTCCCTGTCTACACCAGTGCCGCTACGCATTGGTTAGACCCCGCAATTTCACATTGATCACATATAATCTATAAAAAAGGATAAAAATATAAATATATAAAAATTTATGTCTAAATACATGTTCATTGTTTTAATTTAATTGTTCAAATTCTATACATAAAACAGTAATATAAGATAGAAAGTGCGGAATGCATTCCGCACTTTCTATCTTATATTACTGTTTTATGTATAGAATTTGAACAATTAAATTAAAACAATGAACATGTATTTAGACATAAATTTTTATATATTTATATTTTTATCCTTTTTTATAGATTATATGTGATCAATGTGAAATTGCGGGGTCTAACCAATGCGTAGCGGCACTGGTGTAGACAGGGAATAAAAATACAGTGAAAACGCAATGCGAATATTTACAGAACCAAAAAACCGCATATTTACCGCATGGCGGCTGATACATTCGTTTTTACTCTCTGTCTGCGACATTTAGATCAGCGATACTATGAACATTATTAAATAGCCAATCCATATGATACAAATACTATTAAATGCAGTATATATATGGTTTAAACTATGAGTCTATATATATTCAAGCAGCAAGTTTGTTTGACTTATTTTGATTTTTACTCTTATATTTTTAAATATTCCGTAACATATGTGCAATATAAAGTGACATATTGATTTAATATGTGTTTTAAATAAGAGATAAACGTTTTAAATGTGCATATAGTCTGTCAGCATGAACTTTAAAAGAAATTCACGTCACTTCCCACAAAACGGCCCAAGCCAATCAATTAATTAAAGCCACACCTGTATAGGTATATAAAGACAGACCATTCTCATGGGAAATTTAACCACTGAAGAAGGAGCCGTAGTCTCCGAAACGCGTATGGTAATCATTCCCATGATATGAAAGTACAGAACTGAAGATCAATAAGCGCTTTAAGGAAGGGATCGGTGAATCTGCAGCCTGTTGTAAAGAAAAGCTGGATATCCGTCTTTTTACGCTGAGCTCTTCATTTCCTGGTGAGAGTTAACCCTGCATACTGTGAACAAATACTGCAGAAGGTATATACTTCCAGGTGATCTCTGAGACGGCACAGCTAACTACAACCACCGAGGATCCCGCAAGTTTTTCTTCCATTTACTTCTGCCGCAACTGAAAACCGCACTATACCGCAGCCTATAAAAGACTTTCACTATACGTGGGACGCCACGAGTGATATGGAAACCGGCATCATCTATACAGTGAGTAAAACCACTCCGGCATAGTCTTGCAAATAGGCAGCGTTTTTTCTGCGACATTACCGCGATCCAGTGGTAACATAAGTGACTTCCATATTAATATTGAATCTAACCATTGGATTGAACTTTTTCCTGGGACATTATATCGGGGTTACCAACCCATAAGAAAGATTACAGTCCAGTCGAATATATTAATTTGTGTTCATGACCCAGCTGACTATATTATTGATGATCACATTTTAGTAGTAATTTATATGTTTTAGTAATTTTACTGTATATGTCATAAATATTATATGTTATAATAAGAATCTGAGCTTGTAATAGAATAGCTGGGCACTCTCAAGATATTAGAACCATACAGAAGTTTTTTGATCTAGAAACAACAATAAAAACAACAATAAAAAGGATATTACCCACTTGTTAAAATCACTATAAAAACTCAACAATAAATAGCATATACTAGATTGATGAATGGTAGTCTATAAGATATTCTATTCTGGATACCAGTACTTAAAACCTAAATGGCATATATAGCAAATACAAACACAAAATACTTTAAAATCGATGAAAAAAAAAAAAAATATTCGCATAAATATTCGTATCCGAATATACAATATGAAATCTTCGCAGGGAACGTAATGGCTACAATTTTCGTATAGCTCTCTCCCTTCTGACACAAATTAATTCCAGAATGAAATAATGCCAACAATGTCCATAATGTCCTGAAAAATCCAGTACAATAATGATTGGGGGCAACGTTGATTACTTACTGTCCTACACTGGAATAAGCCAGCAAAATGTAGCGGCGTCCCGCTATGTATTCAAACCAGCGGCGTCCCACTGGGATATTAACACTGCAGTTGTAATAAATATTCTGCCGGTAAAGTTCGAAAGTAGTTCGAAAGTAGTCTTACCGTATGTCTTTCCTCACAAAATCGCTATAAAATCGCTTTGCTGATTCATTCTTTGTGTATAGAAACCAGTTTTATTCGAGCGATAAGAATCTGAGCTTGTCATTTCTTAACCTTTGTGCTACTGGCATCTTCTGGCATTGTTCCGGGGGGCAGTTGGACTGCTGGATTATCACTCTTTTGCCCCCCTTTCCTAGTTTAATTGCTCCCTAGCAAATACTTGGAACTGTTCACCGAGGACATTTGTTCCCTTGAGAGAAAGATGCAAACCATCTTTCTTGTACAGTTCTTTTCCATTCCAACAAGAGCTAACATGAGACACAAAGCCAAACCCTTGGTTCAGACACCATTCACCAAGCCATACATTGAATTCCTTAATGTGCATCTTTCTGTCATGCTGAAGGTTATGCACAGGCAAAACTGCAGAGAATGCAACCTCCCGTATATCCTTTCCAAGTGTGTGAAAAGCTTCTTTCACCTTTGAAACCTCATTGCAAGCCAGATCATTTGTCCCAAGATGGACAATAACATCCACCTCCCTTTCCTGCTTTGCTTGCCTAACAATATTAAGGATCCGTCGTCTATCCCTGCTAGCGGTAGCACCAGGGAGACATCTCACAACACCATTCTCCTCAAACTTCACACCTCTTATGATGGAATCGCCCACCAACAGCTGCTTACTATCAGTCCTCACCTTCTTCTTTTTGTCTTTCGCTGCAGTCTTGCATACTTTAGGCATGGGAGATGATTGTTCCTCACCCACTGTGCTTGAGCCATCCTCCATGTTGCTCTTGCACTCTGAAAGGGCTGCAAATGAATTATGGAGAGCCACAGACTGTGGGACATGTCTTCTATCCACAACTTTCAGTCTACCAGAACCTGCAGTAACCCATCTTCCATTTCTAGAGGGCCTCTGTGGCAGTGGCATTGCAACGTTCTCAGCCTGAATTTGTTTAACAGTTAATTTACAAATCTCATATTTCAAAAAGGCTATTTCCTGCTGCATTATGGAGAGCTGTCTACAGATCAGACAGTATCCAAACCTCCGAAGAGTGGAACCTGAAATAAAAGCACAACAACAGTATACAGCCCCCCATAGTATACAGTAGAGCAGTATAGCACCCCACAGTATACAGCACCCCACAGTATACAGCCCCCCATGGTATACAGTAGAGCAGTAGAGCACACCACACTATACAACACCCCACAGTATACAGTAGAGCAGTATAGCACCCCACAGTATACATCACCCCACAGTATATAGCCCCCCACAGTATACAGCCCCCCACAGTATACAGCCCCCCACAGTATACAGCCCCCACAGTATACAGCCCCCCCACAGTATACAGCACCCCACAGTATAAAGTAGAACAGTGTAGCACCCCACAGTATACAGCACCCCACAGTATACAGTAGCTTATAGTATATTAGTATAACAGCCCCTGTCACCTTTTCCTGATGTAATCTTCACAAAAAAAGCTCCACAGTTAAGGCAAACTTCTCTGCAGCAACACTCCTGTTAGAAAGGATCTTTGTTTACCTCATAGCCATGTGACCAGTAACATTGCTAGGTTACTGGTCACATGGTGATGATGTAATCTAAGGTCCTTTCTCCTAAGAGAATCACAGCTCTCACAGTTCGCTGCTTGGAGTGTCGGAAGGCATGGCATGGCAGCACCCCCTGTGTAGCTGACAGCCTGACACCCAGGTCAGTTGCCAGCAGGGCTCAAGAGGGAGCTGCCTTGGGCCCCCCATGAGCAACTGGGCCCGGGGCAGCTGCCCCTTTTGCCCCTTGTTAAAGACGGCCCTGCTCCCACCGAAGACAGCTTGTTGTTGCCTTTGGGCAGCCTGGCACACATGAGTGACTACATGCATCAGTGCCTGCGCAATGACAGCTGAGTTGCCCTCATTCTTACCAGTGCTGACTACTGGGTGGCCACTCTTCTGGATCCCCACTACAAGGTTAACGTGCTGTCCTTACTTCCGTCATTGGAGCATTATCGGAAAATGTGTGAATACAAGAACACGCTGGTAGACTCACCACTGATGGCATTCCCATTTGACAGTGGGAGATCAATGGAAGCACGAGGTGGAGGAGGAGGAAGTCGCCAACGCAGCTCAGAAGGCAGGCTTAGCATGGCCGAAATGTGGATACCTTTGTCAGCATGCCACAACATCCAGCACCACCATCTGATACGGATCGGATTAGCAGGAGGCAGTGTTTAAGCAACATGGTGGAAGAGTACATGTCCACACATCTGCACATACTGACTGATGGGTATGTCTCTAACTTCTAGGTCTCCAAATTGGGCACATGGCCTGAGCTTGCCCTTTATGCCTTGAAGGTGCTGGCCTGCCCTGCGGCAAGTGTATTGCCTGAACGTGTGTTTAGCATGGCAGGGGGTGAGAGCATGAACAGGCACATCTGCCTGTCCACAGCCAACATGGACAAGCTCATGTTCATCAAAATGAACCGGGCATGGATCCCACAGTAGACAAGTATACCATCCCGCAGCAGTTCAGTTTGTTAATTCTGTTTACCATTTCCCAATGTTTTGGGGCCTCCCCATATTGAAAAAAAAAAAAGAAAGAAAACAAAAATATAAAAAAACAGTGTTGGCTACTACTTCCTCCACCTACTCCACCTCTTCCACCTACACCGCCATGTCCACTTCCTCCTCCACTCGGACCTCCACCTCCCGCTTCAAGATTAGAGAAGTATACCGGCCTCACCAAGCCATTGTTGTACTCCAATGCAGTTTGTTCGTTCTGTTTGCCATTTCCTAATGTTTTGAGGCCTCCCCAATTAAAAATAAATAAAAAAATGAAAAAGTAAATAAAATAAAAAATAAAAAAATACAAAAACAATGTTGGCTACCTCCTCCTCCTCTGCCTCTTCCACCTACACTGCCACATCCACCTAAACCTCTTACTCCACTTGGACCTCACCTCCTAGTTCAAGATTCTAATATTTTTTTTTTCTATTCTATATTATTTTAAGTAATTTCCCTATTCACATTTGTCTGCAGGCAATTGTCCTGCTCGTTTAACCATTTTGCTTCATTTTGCAGCCCTCTAGCCCTTACTACAACTATTCCCCATTGACTTCTATGGGGTTCGGATTCGAGTTCGGGTCAAGTTCGGGTACCCAAACCAAACTTTGAACTAAAATTCGGCTGAACCTGTCAAACCCGAACATCTACGGGTCGGCTCATCGATGTCAAGATGTCTTCAACTGTTTCATAGAGGAATTTCTAGCAGTCAACAACCTCTCACCAAGAGGTACAATTCCCAACAGTAGCCTCTGAAAGCCTTTTTATGGGGCTGCGGGAGAAGCACTTTTATGTGCTCTCTTGTGGGAAGGACCATTGTCTAATCAGACCACACCTTAAATCACTTACATACCTGCATGAGACAAAACTGCATGCTGAGTTTTTTTAAGCAATCGGACGTTTTGCTTAGGTGTGCGTTTTTTTTTTTTTCAATGAGTGTATTTAGTCCATTATGCAACCTAAAAAACAATGAACTAATCCCTGAATTTTTCCAAATAAGCCCTTAGTTTATCAGCTAGATTATATGACTCATCTATTTGTGTCACAGTTATGGCACTTAGACATCTACGTTGTAATGAGCTCCTACTGAGACATCATTCAAGCTGTCTGACCTTTTCTTGTTTCTGGTCAAGTTAATTATACACATTTTTTTGTTGTTGCTGTGGCTCCAAGCTTTTCAGATTTTCCTGTTTGCTCTTCAGCATCTGAAATCTGGTGAGCTAAACAATTCCACTAAATGATTTCATGTTTAAATAATACATTTGATTGCATGTTTATAAAAAAAAAAAACAATAATGAAAGTTATTCAATTTGTCATATTATTTGTGTAAAAGTTAGTAATTTTCCATAGTTGCTTATCAAAGAGTGGACAGGACTTAGGCCTCCTGCGCTCAAACGTGTGAGCCCCGTGGCCATGCTGGCCGCAATGCACAAACACTGACCGTGGGGCAGCCGCAGTGGATCGCGGACCCATTCACTTTAATGGGTCCACCATCTGCCCCTTCCGCAAAAAGATTGGACATGTTCTATCTTTTTGCAGAACGGAAGTACGGGACGAAATCCCACGGAAGCACTCCGTAGTGCATCCGAATGGGTTCCATTACGTGCTTCTGTTTCACACCATTCCGCATCTCTGGATTTGCGGACCCATTGAAGTGAATGGGTCCGTATCCGTGAGAATGCACACGGAACGGTGCCCGTGTATTGCGGATACGCAAAACGGCAACGGGACATCTACGGTCGTGTGCAGGAGGCCTTAGTAGAAGGGATGGGGCCACTGTCAGTCTGACAAATTTACTACAATTTATTGCAGAAATTGGTGGAAATATGGCAAAAATTCTCTGCAGCTCAAAAATGGTGTGGGTTTGATTTTCTGTTGCACTGACTGCCAAAAGATGCACCAAATTTATTATTAATAGTGTTGAGCGAGCATGCTTGGCTGAACTGCTGTTCGGCTCGAGCATCTCTATGAGTATTATGACAAGCTTATTAGTGTAGCCTTTTGCATGGAAAATTCACCATAGAAATTGGCGATTAGAATATTTGCGATCTACACTAGGATGCTATCTGATACTGGGAAAGCTGGGTAATAACTCAGTGATAAAATCTGACACTGGGAAAGCTGGGTAATAACTCAATGAAGATATCTGACACTGGGAAAGCTGGGTAATAACTCAGTGATAAAATCTGACACTGGAAAAGTTGGGTAATAACTCAGTGAAGATATCTGACACTGGGAAAGCTGGGTAATAACTCAGTGATGATATATGGCACTGGGAAAGCTGGGTAATAACTCAGTGTAGATCGCGAATATTCTAATCGCAAATTTTTATTGCAAATTTTCCATGCAAAAGATTACACTAATAAGCTTGTCATAAGACTCATAGTCTAATATTCTTGTCAGAAGACTATGAAACCAATAGATGGCGCTATTGAGTTATGAACAGCGTCATCTATTGGTTTCATAGTCTTCTGACAAAACTATTAGTCTACTCTTGTCATAAGACTGTGAAACCAATAGATGGCACTGTTCATAACTCAATAGCACCATCTATTGGTTTTCATAGTCTTATGACAGCTGAAAAACAAGGCAGATTCTGCTCATTTGCATGTCTTTCCCATATGCCCATGCTTATGTAAATTCGTTTTTACATGACAAAACTGTATAGAAAGGTTATCGAATATTATTTTAGGACAATCAGAAGACTTTTTGTCGCCCTAATGATATTGATCTAGGTGTGCAGGTCCACCCAAGCCAGCCAACAGATGCAAAATATCTTTGAGGTTTACTGGTTCTCAGTCAGATGTGAGCTGGTTTGGAATATATCATAGTGCACAAGGCTGCCATTGTGAGGTATGCGAACTGTTATCTGTCTCATGGATAGATTGATGGCTTTCACATACCTGGCTTTTGGCATATAGCCTTTGTGTGGTTGTCTATTGTATGTCGTACATAATAGGAGTCTAAGGCGCATCCAGCTATTCTCTTGATGCTATTTCCAAACCATTTTGATGGTGTTTCCATCAATTTCTAACCTTTTTTTATGAACCAGACACCCTCTTCTCTTCCGAGCAGGGGGTGCCTCTGGTTCTCCCATTGACTTCCATTGTGCTCGGTGGAACACACGAGCATACCGATGTGTTCGGCCAGAGCACCCGAGCACACGAGCACTTTGGTGCTCGTTCAACACTAATTGTTAATATATAATAATAATGCATTTTAGCATACATGGGGTTCAAACTGATATATAAAACATAACAAACAGGACTTCCTCTCTGCTTTCAAGTGGTTATTTTGGTTTATCTTATATAAGCATATAATTGTAGGATACGCCACCATTATTTTGTTTTTGAGAAATTGCATAAAGAGGAAATTCCTTAGCTATGCCCTCCCTTACTATGAAGTTTAAGAATTCCAATTTCTTATGATGCAAATTTGATACATTGTCCTGTAGATACATAGCGGGAGATTTATTATGACTGGCACTTTCTGCACTGGTCTTGATATCCCCTGCACCACTGCAGGATGCACCTAAGTTATGATGAGGCACACGCCTTGTCATAAATAAGGCTCATCCTGCTACAATCCGTGCACCTAGACAGAAATCTACGGCAGATCAGAGCTGACGTAGATTTCTGGCATCATTTGTGCTAAACTGAAGATAAATTTGTCGGGAGGCCTGCCGCTCCCACTTCCAGCCCTTGTCACATACCCTTTTAGAGATGCAACAATTTTTTGAAAAGTTGCAGTTAAAAAGTTGCAAAAGCACATAGTTTGTAACTTTATAATGCCACTTTTCAGGCACAAGTGAGAATATAAATCTCTTACTTATAGCGTAAACTTTGCCCGACATTTAAAGCTGATCATCTACAGTGCCACTCCTCTCAGGATATCTCAAACCTAGGTAAGGTAAGGAAAGATCTGTATGTTAATGAAAATGTTACCTTTAGCTTATAGTTGTTTGGTCTTCCAGATGGCTAATGAGTTTTCTAAAATAAATATAATTAAGGAGCTCCCTCTGGTGACAACTGCAAAGAGCCAGATTTTTATCACTGAATTTTGTTGGTGCAAGGAGAGTCAAAATGTGATTACTGTCCTAGCACTGCCTATTAGAGGAAAGTCACTAATTGTGTGGGGCATCTGGTAGCAGTATACTGTAGGAGGCATCATGTTGGCACTGTTATGAAGGACACACTGCTGAAATATTGTTTATTGGGGGCACTTTTCTTACACTGTTTATGAGGTGGCACTCTGCTGGGACTATTTATGAAGGCACTGATGCTATTTATTAAGTTAATTTATTGAGGTGTTTCCTATACTTATGGGTGATTTTAGATTTAGAAAAATATTTATGTGGTGCCAAAGCACATTGTCCCTCAAGTCTACATGAAATTACCTCTTAAAAGGTGGTGATTATGATTTAAAATCAATCCTGAAAATTGAAGTACATACAACTGTAGAGAGGTTCACAACTTAAAAATAAGGCAAAATAAGTTCTGCAGAATTTGCACTTGCTCATCAGAGGACATAAGAATTATCCAGTGGATCTACAGTCGGTTATAATCTGACAACAGGATAAGAGTTGGGCATATCATATATGTAGCGACCAATTACATCCTATTATATCAACAATAGAAAAGCCAAATGTCTATAAGAATGCATGCAGGAGGATTCACATAATGTATGACGAGCCGTGTACCTAATCATAAATTAGCCGCATATTCCAGCAGCACAGGGGATATTAAGATCAGTGCAGAAAACGCTGGTCTTGATAAATCTTCCCCCATAGACTGGAGTCACGAGCGGTGGAACCACAATCTTTAATGTCCTAATAGCGTACACTGCGTGCAGAATTATTAGGCAAATGAGTATTTTGACCACATCATCCTCTTTATGCATGTTGTCTTACTCCAAGCTGTATAGGCTCGAAAGCCTACTACCAATTAAGCATATTAGGTGATGTGCATCTCTGTAATGAGAAGGGGTGTGGTCTAATGACATCAACACCCTATATTAGGTGTGCATAATTATTAGGCAACTTCCTTTCCTTTGGCAAAATGGGTCAAAAGAAGGACTTGACAGGCTCAGAAAAGTCAAAAATAGTGAGATATCTTGCAGAGGGATGCAGCACTCTTAAAATTGCAAAGCTTCTGAAGCGTGATCATCGAACAATCAAGCGTTTCATTCAAAATAGTCAACAGGGTCGCAAGAAGCGTGTGGAAAAACCAAGGCGCAAAATAACTGCCCATGAACTGAGAAAAGTCAAGCGTGCAGCTGCCAAGATGCCACTTGCCACCAGTTTGGCCATATTTCAGAGCTGCAACATCACTGGAGTGCCCAAAAGCACAAGGTGTGCAATACTCAGAGACATGGCCAAGGTAAGAAAGGCTGAAAGACGACCACCACTGAACAAGACACACAACCTGAAACGTCAAGACTGGGCCAAGAAATATCTCAAGACTGATTTTTCTAAGGTTTTATGGACTGATGAAATGAGAGTGAGTCTTGATGGGCCAGATGGATGGGCCCGTGGCTGGATTGGTAAAGGGCAGAGAGCTCCAGTCCGACTCAGACGCCAGCAAGGTGGAGGTGGAGTACTGGTTTGGGCTGGTATCATCAAAGATGAGTTTGTGGGGCCTTTTCGGGTTGAGGATGGAGTCAAGCTCAACTCCCAGTCCTACTGCCAGTTTCTGGAAGACACCTTCTTCAAGCAGTGGTACAGGAAGAAGTCTGCATCCTTCAAGAAAAACATGATTTTCATGCAGGACAATGCTCCAATACAAGCGTCCAAGTACTCCACAGCGTGGCTGGCAAGAAAGGGTATAAAAGAAGAAAATCTAATGACATGGCCTCCTTGTTCACCTGATCTGAACCCCATTGAGAACCTGTGGTCCATCATCAAATGTGAGATTTACAAGGAGGGAAAACAGTACACCTCTCTGAACAGTGTCTGGGAGGCTGTGGTTGCTGCTGCACGCAATGTTGATGGTGAACAGATCAAAACACTGACAGAATCCATGGATGGCAGGCTTTTGAGTGTCCTTGCAAAGAAAGGTGGCTATATTGGTCACTGATTTGTTTTGGTTTTGTTTTTGAATGTCAGAAATGTATATTTGTGAATGTTGAGATGTTATATTGGTTTCACTGGTAAAAATAAATAATTGAAATGGGTATATATTTGTTTTTTGTTAAGTTGCCTAATAATTATGCACAGTAATAGTCACCTGCACACACAGATATCCCCCTAAAATAGCTAAAACTAAAAACAAACTAAAAACTACTTCCAAAAATATTCAGCTTTGATATTAATGAGTTTTTTGGGTTCATTGAGAACATGGTTGTTGTTCAATAATAAAATTAATCCTCAAAAATACAACTTGCCTAATAATTCTGCACTCCCTGTATATGGACCAAGGCTAGTGAGGTGAGATAACTGAGCAATGTAGTACAGTTAAAACTCAAACTCATGACTCAAATTAATTAAAGGAGTTGTCTCACTTTGGTAATTTGCATTTAGCATGTAAAGAAAGTTATTACGAGCAACTTACTAATATACTGCTATTATCCATATTGCTTCCTTTGCTAGCTGGATACATTTTTCCATCACACTATACACTGCTCGTTTCTAGGGTTACAGACCACCCTGCAGTCCAGTGTCGGTGGCTGCGCTTGCACAATATTGGAAAAAGAGCTAGCCTATGTGAGCTCCCATGGTACCGGCCACCAGAGAGGCTGATGCTTTTTCCTATAGTGTGCAAGAACGGCCACCACTGATAGATTTGAGGGTGGTCTGTAACCATGGAAATTAACAGTGTATAATGTGATGGAAAAATGAATCCAGCCAGCAAAGGAAGCAATATGGATAATAACAATGCATTAGTAAGTGGCTTGTATTAACTGTCTCTACATGATAAATGCCACTTTCTGAAGTGAGAGAAGCCCTTTAACTTGTCGCGATATATCTTGAAACAAGAGCCAGTGAAAAACAATGGAAGGAGTCGGCTTAACACAACTGGTTTAATTATCAAATCTAGTTAAGCTGGTGTGTTAACCCTACTACTTGTGTACATACTAAATAGCTTTAAACAGTGAAGTTTTAAAAGTAAGATAACTTATTCTATTGTATGCATTTGCATATGAATCGTGAAAAGCATCAATGAAATGTCACAGATCAAAAAATGCTACCAAATCCATACAAACCAAATCTTGTGATCTAGTGGCTAGATGTACCTATGCATTTGCTATGTTTACATGGGACAGTTTTGAAAATGACTTTTACAGTTTTTCACTTGCTAAGTATAAAAACAATCCCAGTTGTCTAAGGGCTGTATTACATTCAAAGATCAGGTAGACGATTGTCAGGAGGGAAACATTCCTTCCTGGTAATAGCCTGCTTGTTAGCGGAGGAGACCACCGCTATTACATGCCACCGCTCGTCCCTATACTGACTAGTAGTTTGCCGGCAGCAGATTGTGATTAGACAGCATGTTTGGCCAGTGACAAACAATGATTTTTAAACATGCTTAAACATCTGTATTGTCGATGAACGAACAATTGTTGTTCATCGGTAAATTGGCGTCAGTATTACACTGTCAGATCATCACTAACTGAGTTTCCAGATAATCTGTCAGTGTAATGGAGTCGTATGCAGAGAGAAAATTCTTCTTGACCCAGCACTATGCCTAATTGATTTCTCAAGAAGGTGCATTTAGAATGAATAACACCTAAAAGGCTAAAACACAAACAAACAACAACAAAAAGCAATGCAAAGAATAACTCCACAATGGTGACGCATTGTATACCCTACATGGACTTTGACTTCTAGGACAAAATGCCGTGAAAAACATAAACAGTCATAAGCATGTGTAAAGCTCTTATATTAGTACCTTACAAGGAACATACATAATTGGATCATTTAAAGGGTTTGTCCCATTTAACAGTTTCGACAGTGAGATGGGACTAAGTGGCAGCCCCAAGAAGCCGAACTTATGGAAACAGACGAGCAGGCAAGCACACAACTGTATCCATAACTCCTATTGTAGTGAATGGGAGCTATGCAGACAGCCAAGAAGAAGAAATAAACCTCAGCACTCCCAGGTCTTCAAGAAGTAGATAGTTTATTCACCAAAATGTGCTACTTCTTGAAGATCTGGGAGTGCTGTGGTTCATTTCTGCTTCTTAGATGTCTGGGGGACCACGGACGGGTACCCATCACCACTGGCAACACTACTATACAGACTAAAGAACCTAACCTGTAAATGCTGCTACATATCACAATGAACTTTTCTTAGCTATGCAGACAAGGTAGCAGAACAAGCTACACTGCTCCTGTTACTCCAAGGGGCAAACCCTTTAGGAAATTTTAAAGATATCACATTTAGCTGAATACAGACTGATCATAAATATTAGTGATGAGTGGCAGGGGCAATATTCGAATTTGCAATATTTCGCAAATATTTTATAGAGTATTCGTTATATATTCGCAAATTCGAGATTATATTCTTGATTGCAAAAATCGGCAATGTAATACTCGCGTAATGCGAGCAAAATAGAGGCGTGGGTCGCTTATGCTAAATTTTTCAAGCTGGTATAAGTTTTCTGAGACTGGAGAAAATGGTTTGCATGACAGAACATTAGAATAGCTTTATATGCAGATAGAGTGCTCGATTGTGCTCGAATATGTTCTCGATTGCGAATTTTTGGCAATATCTGCTACACTATAGATCAATCTACATCATCCCGACCACCAAGGGATGGTCCCTTGGTTGTCGCGATTATGGTTGTCGCGATTAGATCAATCTAACCTACACTGACTATCTCTCCCTAACTATCTGAATTATATAAATATAAGCTTACTGTCTAATGTAATAACACAGAAAAGCACAGAGCACAGCAATGACACTGCTCTCTCTTTCATAACTGCAATAAACTTTAGAAAATAGCTGCTGGTGAGGTTCTTATATAGTAAGGGGTAGGCAACTTTTCTATTGGTTGCTAGGGATGCTGCTAAGCTGTGACAAAGCCTTCTCATTGGCCCATAAGCTAGAAGAAGGCAGGGATGATCACCTGATGTGTACTGTGTTAAAAATTCGTCATTACGAATATATAGCACTATATTCTAAATATTCGCAAATTCTCGAAGTGCCGATAAAAATTTGCTTTTCGAATCTTTGCACTCAACACTTATAGATACAGTATAACAAAACACATAATGGTAAAGTTATTCATCAGTAGCTTCCATTAACTTCAGTATGGTAGTTCTTACACGTGCACTTCATGTGCTTATTAATTCAGAATCTGGAAGGTCTGCTGAATATTGAACTAATGATAGTCAGTCCAGCTTTTCACATGTTGAACCTTTTTTTAGTTTACTATTTCAAATATGTAGGATATTCTATAGTTCTATGTGTCGACTTTATGTGAGCCACTAAAAATGAAATATTTTGATCTGTATTTACATTTTATCTATAGGAAAGGTCTCCTTCTTCTTTCCCCTCACCAGTTTGTTGGTGCTGCACTCCGAAAATGGCTGCTGATGGAGGATCTTATCAGTGGTCTTATCATTCACTTACACTAGGGATATACTGCACATGTGCTAGCTTCTGTCTCCGTCCCCACTGTAAATGAATGGAGGCTGCTGATGGACAAGACTATCCTTCAGCAGCCAATTTCGGATTGCAGCGCCAGCAAACAGGTGAGCAGACCTTGTAAGTAAACATGAATTATTCATATTAAATCATCGGACATTGGTGCCAATTAATTACTGATGTTTATTACTAGCTGCTTGCTTGTGCTATTCCCAGCACATGTACAGCTAGGGATAGAGGCCATCCCCTTTAAAGTGAATAAGGGACATTTATCAAAACTGGCATTCCCATAGGCCAGTCCTGATCCCCTGCACTGGAGTGAGATGCTCCTAATTTATTAAGAGGATGATGCCTCTTAATAAATGATTTGCATCTCTGGCAGTCTGTGCACCAGAAACGGAAATCTATGCCAGCTAGAGCTATAACTTACTCCAGTTTATAGTAAGTTATCGTAAATCGGGGAGCCTTGTGATGCGGGCCTCCCTCTGAGTTCTGCCCCTTTTCTTACCACTTTTGAAAGTGGCATGCGCTAGAGATGAGCAAACTACTCGAGATTTGGTTCAGCTCCCTATTCTCCCAACATGGCTGGACCATTGTATAAAACAAGCACTTTTTACCTTTTGTGTCACTCCTATCTCCTCATAGATTGTGAGCTCTTGCGAGCAGGGTCCTTGTTCCTCTTGTTGTAATTATTCACATGTCTGTTGCTATGTTATTTATGACTGTTTGTACATGAACCCCTAAACTGTAAAGCGCTGCAGAATATGTTGGTGCTATATAAATAAAGATTATTATTATTATTATTATTCGGTTTGATTCAGGTTTGCAGAATTTTTGAAAAAGTTCAGACCTGAATTGATTCAGACTGAACCAAAATTGCTCCAATTGCCCTGAAAATTGGTATATAACACCCTTTAGTCTACTAGGACTAGAATTATTAGGAAAACTTGTTATCCTTTTCATTTTTATTATTTCATTGTTTATTTTTTAATTTTCCCTCTCCCCAAGCTCTGGAACACAATGACAGCAATAGTAAATGAGTTCTGAGTGACACTGACGTTAACATTTGATGGCGTTAATATACAGCATGTTTAGAAACACACTGCGCCGTCCAGTGTCGGGCTGGGGTGTCTAGGGCCCACCAGTAAAGTTTATTTTGGGGGCCCATCGTACAGGTACATTCAAATATTACCTGCCCACACAGCAGCAAGATGCTACCAGATGATTGAATATGAGGGTCCCTGCAGCAACTTTGAGAAGGTAGGTCCTGGAGAAAAGAGGACACTGGCTAGCTTTCCTCTATACCTAGAGGTCATCTCAGCTCTATAATAATAAACTGGGGAGTTTCTGTAATAATCAACATAATCAAGTTTTATATATGAACATAGGCTGGTTGAGGTGCTTTATATTGAATATATATATGTAGTGCAGTAAGTCTACTGTGTTATGTGCCACTTGTGCAGGGGGTGGGAGACTAGGGGCCAACTTTCTCAGGGGCCCACCGGGGGATTCACCTGTACCCCTGCGGGCCAGTCCGAGCCTGGCGCCGTCACACGTGTTATGCTTTTTCATATTTAAAAGCTTCTAAAAATTGTCCCTTATCAGGGTCAGATGATGTTTAAAAACACACAGTGTTATGGGATAAATTTTTAAGTGGCTTGGTGGACCAAGAGTTCAAAAATTAGGCCTTGACAGGGTCAGATTGCTTGCCCATACGAAACGCACAAGTATTAATTGTCAGAAGAAAAAGTGGCTCATTGTGAAGAGCCTTGAAATAGTCTCACTTTTAGGCTACTTTCGCACTAGCATTTTTGCTGGATCCGGCAGGGCTCAGCAAAAACGTATCCGTTACTGTTAACACAACCATCTGCATCCATTATGAACGGATCCGGATGTATTACCTTTAACATACCCAAGACAGATCTGTTATGAACTCCATTAAAAGTCAATGGGGGACGGATCAGTTTTCTATTGTGTCAGATTATGTCAGAGAAAACAGATCCGCCCACATTGACTTCCATTGTGGGTCATGACAGATCCGTCTTACTCCGCTTCCCAGGACGGAAAGAAAACTGCAGCATGCTGCGGTTTGCTCTCCAGTATGAGAGCGGAATGGAATGCCTTTTGGAGCATTCCGTTCTGTTTAGTTACGTTTTGTCCCCATTGACAATGAATGGGGACAAAATGGAAGCATTTTTTTTCTGGTGTTGAGACCCTATCACAGATCTCAATACCAGAAAATATTAACGCTAGTGTGAAAATAGCCTAAATTGGGAGCAGCAGCATTGCAGTGTGTTTGTGGAAAGGGTAGGATATTTGAGATGTGGCCATATTAGTAGTGGCAGCGGAAGCAGCATAGCATGGAACATACAAGGCAGTAGGTCAGCTTTCTATGGGTAGTAGTAATAGTAGTAGTAGTGGTAATGGTAGTAGTGGCAGATGCTTTGCATTAATGCGGTGGCTGGAAAAGATTAGCAGTAAAGAACAAATGCAGGTGTGGCAGCAGCAGCCATATGGTACATGTTGGCAGGCAGCAGCAGTTGCCTGATGGAGGCAGCAACACCAGCCGTAAAGAACATTAAAGTCGGCAGGCCGCAGGATTGGCATTATAGCGGTGGTGGTATGATGGAGGCAGCAGCCGTACAGAACATGAAGGTCGGCAGGCAGTAGCATGATGGAGACAGCAGTATGATGGAGTCAGGCAGGCAGCAACTAATTAAAGGTGCTAGTTGTAATGTCACGGATTACGCAGTTTAGCTGTAAATCCACGAGAGTGTTCCTCACCAAGTGAGAACAGCTGAAAAGAAGGACAGTCCCCTGAACATTACCAGCACCTTGTGTAAGCCAGTGGAGTTTTTTGAAAGGCCATGCAGGAAACATGTGTTATTTTCCTCAGGTTCAATTACAGTCTGATTCTACTGATTTTGGGGTGTTTACATTCTTTATACCTAAGTAATTCCATTAAACCTTGATTATGTAATTGGGGTGAAATTGCGGCCTGATACTACTGATTTTGCAGTATTCACATTGTTTTTCACATAAGTAATTCCCTTAATCATTGATTCTGTAATAGGGATGAAATTTTGCCCTGATATTTCATTTTAACACTTACCGTTACTGTTACAGCACAGTATATCGAAAAGACAAGTGCCAGGGCCATCCAAGGGAATGGGCAGTGGCAAAAATGTTTCTGCAAGTGGAAAATTAGCAGCAAAAGAAGCAGGAGTGGTAGCAGCAGTCGCAGCAACAGGCCAGAGCTGCCAGTGTCATCCAGCGGTCGTGTTTTGACCAGCAACCCAGCTGTCCTTGAATGGTTGACTCGGTCTTCAACACCATCTCAACTTACATCAGACACCTCCAGCCAGGGGTCGGTGAGTTCCTCTGCTTAGCTGGCATTGACCAGGAACAAGCTCTGTCTTCCAACTGTCCTACACCTGCCTCTTTCATTTTCTGTCTCTTCTGCTTGGGAAGTATTGTATACTGTTGGCTCCGCTTTTCAGTGAGGACAAGTTTATAGTGGATAGTCAGTATCTACTACCAAGCAAAGATTTGTAGGAGAGATCCACTGCTTCCTCTGTTAGGCGGGCAAGTAACAATGATAACAGTCATGTGGGAGCCGGTGTTGTGAGCGGTAACATCAGTGATGTGCAGACAGTAGTGGATGATAATGTAGCCGATCTCATGTGGGAGTCGGGTGAAGAGGGGGCTTCATCATCATCATCATCATCATCAGGGAAAGAGGGTGGCAGCTTGCGCGTGAGACATCGGCTGAGCTAGCAGTGTGCAAGCATATCCACAAGTCAGCAGGGTGGCAGCAGTTGGATATCTGGAGCCAAATGTGCCCCAGGTAGACCGTCTGCTACTCAGGAGCCTACCTGTCCGGAAACAACTAGCGGTGCACGGGTTCATAGAGGCAGCGGCAAACAGCACACAGTGGTGGGGGTAAAATTCCCTACTAGCCAGTAGGACATTAGCGTGACCGTGTGTAGAATCTATGGGCATAAGGTGAAGCGTAGCCAGAGTGCCAATGTTATGGTATAGCCTGCGGCATTTCCTGCAACCCTTTTCCAGCAGTCAAGGCTCCACTACCTCAGCAGAAGTGAGCTGTGTTTCCTCCCCTGGTCCTGATTCTCCACCTCCTCATCACTCATTTCGCCAGCAATCAATTACTGAGGCGATTACAAAAAGACCACTCATCCAACGGTGCAGAAGCTGAACATGCTCCTGGCTAAGTTGCTGGTACTATAGTCCCTCCTTTTCCATGTGGTTGACTCTGCACCTTTCAGAAAACTTATGGCTTGTGCCGAGCCAAGGTGGAAAGTCCCAAGCTGTCATTACTAATCCAGAAAGGCTGTACGAGCCCGACACACGTATGTTGAGCGCAAAGTTGCCCAGTTCTTGGGTCTGCCGGTGTCTGGTAAAGCTCACGGCAGCACCGACATGTGGAGCTGTAACTACGGTCAAGGACAATACATTTACCACTGGGTAAATGTGGTTCCTGCCTAGGCACACAATAACTTGGCTAGGTAATGACAATGCCGCCTCAATGTTCTCAAGATGTGAGTCCTGTGCCAATGTCCTCCTCTGCCTCCTCATCCTCCACTTTGTACTCCGCCTCCACTGCAGGCGCAATTCGGAGTGCTCCTCCAGCATACAATCTATGTAGAGCACGGCAGTGTCACACTGTTCTGCACCTGGTATGCCTGGGCGATCTGAGTCACACTGGGGAGAAACAGCTCCGTGTCCTTTAATAGGATATCAAATCCGGGCTCTCTCCTTGCCAACTGAAGATGAGAACCTTAGTCACCAATAACGGGAAGAACATTGTGTTGGTGCTGCATCAAGGAGGGCTGACCCATGCGCCCTGCATGGCTCATGTCTTTTATCTGGTTGTAAAGTGGTTCCTGAAGTTTTCCACCCAACTGCAAGACATCCTGAAAATGACCAGGAAACTGTGCATGCACATCAGCCACTCTTAAACTGCAAAACATCCCCTCCTTGAGCTGCAAAAGCAGGATATCATTCCCTAACATCACCTGATATGCAATTTTTCAGGCAGACAGGAGCACTCCCCTGTGAAATTTCAATGGTAGCTAGTGGCAGCTGCTGCGTGGCACCTGCCGTTTGCTCAGGCCATTTGAGGAGGCCACTTTATTTGTCAGTCACCAGGTCTACAGGATGAACAACATAATTCCATTCCTTCACATCCTAGAGCAGATGCTAAATCTGGCTGGACAGCAGACAGGAGACATGGCGCTTACATCTCACAGCCACTTGAGCCTTGTGGTGGCGGAACTGCCAGAGGAGGAGAACATTCACGCACAAGCAATGTATACAGAAATAGGTGGTTTATCTGCTCAAGCGACAGGAGAGGAGCAGGAGGAGGCAGAGGATGATGAGGAAGGCCAGGCAGATGACCCTGACACACCGTGGCAGTGTGCAGTGGAGATGTAGGCAGGGAATCTCTCTAAGTCCCTTGCGTAAATGGTCAGATGCATGCTGAGTTGCTTGCTTAGTGACAGCTGTATTATTACCATTCAGCAGAAGGATGACTACTGGCTCTCCACCTTGTTAGACCCTCGCTTCTGGTCCAAAATGGGGGCCTTTTTTCCACCGCTGCAGGGAGAATAAGCTCAACTACTATCAAAACATCCTATGTAGTCAGTTGGTCGCTGCCTATGTGTGCTATCACCCATCTTCACGAAGGTCTGACTTGGGGGGGGGGCCCTCTGCGCTCACGCTCCACTGCCACAACTTGAGGGGGAGGGGGGACAGTAGCAGAACCAGCTCCATCAGCAGCAACTTTAATCTGGAGTCTCTAATGAGCACTTTTCTTCACCCGTCTACTGAAGAAACCACACAGCACCAGCTGCATCAGGACATGGAGCAAAACCTAAACCAGAAGTTGGTGGCATGCTTGTACTGCACCCTGCCACCCCAGATCCAAGATCCCCTGGACTACTGGGCATCCAAACGTGATTTTTGGTTGCAACTGGCTGAGTTTGCTCTGCACAAGCTTTTCTGTCTGGCCAGTAGTGTGCGGGTGTTTAGTGTGTGTGTGTGGGGGGGGATAGTTACTCCAAAGAGAACTCGTCTTTCAACACAAAATTTTTAGGGATTAACCTTTGTAAAGATGAATCAGGTGTGGATCAGCAAGGATTTCCGCACACCAGTGCCTGATGCATCAGACTAAATCATTCTGGGTGCCACACCAAAACATGGTTAAAAATGGCCCCTTACTTCTGGCTACATGCTTCAGCCCCCACTATTCTGATGCTGCCACCTGTCTGATGCCACACACCTGCTGCATCTGCTGCCATCTTCTCCGACTACCACCATCTTGTGCTGTTACTCTCAGTGCTGTTGCCCCCCACCTCCCCACTCTGTGACCAGGCCACTATATTGACTACTCATGCTGTTGCCACCCTCACTACTCTGACTGGGCTACTATGTTGACTCCTCTTACTGTTGCCACCCTTCCTGCTCTGTGACGGGCCAATTAGGTTGACTCCTCTCGCTGTTGCCACACTCACCACTCTAGTGACGAGACCACTAGTGTCCCTATTTTGACTTGTTGACATCCATTTATTTTACCCTTCTGATTTGTCAGAAGAATGGAAAAATTCAAAACATTATGGATCCTGTCTTTGGAACATCCATAAGGCATCTATCAGACGGTCAGCATTTTGCATCAGGATTTGCTCATGATTTGGAAGCCAAAAGCAGAAGTGTGTCTAAAACACAGAGGACATAAAATATTTCCATCACATGTTATTTCTGTTTTGAACTCACTTCTGTTTCTGCCTTACTAAAACTGATAAAATACTGATGCAAAAAACTGACCGTGTTATAGAGTCCATTAAAGACCTGTAAGCAGGACTTCTTTTCCCATCTAAATAAAACAGATTTCTCCGGCAAATAGCACAAACTCATGCAAATTGAGCATAAGGCCTCTATCACATGGTCAGTATTTTGCATTAAGATTTGCCCATGATTTGGAAGCTAAAAGCAGGAGTGGGTACAAAACACAGAAGACATGCAAATATTCTAATCGTTTGTCATCTCTGTTTTGGATCCAAGCCTGTTATTTTTGGCCTTAGCAATACTGATGGATTACTTACCAAATGCTGACCATGTGAAGGAGGATGCTCAAAAGACAGGATCCATTTTTTGGGGGTTGTTCTTATGACAGATAAGAAGAAGGGAAAAATAAACATGGGGCCACTACTTGTATCAGTGTGTAACAGAGTTGGTTCTGTAGCAATCTTTGTGGAATCATCAGAAACTAAAATTGACCTGTAAGGCTGATTTCACACTTCATGAAATGCTCTAAAATTTCCTGGTAGATGTCTGCACTAACTTTGGATTTAATATAACACACTGTACTAGAGATGAGTGAATCACCTGAGATTTGGTTCGGTTTAGGTTCGCCAAAATTTTAATAAAGTTCGGTTTGGACCAGAATTGATTCAGGCCGAACCAATTGTACTGATTTCCATGAAAATTTTTATATAACCCCCTCTAGCCTCCTAGGACTTATTTCTTTTTAGGAAAATGTATCTCTTTTTATTTATTTTTTATGATTTTTTTCTTTTTCCCAACCACCTCCTCCAGCTCTAGAACGCAATGACAGCAATAGTAAATGAGTGACACTGACATACATTTTGACAAAACTGATGTTTTGGACTCTGGCGGAGGACAACTTTTTCTGTTTGGGTTTCACCGCACCCCTAGCTACGCTGAAACCTTCTCAGAGATGACACTGGAGGCTGTCTGCCAAGAAATTTGTGGGGTCAGAGAACAGAATATTAATTAGAAACTAGCCAGAGTTGGGGGGGGCGTGTCCGGAAGCCGGGGAGAGAAGACGTGTCTTCACACAGCTCTGCTGCAATACATTAAAATCTACAGACACCTACCCATTAATAAAGAAGAAAAGTACCAACCACCTCAGGAAAGACCCAGCAATGCCTCCGACTTCAGCCTGATCTGACTCCCGCGTGGATAGACCTGTTATCGCCATGGTTACAGCTTGGGCCTACCTGCCCGGTGGAGCCGCGGACTGAAGTACCGGCGTGAGCCCGCACTTCCAGATGTTTGACGCGCTCCTCACAAGCCTTTATTTCTTGCGAACTCCAGCCCGAACATCAGCTGGGCACCCTAGAAGGTCACTGGGCGATAGAAAAAGGTACCACTAGCACAAAGCACACCGCCGCGAGGTGAAGGACCCACTATACACTCAAGTAAAGAATTATTAGGAAGACCATACTAATACGGTGTTGGACCCCCTTTTGCCTTCAGAACTGCCTTAATTCTACGTGGCATTGATTCAAGAAGGTGCTGATAGCATTCTTTAGAAATGTTGGCCCATATTGATAGGATAGCATCTTTCAGTTGATGGAGATTTGATGGATGCACATCCAGGGCACGAGGCTCTCGTTCCACCACATCCCAAAGATGCTCTATGGGGTTGAGATCTGGTGACTGTGGGGGCCATTTTAGTACAGTGAACTCATTGTCATGTTAAAGAAACCAATTTGAAATGATTCGAGCTTTGTGACATGGTGCATTATCCTGCTGGAAGTAGCCATCAGAGGATGGATACATGTTCTCATTCTGTTTACGCCAAATTCGGCCTCTATCATTTGAATGTCTTAACATAAATCGAGACTCATCAGACCAGGCAACAGTCCAATTTTGGTGAGCTTATGAGCTCGTGCAAATTGTAGCCTCTTTTTCCTATTTGTAGTGGAGATGAGTGGTACCCGGTGGGGTCTTCTACTGTTGTAGCCCATCCGCCTCAAGGTTGTGTGTGTTGTGGCTTCACAAATGCTTTGCTGCATACCTTGGTTGTAACGAGTGGTTATTTCAGTCAACGTTGCTCTTCTATCAGCTTGAATCAGAGTTAGCTCTGCACAAGCTTTTCTGTCTGACCTCTAGCATCCACAAGGCATTTTTGCCCACAGGACTGCCGCATACTGGATGTTTTTCCCTTTTCACACCATTCTTTGTAAACCCTATAAATGGTTGTCCGTGAAAATCCCAGTAACTGAGCAGATTGTGAAATACTCAGACCGGCCCGTCTGGCACCAACAACCATGCCACGCTCAAAATTGCTTAAATCACCTTTCTTTCCCATTCTGACATTCAGTTTGGAGTTCAGGAGATTGTCTTGACCAGGACCACACCCCTAAATGCATTGAAGCAACTGCCATGTGATTGGTTGACTAGATAATTGCATTAATGAGAAATAGAACAGGTGTTCCTAATAATTCTTTAGGTGAGTGTATTGTCTGACCGGGAAAGTGTCGGACTGTGACGCAGGGCGCACAGTTGAACCCTCTGACACACATATAGAGTAAGACTTACCGCCTGTATGGTCCTGTGGGCACTACTGGTGGCCATTAGATCCACTTCAGCAGTGTACTGTAGACAACAGCTGCGTGATCATCCTCCATTCGGCTGCAGAGCCTCTCTCTCTCCCACCAGTTAACCTCTCATCCTCTGGGCATCTCCAGTCCCGCAGCAATACAACCCATAGGCACTGCCTAAATTTTTCTGAGGACCTGTTGATTTCGTCCTGAGGTCTGCACTTTCAGCACTATTTAAAGGGCCACTGACCCAATTTTTCAGACCATACGGTCATCAGATAGACAGTATCTATCTGGCTTCTATGCTTCATATTAATGTGTTTTACATGATTTCAAACCTAATCACCAATTAATTTGTGAACTATATGCTCCATTGGCCCACTGCTCCACCAGTAAAAACATGACATAATTCCTTCAACAATTCTCCGCAAGAGGTCGTACTATGCTGTCATAAAGGTCCAGGTCTAAAAGCACCTATGGTAAAAGATATAAAGGTCCCAGTCAGGACTCCCAGAGACCTCCCAAGATCTCTTCACTGTCTCAGTCTGATCTAGATAATTTTGTGATGAAGAAAACCCGAGCCTCCATCCCCAAAAGCTCTGCCCAACGCCAACCGCCTTCATAACATGGCAGAAATAGTAATGATGAAGATGACGCGGACATCTCAACAAACCTACCGATATCCAGGTCATTTATTTCACATGCTCTCTCGAAAGCACTTAACCCAGTCTTGTAGGAACTATCAGAAATAAAAAGGGAAATGAGATAAATTGGGCACAGAGTAGAAGCCCTTGAAGCGACACAATCTGCATTTTCAACCTACTCAAAACAGACCTCTGATGCACTGACCTCTTATAAGCAACATATCAGCCATTTATATGATTTTATTGAAGTTCAAGACAACAGAGGCAGAAGAAATAACATTCTCCTCAGAGGAATACCCGAAACAGTAGCCCCAGTTGCACTACAAAAAGCAATATCTGAAATCTTTAACACACTACTCGGGGAAGATTACTCTGAACCGATAGTTATTGAAAGGGTCCACAGGGCATTATGACTCAAACCCAAACCAAACGAACCTCCAAGAGACACAGGTTGCAAATTCCAAAATTTCACACAGAAAGAACAAGCTCGGGAGAGTACACAAATCACATATGAAGATTCACCCATCCTCTTATTTCAAGACCTGGCTCCTGCCACCTTAAACAAGAGATGCATCCTTAAACCTTTGACGGATTACCTGAGACATAAAAGAATTGCCTTCCGCTGGCAGTTCCCATTCGGAATGTTAATTTCTTGGAAAGAAAATAAATATGTGATCAGATCCCCTAGAGATCTTCCAGACATCTACACAGTGCTAGAGATTGAAGATATAGACATTCCAGATTGGTCTGCGACTAACGATGTGCTCATACCATCAGAAATCTCTCCTTCAACTCCTTGGGAGACAGTCATCTCTGGCAAATCTCAACGGTCTAAGATGAAACAAGGAAGACTGACCCCAAGACGCATCATTTCAGAAGAAGACTGAAGCCTTACAAGTCTCCTAATGGTGCTGTCTAGATGTGACATGAGTGGTTTTTGGAGTTGCCGTCCGAGGACTCCCGCACCGGGACTACTGCACTACTCCTTGGCTCATAAGCTAAGAGTGTATTCTTTATCAAACGATGGGCCAGAGGCGTGGGGACACCTTAGAGGCAACTACAATCAGACCATTGATTGTGTCCAGTCTATAATCCGAATTATGCTTATAATTTCATTGTTTTACTTAAAGGGGTTGTCCGAGTTATGAAAAAATATATATATAGCACTGAAAATCTGATGGGCAGCAATATATAACAAAGCTAAGCAAGTTTTATGCAAAAAAATATATATATAGTTCCTCATTTCCCTGGTTCTTTTCTGGCCCTTTGTTTACATGCAATAAAAACAAATCTCTGCCCCTCCCCCTGCACTGCTAAGGGAGTGAATACAAGAGCTGCCCTGAGTGACATGTCTGCCTGCTGGGAGACTCTGCAGCATGTTGTATGTGTAGGACTACAAGTCCCAGCTGTATAATGACACTGCTAAGGGAGTGAATACAAGAGCTGCCATGAGTGACATGTCTGCCTGCTGGGAGATTCTGCAGCATGTTGTATGTGTAGAACTACAAGTCCCAGCTGTATAATGACACTGCTAATACACACAGGATCTTCCCCCTACCTTCTTGTGCAATGCTCTCTCTAGTCCTTCAGCTCCTGTGCCCAGAATTGTCACTGCTGCAGATACCCAGTGTGTGCAGCTGAAGGGGTTAAGAATCCTAAGAGAGAGAGCAGACGGCAGTGAAGGGGGGGCGTGGCCAGCACCGTGACATCTCGCTTGTAAACGAACATTATCAGAGTAGGGAGAGAAGCTGACATCACAGGTTATGTGACCCTCAGTGAAATCTGAGAAACCAGCCACTGGAGATAAAGTGAGTTAATTGGAAAGCTGTTATATTTGCCCAGTTAGGAACATAGAAAGAACCAAAAAAATAACTCTGACAACCCCTTTAAAGCTTGTTATTTGCCATCTCTTCCCAGTTCTACATGTTTTTCTAGTACTCATATACTTAGTCACTAGTATACGGCAGCTTGGTACTTTGTTAATGAGCTGCCAACTTTTGACTCTGTTCAAAAGTTCTGATCTCACACGGTCCTTCTCGAGGACAAGAACGTTGCCCATGTTTCCTTTAATATGGATGACTATTTACTTCTGCATTAATGTGTATTTTTGTTCGTTTTTTTATGCCTTAGATCCCCTCCACCCTTGTCTATCCTCTCCAAACTCATCCGGCTTATGCTCCCGTGCCTCGCCTACAACCCGTAAGGTATACAAAGCAAACCCACCCAGATTGCGGTATGTATTCAGCAGAACAGACTGCCTCTTCATTAAGTCATGGGGGAACTCCGTATAGCAACATACAATATAGGAGGCTTCAAGACCCCTGCAAAAAGATGCCAAATTGAATAACATTTACACAAAGAGAAGGTTAATATAATTTTTATTCAAGAAACCCACTTTAAACATAATAAGATCCCAAACCTCTCACGCTCCCGCTTCAACCTCTGGTATCACAGCTCTTCAACCCACTCGAATAGGTTAGGGGTGAGTCTAGGATTTCACAAACATACAGATTTTTCCCTGATTGACTCAAAACCGGATAGTGAGGGGAGATTCCTGTTAGTTAAAGAGAGAATAAACACGCAAATCTACACATTTGTAAACATTTACGCACCAAACATGGCACATAGACAATGGTTCAATTCGTTCTGGCAACAACTAGAGGAGTTCAGCGAAGGTCTGATGGTGGTAGCTGGATACCTCAATATATCCCTCAACCCTAGTGTTGATACATCATTAGGCAGGTCAGCTGTCTCAAGGGGAACTTTAACTGATGTAAAAAAAAATACTACACAATAGCAATCTCACTGATGTTTGGCGCATGCTTAACCCAAAAGAGAGAGATTATACCTTCTTTTCCTCCCCACATAACACATACCATCGACAAAATTATGTATTCTTCCCGGTTACTCACATTCATCTCTGCACAGAAGCACAGATTGGCAACATAATACATTCTGATCACTTTCATTACCTTCAAACCCCCCTCCACCCCCCCAACACTTCCCCCAAGATCTTTAACTGGCGTTTAAATGAAACACTCCTAGACAGACAAGAAATAAAAGACAGAATTGAAAAGAAACTGAAGGAATACTTTACTACTAACGCGGCAGAAGAAGTTTCCCCAGATATGGTTTGGGAAGCCCACAAATCTGTGATAAGAGGTGAATTCATCTCTGTAGCCTCCTATCTAAATAAAACGAGAAAAGAAAAAATAACCAGAGGCCACAAAAGGACCAACTTTATGCTCAAGTTACAGACCCATCTCCCTGCTAAATTTGGATTTCAAAATATATGCCAGAATCCTCCCTTTCAGGATAAAACCTTTATTAAAAGATTTGATTCACCCTGATCAAACTGGGTTTATACCAGGAAAAGAAGGCAAAGACAATACGTATAAAATACTGAACTCGATTGCTCTGGTGGAGAAAGGGAGTGATACCATGGAACTGACGCAGAAAAGGCCTTTGATGGGGTCACTTGGCCTTTCCTCAAGTGCACACTACTTCATATGGGGTTCCTTCAATAGAGCAATTTTAAGAATGTATGAACAACCAAGCGCTTATATTAGGGTGAATGAGGTCCTATCTCAGGCAGTCAAGATTAACAATGGCACCAGGCAAGGTTGCCCTCTTTCTCCAATTTTATTCATACTCTCAATTAAACCCTTCTTAGGACATATTAGGCTAACCCAGGAAATAAGTGGAGTAAAATGTGGAAATCTTGAGTTTAAAAAAGCTGCATATGCAGATGATCTATAATTAATGATTTCTAACCCAACACAGGCCTTTCCAACTGTACTAGAGATGTTCCGTTCCTTTGGATATATCTCAAACTTTAAAACCAATATCGCCAAATCCCAATCAATGGGTATTAACCTACCGCCCAAGGAATCACAGAGGTTGCGTATGAATTCCCCCTTTGAGTGGACAAGCACATCTTTGAAATTTTTGGGAATTAATATCCCTTCAGATTTGAAAGAGCTATACAATCTAAATTACTTGCCATTACTAAAATCCATCCCCGAAAAACTTTAAAGTCTTGGTCTTCAAATTTTATTTCTTGGCTTGGACGAAGAAATATGTTTAACTCTCTGATTGTCCCCAAATTCATATATCTATTACAAGTCCTTCCAATACACCTTTCACAGCGATTTTTTAATCCCTTTGGAAAACTGTGCTCATCATATATTTGGGGCTCCAGCAAACCCTGAATAGCTAATAGGATCCTATTGCTACCATTCCAGGGGGGATTGGGTTCCCCTCACTAAAAAGATACTACCATGCTGTCCATCTCAGTAGAGTGATCGACTGGGTTAGGAAACCGGTACATAAACATTGGGTACTGACTACTGATAGAAGAAAAGATGGCAAAATCTCCACTAAGATCGCTGGTGTATGCGGAGTCTGACACAGAGGCAGAAAGACAACACTCTCCTTGCAGCAACATTGTCAGCTTGGCAGATCCCTGACATAAGAGAGTCATGCTCAAAACACCCTTCTTCCTTAATGTCGATAGGAGACTGCCTCATATCCTCTGATGATAGCTACTTTTCTTTGACCCACCAGCTAAGGAATTCAGTACTTCCACCAGGAGAATTGTTAGACCAAGAGGGAGCATTTCTAGATGCAGCCTCTATAAGTACTAAATTTCATACACCTAGTGTCACGGCCACGGTTTTGGCCGTGACTCCTTGGGAGCCGCATACTGTTGCCCGCGGTTTTGTGTTGTAGTTTCAACCGCAGCTTGAGGCATAATGTAGTTGGCCTCAGGTGCGGTTGCCGCGGACAACAGCTATGTGTGCGGTTTCCTAGGAGTTGTGTGTATGTATGCACTTTTGTATGTCGGTGTGCACTCTCTGTTTTGTGTGGTGTACACTTACATCTTCTCCTCACTGTGGTTGCCCGTGGCAACGTTTGGTTGCATGGTGTACATGTGGTGGCAGTGTCCCGGCCTTCGGGCTGACTACCAGGACATGGTTGCCAGCCATGTCGTTGCCTGCGGCAACAGCCACAGTGTGTTTCTGAGTTGGACACTTTCCCTTTTAATTTATGTTTCCCTTCCCTGGTGTTGGAAGGGTTAACCTCCTTCATAGTGTGTGTGTGCACTGGGTGTGTCTGACTGTGGGTGTGGCTTCCTGGCCTATATAGCCTCGCTGTTAGCATGGCTCAGTGGGTTGTTTCAGCCATGCTTGCTGGAGCAGCCTCCTGTGTTATTATCTGCCTGTGAGAGCCACCCCTGTGGTCATAAAGAAAATGTCACTTTATGTTTTATGTCATGTTGTGTGAGATGTCCATCTGATGTTCTGTTGGGTCCTTCCTTCGTTTGGTTTGTGCAGCTAATGGTTCTGGATTCTGTGTGTTCTCAGGGATCCAGTCAGCAAGGCTGTGGCAGGTTGGTTGAACTACTTAGTTCACCTGCCATTTCCGTTAGTCTGTTTTGGTTCCCCTTTTTCCCAACAGCTTGGCCAGTGAGACTCCTGCTCCTCCGTGCCTAGGAGGAGTAGGTCGTCTTACCCTGACTCTTAGTGCAGGAACCGGACGGAGGGTGAGTTAGGGATCCGAGGTTCCTGCCATGGGTCCTCCTACCTTTAAGGTCGGCCCATGCAGTTAGGAGTTAGGGTCAGGGTAGGGACGCTGTTAGGAGGTGCCCTGCTCCCTATCCTGTTCTCCTGGCCGAGTAGGCCAACAGCATCTGGCATCGCACAGCTGAGGATTTCCCCCATCCTCAGCCGTGACACCTAGCCTCAATGATTTGCAGTATGAGTTTATACGCTCTTCTCTTAAGAAAGTACTATCATCTGACAACAGGCCACCCACTCCCACCTGGTATGAAAAATTATTAACCCAGACAGTATACGATTAAACAAATTTCTATTATCTCACGTAACTTGCCAAATACAGAATCCCCCTTATCTCTACATTTTACAAAAGAGTGGGAAAGGGATCTGGACACGAAATTTACAGACTCTGACCTACACAATATGTTATTAGTGCCCAAGCTCACCTCGAGGTGCACCACCATCCAAGAGAATGCCTATAAAGTTTTGACAAGGTGGTACCTAATCTCAGTCAAGCTAAAAATGATGTATGGATCAACTTTCTTACACATATGGTGGTCCTGCCCCTTGTGACTTTTTGGAAAATAATCTTTAACAATATGAACCACATCTTAAAACTAGGCAACTCAAGACTTCAGATATGTCCCAAAATAGCTTTATTATCTTTATTCCAAGTTACACTCCCTAAATCAAAGCATGGTTTATTGAGAGTTCTAATAGCAGCAGCAAGGTTACTGATAGTCTCGAACTGGAAGTCAGAAACGCCACCTTCGGCCACTCTTTGGATTGATAAGGTGGAATCCATCTACATCTCATTGGGAACAAAGATCTCATCATAAGTATACCGCAATCTGGTCGCTATGGGAAAAATGCAGAGATAATAGACAAGGGTCCTCTAACTGACACTCTACTAAGATGTTCACCACGCTTACCGAAATATTAATCTACCCCTATGTATACCTCTGATGTAATAAGATGTAGTGGGAACAACCCTCCTACTTGGTTGGGATCCACTGTGACACGGCTGTTTGGTAGACACGGGTACTACCTCACTGTAACACTTCCGCCCATATCTCCCCTTCCTTTGTCTTTCCTTTGCCCCCCCCAGGTTATTGTATTTTTATATATATATATATATATATATATATATATAATGTAGCAAAAGAAGGCAGCACTCCAGATTGCAGTAAAAAAGTTGACGGTTTATTCACTCATCAGCAACGTTTCAGCTCTCACATTGGAGCCTTTTTCCAGCTGAGTAACATGTGCAAAATTACATACATATAGTGCAAGTAATTACCAAGGTACAAATTGACACATCATATAATAAAGTGCAAATGCATAGACATAACCATCACATTACAAATATAATCAGTGTATTGTCATAATTTAATGTAGCAACAGTACAGACATAATCGTAGAAAAATTCATAATGTAGTGGATGTGATATAAAATCACCAAACTGTCATAATGACCAATCAAATGTGAGGGTGAACAGGTGTGTTTAAACATGATATAACAATCAAAAAGATTAAAAACCTTTGAATGAGTCACTTTCGGCTGACCAGGCATGGTAGGAACTGTTGGCGTCCGGAAAGGAGCATGGCGCATGCGCCGCTCCAACCACTATCGCGAGATTCACTGAGGTAATGTGTGGTAAAACAACCACATCAAAGATGGCCACTTTGAAACAATGCTTTAGGGCGCATGCGCATACCAATGCTACCGCCCATACGAGTTTGACAGACACAGATACAGTGTCCGAGCGCCGCAGTGTACAGCAGAAACAGCTGATCCATTCATCGGGGGCCGACGGGTCAACATTGGTCACCAATGGGATATCTGTATATGTAGGATGATACGGTTGTCACACCGTTAGCATCCCACTGTCCAGACTGCCAGCAAATCCGCTCCATGTCCCTTGCAGCCATACAGTAGACAATGTCCACTTGAAATCAGCCAAAAGGACACAGATAAAACTGCATCGGGGCTCATAGTATATATATATATGTATTTAGAATAAGTCAACTGTACCCGTCTGTGTAGGTGTCACCCAAGTCCCAAAGGGGGCTTGAGTCACACCATCGCACAGACCAGTACTGACCGTGAATATTGATAGAACTTATTACAAGATTATAAGAAAGGGGATCGCCAACAGGTTCCTCCAGGCTTCGCCATACGTGAACATTCAAACTTTATGCTTCAGAATAATTTCCTATAAAAAAGAAAAAAATATTTAATATATAGCACATGTTGTTTTCCATATACGTCATCAAATTGGGAGAGAACACACATAGATTCAATGACTAGACAACCCTAAACTCCACATTTAAACCTTGTGGCCTTAAAGTACCAAGCGTGTAGATCCAATAAAGTTCACGCTTTTTCAATAACTTTATTCGATCCCCACCTCGCCTTGACGGAGATATTTGGTCCAAAATTCTAAACCGTTGGTCATCTTGTGTATGTTTGGCTTCAGTGAAGTGTTTGGACAATGGGAGATCCATTTTTTGTTTTCTAATTGAATACCTGTGTTGGTTGAGACGGGTTTTGACGTCCCAAGTGGTCTCACCAATATATAGCAGACCACAGGGGCACACCAACAAATAGATAACATAAGACGAATCACATGTTAAATATTGTCTGATCTTGACCCTGTGACCCAGGGTAGGGTGCAAAAAAGAATCCCCTCTCAACATTAATTTACAATTGATGCAGTTATAACAAGGATAACAGCCTTTGCGTGTGGAGCCAAAATAGCTCTCACATGTCTCCCTTGTGGATCCAATATCTGACTTCACCAGTCTATCACCTAAATTAGGGCTACGTCGGTAAGAGCATAGAGGTGGCGATTTGAACTCCTGCACTTTTTCAAAATTGCTATTGAGAATTCGCCAGTGTTTTTTAATTATGGCAGCAATCCTACCACTATTGATACTGAATTCTGATACAAAGGGGATTCTAGCCTGTGTGGACCTGTGCTCACCTAAACCCTCTCTGATGGTTTCTCTGGTAAGTGAATTGATTCTGTTCAACTGTTCTCAAATCAATTTTTTGGGATACCCACGTGTTTGAAATTTGGACCCTATTTCTTGTAATCTATTCTCTGCTATTTCTGGATCTTGAACAATTTTTTTGACCCTGAGGAGCTGACTGAAAGGAAGAGACCTTATCATAGGCTTGGGATGGTGGCTTTCATAACGTAACAGGGTGTTTTTGTCTGTGGGTTTCACATATATATCCGTCACTAACCTATCATTATGAATGCCAACTTGTGTGTCCAGAAATTGCAAAGATGTCTCTGAATAGGTCAATGTAAACTTTACACTGGGATCAATGGTGTTTAAAAAACTATGGAAAGCGATGAGGTCCTCCGTGGCGCCGACCCAAATCAGGAAAATGTCATCAATGTAATGCCACGACCCCAGCACATGGCTGAAGTGGTGGCTCACATAGACGACAGACTCCTCAAGATGTGACATGTAAAGATCTGCGTAGGTCGGCGCCACGTTAGACCCCATCGCGGTCCCCCGTAACTGTAAAAAGAAGTCATCCTGAAACAGGAAGTAATTTCTGGTTAGGATGAACCTCAACAAGGTGCTCAAAAATCGTTGACAGTCCTGACTATAATTTGTTTTCTGTAAAACCTGTTCAATAGCTTGTATGCCCAATTCGTGTTCTATCGAGGTATAAAGGCTTACTACATCGAAAGAGGCCACTAGTGACCCCTTGGGGATGGAGAGACCACCAATCTTGGTCAAGAAGTCACTAGTGTCTCTAATGTATGATCTTGAGGATAGAGCAAACGGACGCAAAATTTTATCAAGAAAAATGGCTGCTTTACAGAACAGTGAGTCCATCCCCGAGACGATAGGACGTCCCGGGGGTGAAGTCAAAGACTTATGTATCTTAGGCAAAGTGTATAGGATTGGCGTGGCAGGCTTATCACTATACAAAAAAGCAAAGATTTTTTCATCAATTATATCTTTCTCTTTAGCTGCAATTAATATCTCCTTGAGCTCCCTCAATAGCACAAATTTAGGATCATTATAGATTCTTTCATATACATCAGTGTCTGCGAGCTGTTGTCTGATTTCAGCTACATAGGATCTGGTGTCCATGACCACAACCCCACCACCTTTGTCGGCAGACTTGATGGTGAGGTTGCGGTCCGAAGCCAGATCACTAAGTGCCTCTATCTCCATTTTTGTCATATTAGCAAATTTAAGTGATTGCTGAGAGGTTTCTTGTTTGAGACTTTCAATATCGCGTTTGACCGCCAAACCAAAAGCCTCAATAGCAGGATGATCAATAGCTGGGGAAAAATCACTTTTAACATATAAATCCAAACTTTTCAAAGACAGCTCACTAACCCTTGTATTTTCAGATGTAGGTCTGTCATGTTGTTCAGCAAACCATACTTTCAATTTAATGTTGCGCAGAAATCTCTGCAGATCAATTTCTAGGTCAAACCATTTGGTTGCATTTACAGGACAATTTGACAGACCCTTATTCAATACAGATAGTTGTGCAGTGCTCAAAGGTGTTGAAGAGATATTTACCACTATATCTTGCGTCTTAAAGTCCTGCCCTGCTGGGGCTGCACATTTTTCCCTTTTCCTTTGTTTGTGTTGTCTCCTACCCCCTCGGCGAGTTCTGCCGTTCCGGGGGTCCCCCCTAAAAAAGGTGTAGATGACGAAGCAGAATTAATGTCCAACTGTCACACTGTAGCATTTTCCCGGGTGTTATGTCCCTGTGGTTTCCTGGTAGTAGAAGGGGACCTGGATCCAAATTTCTCCCCTGGCATCCTCCGATTCCTCCTTTGATCTCCTTGCCAATTGTACACGAAACCCGTGGCATAATCGTCCACATCACGTGTCCATTTGCAACGTTTTTTGCTCTGTAATTCTCCCCGAAATTTATCAAGATGTAACACGCTATTGGACATGTACGCATCAAAATCATCTGTGGACAACACAGTTCTCAATTTGTCTGTCAATTCAGATAATGTCCCTTGTACTATTGCTTTTTCTTTCTGTAAAAATTCAACATTTAGCAGGATAATGTCGAATGCGTATTTATTTGAAATTTGAACAAATCTGGCACAAAAATCGGCGTTGTTAATAAAAAGGTCTGGTCTCAAATGAGAGCGCATCCCTCTGGGGATCCTATGTGCAATATGATATTCACTTAAGGTGGCAAGGTGTAGTTCCAGACTAATTAAACGTTTACTTTCATTTTCTAGTTTCCTTTTGATGTCAGTAGCAGAAATTGTGGATAAAAAAGTAACGTCTCTCACCGAATCATGTGATATTCTGTCTTCATCTTCAGGCGTATAGGAAAACACATCCGAGTGTTTACATCCAGTAGTATGATCCATGTTGTAGATGCTTGGCTTCCTAGGGTCCAGATATATAAACAAAAAAGAAAAGAAGCAGCACACAAAAAAAGGACGGGTGCAAAAGAATCCTCCCAGGAGACCTGCGACCAAGATCCCAAATGTAGATAATGTAGCAAAAGAAGGCAGCACTCCAGATTGCAGTAAAAAAGTGGACGGTTTATTCACTCATCAGCAACGTTTCAGCTCTCACATTGGAGCCTTTTTCCAGCTGAGTAACATATGCAAAATTACATACATATAGTGCAAGTAATTACCAAGGTACAAATTGACACATCATATAATAAAGTGCAAATGCATAGACATAACCATCACATTACAAATATAATCAGTGTATTGTCATAATTTAATGTAGCAGCAGTACAGACATAATCGTAGAAAAATTCATAATGTAGTGGATGTGATATAAAATCACCAAACTGTCATAATGACCAATCAAATGTGAGGGTGAACAGGTGTGTTTAAACATGATATAACAATCAAAAAGATTAAAAACCTTTGAATGAGTCACTTTCGGCTGACCAGGCATGGTAGGAACTGTTGGCGTCCGGAAAGGAGCATGGCGCATGCGCCGCTCCAACCACTATCGCGAGATTCACTGAGGTAATGTGTGGTAAAACAACCACATCAAAGATGGACACTTTGAAACAATGCTTTAGGGCGCATGCGCATACCAATGCTACCGCCCATACGAGTTTGACAGACACAGATACAGTGTCCGAGCGCCGCAGTGTACAGCAGAAACATATATATATATATGTGTTTTTTTAATACATATATTGTCCGGTGTCCGCTGCGGACAGTTACATTGCCTGCGCTCCATCTCCTGTATAGCGTTTGCGTATCCGAAATATCAATGACATTAATTCAGTGTAATTTTTTATTATCCGCTGGTGACAGCGGCATTACTTGCGCTATACCTCCTGTTTAACGTGTGCACATCCTAAATATCAGTGACATTCATTCAGTGTAATCTTTTATTAGGCGGTGGTGACAGCAACATTACTTGCGCTATACCTCCTGTTTAAAATGTGCGCATCCCAAAAATATCTGTGACATTCTGTGTACTTTATTTGTGCATACACTTACAAAACCTGCGCTACTGTTGATGCTGATGGTGATGCAGAGTCCGTGGGCCTGGGCGCGATGAAACTGTGCCTGCTGCCAGAGCACAAGAAACACACTCATCCAAAATACCTAGCTTTATGTCCCAGTTTGCAGGGCGGCACAGGACACCACTCTCGAAGTCAGACCAGTGCGACCAGGTGGTCGTTTGGATTGCAGCAGATAATGCTTCCAGTCGGTTAAGCACCACCCTGTCTTCCACAAAGTCCAGTCTCAGCAGCAAAGAGTCTGGACAACAGAATCCTCATCCTGATACTCCTTCCACCCACCATGGAGAGTCTTGGCAAACAGGTGATCCCACACTCAGATATTCTGAGGATCTGTTTTCATCACCATTCCTTAATTTGGGCCTCTCGCCAAGACCCCTTGAAGAGGGAAATAAGGAGATCTTGTGCCCTGATTCCCAAACTCTGGAACTTTCACAGCCAGAAGATGATGACGGTGGGGAATGGCAATTAGTGTTTCACGAGGTGGATGATGATGATGAAACACAGTTGCCAATAAGTCAACCGCAATTAGTCTCAAGATCATGATAAGGATGAGACACAGATGTCAATAACTGAGGTTGTTGTTAGGTCAACTAGTCAGGAGGATGACCAGAGTGAGGAAGTGGAATAGGAGGTGCTGGACGATGAAGTCACTGACCCAACCTGTGAAGGTGGCAAGCCGAGCGAGGACAGCTGTACAGAGCGGGAGGGATCTGCAGCACCGCAACAGGCTGGAAGAGGCAGTGAGGTAGAAAAATGGAGAAGGCGAACCACACCAATCAGGCCCGCAACTGTTCCCTGGAGCACCCCCTTGCGGAAATCTTCCTCGCCAAAGGGTAGGTGTTCCACAGTCTGGTGCTTTTTTTGAGGAAATTAGCGGACGATAAAAGAATTGTCATTTGCAACCTGTGCCTTACCAAAATGAGCAGAGGCATGAATACTAGCAACCTCACCACCACCAGCATGATCCACCACATGGCATCAAAGCACCCTAAAAGGTGGGCCGAACGCCTAGGTCCACAACCAGTGTCTGCGGGTCACACCTCTGCCTTCTCTTCCACTGTGCTAAATGCTGGCCAATCTCCTGTCCAAGATGCAGGCGCGGATGCCTCCCGCCATTCACCTGGACCTTCGCAAGCACCATCAGCTAGCACATCCCCTGTGTCCCAGCGCAGTGTACAGATGTCTATACCCCAGGCCTTTGAACGAAAGCGCAAATACCTAGCCACCCACCCACAGACCATATCACTAAATGTGCACCTTTCCAAATTGCTGGCCCTGGAAATGTTGCCATTTAGGCTTGTGGACACTGAGGCTTTCCACAGCCAGATGGCGGTGGCTTTCCCGTGGTACTCTGTCCCCAGCTGCCAATATTTTTACGGTGTGCAGTCCTAGCCTTACACGTAACATCACCCGTGCCCTGACCAACGCACTTATTGGGAAGGTCTACTTAACGACTGACACATGGACAAGTGCTTTTGGCCAGGGACGCTACATTTCACTGACAGCACACTGGATGAACGTTGTGGAGGCCGGGAGCAAGTCATACCATGGGATGGCACAGGTGCTACCAACGCCAAGGATTGCGGGCCCTTCTTCCATCAGGGTTTCTGCCACGACCTACGTTAGTGGCTGCAACCCCCCTTTTCCTCCTCTGCCTCCTCCTCCACTTCCACCTCTGAATTATCATCTTGCAGCACCAGTCAGACATCAGTTAGTAGCTAAAAGCAGTGTAGCACTGCAGTGGGAAAGGGGCAACAGGCCGTGCTTAAACTAATCTGCTTAAGTGACAAACAGCACACCGCTGCAGAGCTGTAACAGGGGATAAGAGACCAGACTGAGCTGTGGCTCTCGACACTCAGCCTAGAACCAGGCATGGTTGTCAGTGATGAGCAGCAGGGGCAATATTCGAATTTGCGATATTTCGCAAATATTTGGGCGAATATTCATCATATTATTGCGAATTTGAGAATTCGTGATCTCCAGTTATTTTCTTGACTGCAAAAATCGGCAATCGGAAAATTCGCGATACGAAAATTTGCGATCAACACTACTCCTAAAGTCAAAGATATTACAGCCTTCTCATTGGCCCACAAGCAATAAGCAGTGAGGGATCATGGGTACTGATGAAAAAAAATCTAGAATATTCGCAATTATGAAGATATAGCACTATATTCTAGATATTCGCAATAAAATTAGCAATTAGAATATTCGCGATCAACACTGATTGTTGTGTCTGATCATGGCTGTAACTTGGTGGCGGCTTTGGAGCTCGGAAAGCTTACACACATATGCCTAGCCCACGTTTTCAACTTAGTGGTTCAGCGTTTTCTCAATACCTACCCCAATTTGCCTGAGCTACTGGTGAAGGTGCACCGCGTGTGTGCTCATTTCCCCAAGTCATCGACAGCTTCCGCCGGTCTAGCAACGCTGCAGCAGTGCTTGCAATTGCTAGCTCACCGACTGTTGTGCGATGTGAGTACATGTTGGAACTCCATGTGAGTACATGTGAGTACATGTTGGCCAGGCTTGGTGAGCAGCAGAGGGCAGTAGTGGAATACCAGCTGCAACATGGTCGTCGCCTTTCCAGTCAGCTTCCACTCTTCACAAGCGACGAGTGGGCATTGATGTCTGACCTCTGTGAGGTTTTACGCAACTTTGAGGAATCAACACAGATGGTGAGCGGCGATAACGCTATTATCAGCGTAACCATCCCACTTCTGTGTCTACTCAAACGCTCGCTGCTCATAATAAAGGCGGACGCTTTGCATGTGGAAGAGGTGGAAATGGAAGAAGAAAGTACACAGGGTGATAGCCGTACCACCCTCAGTTCGTCTTTTCAGCGCAAATTGGATGAGGAGGAGGAGGAGTAGGAGGAGACGGTTGCCTCCGCTACAGAGTGCAGTACCCATGGAAGTTTTATTCCATCTGTTCAGCGTGGATGGGTAGAAGAGGATTAAGAGGATGAGGAGATTGAGAGTCATCCTCCTGATGAGCACAGCAAACTCTTGTCTGTTGGGACTCTGGCACACATTGCTGACTTTATGTATGGCTGCCTTTCTCAACCAAGCTGCAAAGAGAACTTCTCATCTCTCATTCCTGTGGTGGAGAGGACGAGCAAAATGGTGCAATACCAGAAGGTCCTTGTGGAAAATTGCTCCAAAAATTTCCAGCTGACAACGCTGGCTGCAGAGTACATAGTTCCTTGACCAACCGAGGAGGGGAGACGAGGGGAGCTCATAGCAGTTCCAACAGAGGCAGGGCAACACTTTCCAAAGCCTGGGACAGTTTTATGACACCCCACCAGCACCCTCAACCCGTTGCGCAGCCTAGTTTAACAAGGAGGGAAAAATTTGTGAAGATAGTGAAGGAGTACGTAGCAGACCGTGTCAGCGTCCTCCGTGATCCCTCTGTGTCTTACAACTATTGGGTGTCCAAGCTGGACACGTGGCATGAACTGGCGCTCTATGCCTTGGAGGTGCTGGCCTGCCCCGCTGCCAGCGTTTTGTCAGAGTGTGTATTTAGTGCTGCTGGGGGCAACTGAAAATGGTGACCGGTTGACTCTTATAAAAATGTACAAGGCCTGGATTGCCCCTGACTTCTCTACTCCACCAGAGGAAAGCAGCTGAACATAAAGGCACTCTAAATGTGGCTTTTATGGTGTATTGAATACACTGTATTCCCATGCATCTCTTCCACCACTAAAAAGGGTATATGGTTCAATCTCCCTTTTCTCGTCATCCTCCTCCTCCTCCATCATATCAACATGCTTATTAGGCTATCCTCGTTCCTAAAGTTTTAGAGGGTCAGCTCAGCAGCAGGCCCTCACCCATAATGTTTTAAAGGGTCACCAGCAGGCCCTCACTCATAATATTTTTGAGGGTCACCAGCAGGCCCTCAACCATAATGTTTTTGAGGGTCACAAGCAGGCCCTCGCCCATAATATTTTAGAGGGTCACCAGCAGGCCCTTGCTCCTAATGTTTTTGAGGGTCACCAGCAGGCCCTCGCCTATAATGTTTTTGAGGGTTACCAGCAGGCCCTTGCCCATAATGTTTTTGAGGGTCACCAGCAGGCCCTCACCCCTAATGTTTTAGATGGTCAGATCAGCAGCAGGCACTCGCCCCTAATGTTTTGGAGGGTCAGCTCAGCAGCAGACCCTCACCCCTAATGTTTTAAATGGTCAGATCAGCAGCAGGCCCTCGCCCCTAATGTTTTAGATGGTCAGATCAGCAGGCCCTTGCTTCAATAGTTTTTGAGGGTCACCAGCAAGCCATCAATCATGATTTATCAAGGGTGTGTATGATGCCCTTCTTTATGTGTAATAAAGGGTGTATTGTAGTGTTGGTTCCTTGTAATTTTTGGCAGCCCTTTCACTTAGTGCATAGGCTTTATGAGTGTAGGAGTCCCACTACATGAACAATTGCACCACAATGTGAATGAGGCCCTCCTTTATGTGATATACAGGTTGTATCGGAGTGCCTCTTCATTGTAATTTTTGGCAGCATTTTATATATAGGTAAATATACAGGAAAGAATGTTTTCTAACAATTTTTCCTCTAAAATCGATTTTATTGTCGGTTTTGTGCATATTATTGTCAGTCTGTAAAAGTTGCATACTTCTCGGACAACATTGTTTCCAGCAGCGACCTGGGAGTCCAAGATGCATCCATACATCCTCCCCATGCTGTTCCCGAACCATTTTAGTGGTGTTTCCATTACTTTCTGACCTTTTCCTGCTAACCAGACACCCTCCCCTCTTCAGACCAGGGGGTGCCTGGTTTAATGCTTGGGTTCACCCATTGACTTCCATTGTGCTTGGGTGCTCAGTAGAGCACCCGAGCATCCCGAAGTGTTCTACTCGAGCACCCGAGCACTTTGGTGCTTGACCAACACTAGTTTCAATATATAATCTATTAAATCTAATAGAAATTCTCTTTGTTTATGTGTAACATAAAGTTCCTCTATTAAGAAGCGCTCTACAAAATAAACACCTCATTCATGGATGATTTTGCTGTATAACGATGATACATCCATGGTAACCCAAAACATGTTTGGCTCCCAAGTGAAATTCTTCAAAAGTGTAATCAGGTGACTGCAGTCTATTAAGTAAGATGGAAGGTGCAAGATATATTTCTGAAGATAACTGTCAATGTAAGCAGAAAGATTAGAAGTGAGGGAATCAATACCAGATATAATTGGACGGCCAGGTGGATTGGTGAAAGATTTATGGATTTTTGGAAGATAGTAAAAATACGGTAATGACGGATGGTGTACCTTCAAAATTTTTGTCTCGTTCTTGGTGAGGATTTTAGCATTGTGGCCTCTGCCAATAAGCTCAAACAGTAATTTTTTTAAAAGATCTGTAGGATCCTGACTTAGTTGTTCGCAATAGTTTGGGTCTGAAAGTATTCTGATGGATTCAGTATTATAAGCAGAAGAATCTAAGATAACAATGCCTCCTCCTTTGTCTGCATTCTTGATGACAACTTCCTTATTGGACCTGAGGGATTTAATAGCTCTACGTTGGGAATAGGATAGGTTATGAGTATAGTGAGTGGCTATTTTATTATCTCTTAATTTTCACATGTCAGCAAGGACCAGGTTATAGAATGTCTCTCTGTGTACCTCTATTTTCTATTGGATAGAACGTGGATTTAGGTCGAAAACTGGTTGAAATGGGGGCATTTATTAGTATGTCATACAGCTGTTCTACAGCATCATAGTCACCATCAATATCTATGACTGGTTCTTCTAATGTATCAGATTTAGGAATAAAGGGGGAATGGTTTTTAAGCTCAAAGTGTTGTTGTAATGTTAACCTACAGACATATTGATTTAAATTGACAAATAATGCAAATAAATCCGGACTACTTGTAGGGCAAAATAAGAGTCCCTTGGAAAGGACTTCTATTTCCTACTTTTTCAAAGTGTATTTGGATAAATTATAAATACCCTTGTCGCTTATGCAAGATGTAGAAGTTACAGTGGGGTATGTAACTCTGGTAGTGCTTTTTTGTTTATTGGTGTTTCTAGACTTTCCTCCTCTACATCCTCTTCTCCTGGTTTTGATCTTTTGTTCTTCCTTAGATGTGGAGCGATAGGACTGTAAAAATGAGTTATTTTGAGGTTATGTTGGGGACCTAGATTTGATAGTGGGTTCCTGGATGGAACCGGAGTTTGAACTAAAAAAGGAGACAATAACTGTATACTAGAAAATAATGATCTGGTTGGGGTAGAACCTGAAACATGCGACAGATGGTTTAGGGGTGGATTGTCAGAAAGATTAGACGGGAGTGCTAATAATGGTTCTGGACTGGAGTAACTTTTGCTATAAATGGAGAGGTTTGGAGAATCATAATGGGGATCCCAGTGGGTTGAGATTAACACCTATAGATTGGATACCAAATTCTTACGTACAACTCTACAGAAACGAGATGATTTAGATTTTTCAGTTTAACACTCTAACCCCTATGGACTCAATGAAACGCTGGAATATGCCAATTATTGATTATTATTATTACTATTATTATTATTATTATTATTATTATTATTATAGAGCATATCATATTCATTACCATACATATCATTATGTCCATCATTATGTTGTATTTCATTCTGATTTTATTAATCATACATCAGATTATATCAGTTATTTGTATAATTTTTTTTTCATATTATGTCACTTCAATTTATCATTTATCATATTTAATATCATTCGTATCATTTACTATTATTATACTTATACTTATTATCACATTTTATTACAATTTTATTTATTATATATCATAGCTATTATTTTTTATACCCCTTGGGAATAGGTTCTTTTTAAGGCACAATTGTGGTTTATTAATATATCTTTTTATAAATTGAATTTTTGTGAGAGATAATTGCTGCTCTTACATATTTGTCTATGTTATCTTCTTGTTAGTTTTTCCTTTTTCAAGAGACCTTTTAATTTAGAAGGTATGCCCCATGATGTGGTGCATCCCACTCTGACACACACTGGGTCTCTTAGTGGGGCGGCGCGCTTCATCCCGACATACGCTGCCCCCACCTTGGCGGTACCTTTCACAGTGGAGCGCTCCGCCTAATGCAGCATATTGTAACCCAAAAGAGAAGGGCCCTAATGCAGTATGCTACAGCCCGGTGAGCTCCACACTGGAAAGTAAACCGTAAGTGAAGGGCTGCTCCCTTTTCTGGTCCAGCCTTCACGGTTTCCCTTGTAATACAAGCAGTTTACACGCTGATTGGCACCATAGTATTGGTATTTTTATTAATATAATTATGTAGCATTATATTCATCATGTACTCCATAGAATAGAATGCATTTTTGGTTTAGAGATCACATGACCGTGAAATTAACCTGGATGTCATGTGACTAATCATGTACTACCTCATGTGACTACTCATGTGCTACCTCATGTGACTCGTCATGTGCTACCTCATGTGACTAATCATGTGCTACTTCAGTGCACCTATTTAAGTGTGTATCTGTAAAGAATAAATCCAGGCAACTGGACTTACTGTAGATTTCTTGAAAACGTTTCACTCGTTCTTCCAACGATCTTTCTCAATTCTGAGTGTGTGTTTTTCAATGACTGTTCAGTGTCTATGCTCCTAAAGAAGGGGATTTTATATACATCCCCGAAACGTGTTGAGCTTGTTTCTAATAAAGCATCTTATGTTTGGAAGTAACCCAGGTCATCATCCTTGTTGATGTGGTGGTTTTAACATACTTCAGGCGATCTTGGCGATAGAGGAGAGGGTGTCAAGTGTCTTGAGTTTATCTTTTACACCCCCCTCCCTAGTGAAGTAAACAACATATTCGATTCAACTGGCCTATTATGATTTTTAGCGTATGTTTTAGGGTTATAATTCTAATCATGGTGTATACCCCCTATGTGTATACCTTTTATGAGCTAAAAGATAAGATTGCTCTTTTTTATACCAATTGTGCCGTTTTATTCTATTCACTTGGAAAACCTAATGTGGCGCCCAATACACTTGTTGTTTTTATTGTTCAATCATATGAATGGCATGTGACCTCTGAGCTTCTGTGGTCATGTGCCATTTGTGCACATATCACTGCATTGGCCAGTGATTGGTTGTAGTGGTCAAGTGGCCATGGATGTGAAATCAAAACTTCCAGTCCAACAGAACAGCATGAAACAGCAGGTATAAGAGATGCTGCGCTGGAATAGCGGGCTTTCTTTTTTCCTGTTTTTTAACACCTTGTTTCCTGCCTGTCACTATTGAGGTCAGAAAAACTTTTTATAAACATGGATTTTGATAATTAAATTGTCTGAAATAGTGCATTCTGGTGCAACATGGAAAAAGTCTTGGAGACTTAAATGTGAGATTCAGTTTATGGAGGAGGTTAGTTAAAGGTCCTTTGCACAACATAGAACAGGGGTAGGACAGTAAACAGAGATTAGGGAGGGGAAATTGAGTAGTACAGCACCATAAGGCAGGACGTGAAGTTTCTGAAGTTCCATGGTATGACTTCACAGCGAATCTTGTGTGCCATCCTACAGGCACCTGGCCATAGTATTTTTTTTATAACATCCTGTGACTTTGGTATAAGATGATTTGTATAGTGATTTATGTTCAACCAAATTCATAGTAAATTTGTAATATACAGTCAGGTCCATAAATATTGGGACATTGACACAATTCTAAAAATTTTGACTCTATACAACACCACAATGGATTTGATGAAATGAAACAAGCAAGATGTGCTTTAACTGCAGACTGTCAGCTTTAATTTGAGGGTATTTATATCCAAATCAAGTGAACGGTGTAGGAATTACAACAGTTTGCATATGTGCCTGTCAGTTGTTAAGGGACCAAAAGTAATGGGCTTCTCAGCTGTTTAATGGCCAGGTGTGTGTTATTCCCTCATTATCCCAATTACAATGAGCAGATAAAAGGTCCAGAGTTCATTTCAAGTGTGCTATTTGCATTTGGAATCTGTTGCTGTCAACTCTCAAGATGAGATACAAAGAGCTGTCACTATCAGTGAAGCAAGCCATCATTAGGCTGAAAAAACAAAACAAACCCATCAGAGAGATAGTAAAACATTAGGTGTGGCCAAAACAACTGTTTGGAACATTCTTAAAAAGAAGGAACGCACCGGTGAGCTCAGCAACACCAAAAGACCCGGAAGACCACGGAAAACAACTGTGGTGGATGGCCGAAGAATTATTTCCCTGGTGAAGAAAACATCCTTCACAACAGTTGGCCAGATCAAGAACACTCTCCAGGAGGTAGGTGTATGTGTGACAAAGTCAACAATCAAGAGAAGACTTCACTAGAGTGAATACAGAGGGTTCACCACAAGATGTAAACCATTGGTGAGCCTCAAAAACAGGAAGGCCAGATTAGAGTTTGCAAAACAACATCTAAAAAAGACTTCACAGTTCTGGAACAACATCCTATGGACAGATGAGACCAAGATCAACTTGTACCAGAGTGATGGGAAGAGAAGAGTATGGAGAAGGAAAGGAACTGCTCATGATCCTAAGCATACCACCTCATCAGTGAAGCATGGTGGTGGTAGTGTCATGGCGTGGGCATGTATGGCTGCCAATAGAACTGGTTCTCTTGTATTTATTGATAATGTGACTGCTGACAAAAGCAGCAGGATGAATTCTGAAGTGTTTCGGGCAATATTATCTGCTCATATTCCGCCAAATGCTTCAGAACTCATTGGACGGCGCTTCACAGTGCAGATGGACAATGATCCAAAGCATACTGCAAAAGCAACCAAAGAGTTTTTTAAAGGGATTCTGTCATGAGATTTGAGGCCTATAACCTAAACATATGGCCAGGTCCCTACTAATACCCTGAATCCGAAACTGACCTTATTAAATGTGCCTGTGGCTCTATTAGCATATAAAACAGGTTTTTATAACCTGTCATTCACCTACCTAATGTGTCCAAGGGGACGTCGCTTCATACAGGGTGCCCGGCTGCCCGCAGGGTGCCCGCATGCGCACTTCGCTCAACAAGGAGTCCACATGGGCGCATCAGGTTATACCTAGTGCGCACGCGCGGGATCTGGCTGAGGAGAGCGGACAATTTCGGAGGCGGCTCTGAGGTGAGGGAGGCGGCGCTGAGGTGAGGAAGGCGGCTCTATAGAAAGGGGGGGCAACGATTTCTAGTGGGAAGGCGGCGCTGGGCACCAGACGGAGATGGCTGCAGCCGGGCACCCTGTATGAAGCGACGTCCCCTTGGACACATTAGGTAGGTGAATGACAGGTTATAAAAACCTGTTTTATATGCTAATAGAGCCACAGGCACATTTAATAAGGTCATTTTCGGATTCAGGGTATTAGTAGGGACCTGGCCATATGTTTAGGTTATAGGCCTTAAATCTCATGACAGAATCCCTTTAAGGGAAAGAAGTGGAATGTTATGCAATGGCCAAGTCAATCACCTGACCTGAATCCGATTGAGCATGCATTTCACTTGCTGAAGACAAAACTGAAGGAAGATGCCCCAAGAACAAGCAGGAACTGAAGACATTTGCAGTAGAGGCCTGGCAGAGCATCACCAGGGATGAAACCCAGCGTCTGGTGATGTCTATGCGTTCCAAACTTCAGGCTGTAATTGACTGCAAAGGATTTGCAACCAAGTATTAAAAAGTGAAAGTTTGATTTATGATTGTTATTCTGTCCCTTTACTTTTGGTCCCTTAACAAGTAGGAGGCACATATGCAAACTGTTGTAATTCCTACACCGTTCACCTGATTTGGATGTAAATACCCTCAAATTAAAGCTGACAGTCTGCAGTTAAAGCACATCTTGTTTGTTTCATTTCAAATCCATTGTGGTTGTGTATAGAGCCAAAAATTTTAGAATTGTGTCGATGTTCCAATATTTATGGACCTGACTGTAGGAACTTGAGAGATCAATTGTTTATTTTATCCTCATTGAAAGATTGCAAGATTGTTGGAATCTTCTCTGCGATGGGTTTCTGAATTGGCTATAAATGATCTGAAGGTGGACATACACATTGGAAATAAGCAAGTTCAATAACCATTGAATGAATGATCGTCTGGTAAACAGACAGTCATACACATTTTAGTCCTTTATTAAAAGACTTTAAAAAAACATTTTCTGACTAGAGGATATCCAATCAGTTTGCTCAATGAAGCTTTGTCAAAAGTAACACAAATAGGTGACACTTATAGGATTGCACAGAAACAAAAACAAGAAGACACTCAACCAATTGTCTTCTCCTTCAAATTTAGTCCCATGGCAGAACAGATTAAAAAAGTAATACGCAGTAATTGGGACATTTTGGAAGGAGATGACAATTTAACCAATGTGAAGGGCATTCGCACTATTATGGCATTTAGGCGGTGCCACACGCTCAAAGATAAGATAGTACGCAGTCGCTTTAGGGAGGAGACAAAAACCTGGTTAGATGGGTGGAAACCCAAGGGTAACCGCCGCTGTGGAGACTGCATATGTTGCAAATGTAACCCTCAATGGGAAACCCTAATCTTTGGAGGTGTCCAATATAGGGTAAAAACACTTATTACTTGTAAAACCAAGTTTGTTGTTTACTTATTAATTTGCACATGTGGCAGATTCTACATTGGCAAAACCATTGGAAACCTAAATGAGAGGATTAGGGAACATGTTTTATCCATAGGTTCAGGCAAGGGCTGCCCACGTGTAATAGAATATGTCAATTCCATACATAATGGAGATGTCAATGTATTAAAGTTCCCAGGCATAGAAACGGTACAGAACCTCCCTCAGGGAGATAAGCACCACAAATTAGAAGGAGAGGAGAGAAAATAGATGGATACTGCATACGGGAGCAATGGGCCCGCTAGGTCTAAATTGCAAAATAGACTGGCAAGTGTTTCTTTAACCATCTAATATGTTAGCAAGAGATTTGTTGTTTTTATAATTGTGTTTTAATGCACCATGTAGCACCGGCGACATCAGACGAGTGCGCCGAGTTTGTGACGCAGCGGATGACGTCATAATGGTGAGACGCTGAATCTCAACCACTGCGTGCTTGTATGTAAGTCCGTCCCATGCCACATTCATATGTACCCAGCTTTTGAATCCAGCTATTTGTGTACTCAGCTATATACATGTACCCAACTTTCTGATGTATTCAGCTATTGATGTATTCAGCTACAACCGCTCATGTATTCAGCTTTTGATGTACCCAGTGATCCAATCCCTAAGGATTAAAAAAGCCTGTTGCACTGATTGGTGAGTGCCGCCTGAATATTTTCTTTTTTGTTGGCATGATATCACTGAAGGGCAGAGCACCATCGGGTAGCACACCTGTACACCCCGTGCATTAATAGTGACATTTAACTGGAATTGAAAGGGGAAAGACAGCAGTGCCACTCATACTGTTTTCTCAAGATTCACATTTTAGTCCTTATTGGCTTTTAAAGTCATTCAAACTGGCCATACTTTTTAATAACATCAGGTGCAGAATGAGCAATGTTTTAGCCATTTACAGAAAGATTTTTTGTGGACTAGTAAGTATCTTGACATATTTCCATATAAAAATATGTAATTGGTTGGCTATAATTATCGTTCCTTTTTGAATTTCACCTGATGAACAATTGTTTCAGTTGAAATGTTTTGTCCAGGTTTGAACGGACGTGTGTGGTCACCTTTAGATGAGGACTTTTCAATCCAGGCAAAAAAGTAGCCAAATGGACTTGCTGTTTTGCCTAATCTGTATTTCTGAATGCAAATCTAGAAGCAAAAAGTTTCAATGTGGAAATACCTTGTTTCTGAGGATGTACAGTAAAATTAAGCAAACAAATAAGATACCCTTCTTGCTAGAGGCGACAAAAAAGGAAATCTAATGCATACTGATCTGACATTTAAATGAAATAGTAAGAGCACATTAAATAAATTTCTAAGTCACAGCACACTTTCAAGAAAGCCTTTGCAGGACACATTTGCAAGGTTCAATTGTATTGATTTTTCAATGGTGCCTCAGCTGTTCAAATATTCATCAATGTAATTTCAAAAACAGACAGAGGGAAACAAGAGTGCACATCTGATCTTGGAGTCCAAGCAACAGGGGCGAACAACTGTTAGCTTCTCATTATGCTAGTTTAGCTGCCAAAGATCAATATGTGACAAAAGTAACTAATAGCATGGATATTTTATAAACATAAAACATCTGAAACATGAAAGAGACACGAGTTTTGGAGCCAAAGCTAAATCTTTCATGCTTGGTGACTTTCATTAGAATGGATTCTGAATGATTTGTATTTCTACAGATCAAACAACAATAAAAGTGCTGTAGAAAGTGCCTTTAGAACAGCAAAAAAACAAAACAAAAACAAAAAAAAACTTACATTGAAACTCAGTTTTAGAGATACTAGACTTTTATCTTTGAAAATGTGAAAGTGCTATTGGCAGGAATATGTGATAGCTCATTGAACTTCGTCCTTCATACTACATAAAACATAGAATATGCAAATCTAACCAATGCACAAACAAAGAATTACAGAAATGCCGTATATGTTGTTTTTTGCTCAGATGAACCTGATGGTTTAGTAAAAATAAAATGTAAAGTAAAACAACAAACTATAACCTCTAACATAGGGAAAGATATAATAATGTTTTTCATATTAAAAGAGCATAATATAGTGTGTATCACCTATGTAACTTGGAAAATTGTTCCTATTAAGAAAAAGGTCGAAATTTGTCTTAAATATTCTTTACGGAAATGGCTTGTGTTTTTTGGTAAATGGCATACAAAGACAAACCTAATATGATCAACTAGCTTTCAAATTAGACATTTTGGTAGATAGCCCAAGGCTGACTTTTAGTCTGCCAAGTGAAACATGGCAGGACCTCTAATATGACAGCTAATATCTAAAGAACACCTCCTTTTAATAGTTTCTATAGAGAAAGGCAGAATAAAAATATGAGTTTGTCACATTTTGCCGGCCTAGAACTGGCAGCCTAGGTTCATGCTCATATTTTGCTCCTTTGATTTAAGATAAGTAAATGTATTTGACAGTGTGCAACCATGCTAAAGATAATGAACCTGACTTAAAGAAAAATGCCTTATATTAAATATTTGCGTTAAAAGAATATGAGAATGTTACATATTATCATCCCACCTGACAGCAGTTTAACTCCCATCTTGATTTAATAGGGTCAACTTGCTAGCAGGTGTAATCTATTTCCTTACCTTTCAAATGATGTAGGCACAAATAGTACTGCCTTTCAATCTCCTCCTGTTTAGGGAGTAAACACGTATAAATTAAATACAAAATAAGAACAGGAGGGTTTTGCTTCTTGTCAAAGATTTCAAGATTTATCTCCAAATATAAACATATACCTAGCTCACATAAATTAACAATAGCAATAAACATGGTAGTAAAACAAATGTGGCCCATGCCATAGCTAAAAACGTATCAAGTCGACTTTCTGGCCTGTGACTATTAATAAATAGCGCAACTCAATCTAGCAGAAACGTAATCACAGCTAGCGTTTTAAACGGCAGTCTTGATACATTTCTCCCAACATATTCATGCCAATCTCTTTGCACTTTACACACTGGCGATTTGTCCTATTATATCCCACATACAGTAACTTTTAAGACAAAAATATAAAAATACTAATAAAAGTCTGAGCTCAAATATCACAGCGACAGAAACGTGAAGATAGAATAGCTGTGGCATAGAAACAGGGCAATTTAGAGTGATTCATTAAATCCATTTCTGTCATGCTGCATTGTGTGCCTGAGACAGTCGTCTTTCTCAGATTTTTTGTTTCCTAGATACAGAAATTGAAAAAAAAAAACTTGTCATAGTTCAGAACTACAATGCATACAATAGATAAAAAACAATTATTAAAATTAAATGTAGTATCTTTAAGTCAGAATCAATTGAGACTTGGCTAGATATCAATTTGCATGGTGTAATGGGCATTATCAATGATGCATTGGCTTAACTGCTCTGATGCATATCCTGAAACATTGGACATGGGATATCATTTATATGGGATTTAATATACCTTACTAATTTGTTTATTACCGTATGTATATTGCCCTTTGTGAGAACGTTATTTGTACAGTTGTCCATGGCCTTTAAAGAATGGGTATGATAGAGTTATTCTAATCTTTGTTGCAACAGATCCTGAAGGAACATGACAGATCTCATAGATCTAAAATAAGTTTCTCAGGTAGAAATATGTAGCAGCTTATGCTATTCTGCCTGTCAAGAATATATAGGTATACAAATATTCAGTTGAAACCAGAAGTTTACATACACTGTATAAAAAAGACACATATACATGTTTTTCTCAATATCTGACATGAAATCAGAATAAACCTTTCCTGTTTTTGGTCAATTAGGATTATCATAATTGTTATTATTTGCCAAATGCCAGAATAATGAGAGAGAGAGAGAATGTTTTAAGGCATTTCTATTACTTTCTGCAAAGTCAAAAGTTTACATACATTTCATTAATATTTGGTACCATTGCCCTTAAACTGTATGATGGGTCAAACATTTTGGATATCCTTCCACAAGCTTCTCACAATAGTTGGTTGGAATTTGGGCCCATTCCTCCTGACAAAACTGGTGTAACTGAGCCATGTTTGTTGGTCGCCTTGCTCGCACCTCCCTTTTCAGCTTTGCCCATAGATTTTCAATAGGATTGAGATCAGGGCTTTGTTATGGCCACTCCAAAACATTGACTTTGTTATCCTTAAGCCACTTTGTAACCAGTTTGGCAGTATGCTTCGGGTCATTGTTCGTTTGGAAGACACATCTCCGGCCAAGCTTTAACTTCCTGGCTGATGTCTTGAGATGTTGCTTCAGTATTTCCACATAATCTTCTTTCCTCATGATGCCATCTATTTTGTGAAGTGCGACAGTACCTCCTGCAGCAAAACAACCCCACAACTTGCTTCCATCCCCGTGTTTCATAGTTGGGATGGTGTTCTTAGGCTTCCAAGCTTCTCCCTTTTTCCTCCAAATGTAACGATGGTCATTATGGCCAAAAAGTTTCATTTTAGTTTCATCAGACCACAGGACATGTCTCCAAAAATGTAGGTTTTTGTTCCAGTGTGCATTTGCAAACATTAATCTGGGTTTTTTTTGTTTGTTTTTTGAGTAATGGCTTCTTCCTGGCAGAGTTGCCTTTTAGCCCATGTTAATATAGTACTCGTTTCGCTGTGGATATTGACTCAATCTTACCAGCTTAAGCCATCATCTTCACAAGGTCTTTTGCTGTTGTTCTTGGGTTGATATGCACATATCGGGCCAAAGCACGTTCATCTCTGGGACACAGAACCCGTCTCCTTCCTGAGCAGTATGATGGCTGGACATTCCCATCTTGTTTGTACTTGCATATATTAGTTTGTACAGATGAACGAGGCACCTTCAGGTACCTTGAAATTGCACCCAAGGTTGAGCCAGACTTGTGCAAGTCCACAATTCTCTTCCTGATATCTTGGCTGATTTCTTTAGACTTTCCCATGATGCTACACAAAGAAGCAGTGTGTTTCAGGTGTGCATTTGAATACATCCACAGGTGTGTCTGCAAATAACTCAGATGTTGCCAACAAACATAACAGAAGCTTCCAAACACATGACATCATCATATGGGCCGGTACCATATAGACACTCTATCAGATATTGCCTGATGAAGGGCATGATATGTAAGCCCGAAACGTTGCTGTTCAAAATGATGTAATGTCCGGCTGAATAAAACATTAATTGCATTGAAAATTTCACATGGTGTGCTGTCAGAAACTTTATTCTATTATCTGAAGAATTCCTGAGGTGGAGTCAGGGATAAAAGTGACGAGCACCCATTCCTCTGCCAGTTATCTGCTGAGTGCTGTGATCTCTTGTGAATCATCATCATATGGGCAGTCCAGAATTGTTTAACGGCATAGTAATCTAAATGTATGTAAACTTTTGACATTGCAGAAAGTAATAAAAATGCCTTAAAGGGAACCTGTCACCGGGATTTTGTGTACAGAGCTGAGGACATGTGTTGCTAGATGGCCGCTAGCACATCCACAATACCCAGTCCCCATAGCTCTGTGTGCTTTTATTGTGTAAAAAAACCGATTTGATACATATGCAAATTAACCTGAGATGAGTCCTGTCCCTGACTCATCTCACTTACAGGACTCATCTCAGGTAATTTGCATATGTATCAAATCGGTTTTTTTACACAATAAAAGCACATAGAGCTATGGGGACTGGGTATTGCGGATGTGCTAGCCGCCATCTAGCAACCCATGTCCTCAGCTCTATACACAAAATCCTGGTGACAGGTTCCCTTTAAAACATTCTCTCTCTCATTATTCTGGCATTTGGCAAATAATAAATTTGGCAATCCTACATGACCAAAAACAGGAAAGGCTTTTTCTGATTTCATGTCAGATATTGAGAAAAATATGCATACAGTATGTGTCTTTTTATATAGTGTATGTAAACTTCTGGTTTCAACTGTATGTAGAAAGAAAGGCCTCAAGCACACGACAGTTGTTTTTCTCGGCCTCCATTCAGGTTTTTTTACGGATAGGAGGGGGACCCATTAATTTCAATGGGTCAGCAAAAAATGCTGATAGTTCATCCGTTTGTGTTCAGCGTCCGTTGTCCGTGTTTCCCTTCAGCAAAAAAAATAGTGCATGTCCTATTTTTTTCACATTTGCGGACAAGGATAGGCATTTAATACAAGGGATCTGTGGAAAAAAATGGATCCTCCAAAAAATACGGATGCCGCATCCGTTTTTTTGGGGGCGGACGCACAATTTGCGGATGCAAAAAACAACTGTTATGTGCATGAGGCCAAAGAGAGAGAGAGAGAGAGAGAGAAAGAGATAGCTTGACAGGAGAAAGAGTACTTTTTGCAAGACTTTTTCTCCCATATAGAAAAACTGATCTTTGATAGAAGTGACACAAACTGATCATAATCATAACTGATTTGATTCTTAAAAAAGACAGATTAGTTATTTTTACTGGTAACTGAGCACAACTGATGCTAAAAATAATGTATCTGTTTTTTTCTTTTCTTCTGATGGATCAGTTAATATATGAAATAACTATTGAAGACTAGGCAGCACTCCTCTTGGTTTCTGGGAAAAATATATGCAAAGTATCTCTCTCTCTCTCTCTTTTGTTAGAAAAGTACCCCCCCCCCCCAAAAAAAAAAGTTGATAAAATTATTTTGCTCTGCTGATATCCTTGGCAGTAAACTGGAGTACCCTCCTGCAGGACATGAAGCATTGCATATTGCCTATTACATTCAGTGGGCTGTCTATTTAATGCATTGATGTGCTAGGTCCTGAAGAGATGGAGACCCTGCTCCCTACCTCAGTTAACTGATTTGGATTCTAAATGGGCTATTCCTTTCTGTTAACTCCTAATTACCTTATAGCGTATTACAGTACATTTGGATCCTTTAATCAATATTTTCAGTAGGGATGGGGAAGAGAAGCTGGAACAGGAGTCAGATGTGGTTGGTCTGACTACTAACCAGAAAATACATTGTAACAGAGAGAGAGAAAGCTGGCAAATGATCAAAAATAAGGGAAAGGAAAATTTAAACACTAGAATTGCATGTATCTTGTCTTAGAGAACAAGAGGCAGAGGTCCCTTTCAGGATTTTATTTGTATAGCAGCATTCACGGTCACCCACTGTGCAGTAAACCACAATATAGCTCCATTCAAATAAGTCATATTTAAGGGGGTTATATACATTGTCTTTAAAATAGGAAGCATCCCTTCAATTTCGAATTTTTGTGGTCTCTCTGTTACCAGAAAAAAGGTGCCATGTGGGAGCTCAGATGACAGGTACACAGGCTGGCCATATGTTTAAGATAGCTTGTTCAGCTGAATACTGTGGGTGTCATTTATTAAGACCAGGATTTTAGATGCCAGTCTTAATAACTCATGTGCTAGCAGTGGACCCATCTAAGTTATGTAGAGGCGCCAGCATTCAGTGCCAGTCTAAATCTAAATCTAAATTTAGACCATGGTGACTAAGCAATAGACTCTAATTGTCTAGTTTCCTGCAAAGATGCACTACTTGTCTTGTTTTGCTCTCCCATGTACCATCCTCTGTGTGTCTATGGATTTGACCCGTCACTGTGTGACCTGACACCTACTTGATCTGCGTACTGAGTCAGTGCTGCCTTCCCTGATCCTCTGACTGACTTTGAATTGCACAAGATCTGTCTGCCATGATCTTGGCTTGTCCCTAACTATGTTTTTGCCTGCCCCCTTGGTTTTTCGCATCTGTGTCTCTTGATCCCGGTGGGTCAGCAGTCTACTGAACAGAACATATTCCAAGAAGTAATGACTGGTGGTTCCCCTGTGTCTAGATCCATATATAAGGGTAGAGAGTGAAGAATAGGGGGCTACTTAGATAGCATATAGGTAATGTTATCCAGCTCACCTGGTCGGTGTGTAATATCCCGTGTGCACGGAGTCAAGCCAGCAAGTTCCTGGACGTAGACAAAGTGAAATAGAAAAAGACGATTCCGGCACTTATTTTTCTTCCCATAAAATCTTCCTCTTTATTAAATCACATCATATGCGGGACAGTATCACAAACAAGCTGTTTACGCATTTCGGAGACCTTCTCCTTAGTCGTAACAATGTGGTCTGGGAGCTTGGAGAAATTTATAGACCCATGGACCCTCCCCCATCTAGTGGGTCGTGGTAACATGATGTCACAAATCAATCAGCTCGCAGACTCACACCTGAAGCATCATTTTCAAAGAACATAGATTAAAATGTCTATGCTCTTTGAAAATTCTCCAAGCTCCCAGACCACATTATTACGACTAAGGAGAAGGTCTCCGAAACGCGTAAACAGCTTGTTTGTGATACTGTCCCGCATATGATGTGATTTAATAAAGAGGAAGATTTTATGGGAAGAAAAATAAGTGCCGGAATCGTCTTTTTCTATTTCACTACTTAGATAGCACCCTTAGGAGTAGTATAACCATAAATGGTTGTTACTGTATAAACGTCCCTAAAACTAAACACTCGAAAATTACTGCCTTATTGGAACGTTAAAACAAAATAAACTTTATTGTTTTATTCATTAAAACCGGAGTCAAAGACTCAAAACTTAAATGTGTCAGGCTAGGGAATTCCCCAAGGTGCGGGGAAGAGATAAACAAATTAAACTTGTGTCTCCTATTCCTTAATGTTTTAATAGGGTATAGGAAAGTGTTATCTCTGAACCCTATTAAAGCTTAGTAACACTGTCAATATGCATATCCGTGTTACTTTGGAATCTGGACATCCACGCCTCCTCAGTCACAAGGTAGGTAAACTGTCCAGTATCCCATCACTGCCATAAGGAGCTCACTCCAGGGATAGCACTAGAGTGTGTCAAAACAGATCGGCAGGAGTCCAGGTGGACACAGCTGATTAAACAATCTGGACACCTCTCGTTGTAACACTATCCCTGAATGCAGCCTTATGTCTCACTACCCTTGCTCTACGCGTTTCTGTGCGGTGGTACACCCGCACTTCATCAGAAGCAGGTACAGTAGGTAGATAGGTACATGTTAGTGTGGTCAGATTCCCACACAGAGTGGAATGCAGGATAGCAGTGTTTCGGTGCTGTGACGGCCTTACCGGCCGCCCATACGCCGGCTCTAAATAGCTCAAACTCCTCCCCCAGCAGACGCAGTCCCAGAGGCTAGCCAATCACAGCGGATGTGTGTCACACAACTCTTACCGCTCTGCAACACCTAATGAAGGTATAGTGTAGCGGAGCTGGGAAGTGTCGCTGTTAATAGCAATCACACAGGTGGGGGAACCTATCAAATTAGCAGTTATATATTCACTGCAGAGACATTTGTTGGTACGATCCATCTAATGGCTCAGATGTCAAACAAAAAAACATAGATGCTTCCCATCAGGAGGTTGGGAATGTTGCGCACGTAGCAGGGGAACTGCAAACCTCTGGGGGGTGACTGTTACACCTATATCCTGTTTAGTTACAGTCAGATGGAAAAACGTGATGTAGAGGATCGTTTGAAAATAAACAGGGTATACACATAATTATTACTTATGAACGTTGTAAAGATCGTACGTGGGTTAGAATGAACATATACCCACGATTTGATGTGTGGTATAATTGATTATCAATAATTCCTCACCATACTGTACACAATATATCATACGCAATATTGAGTTAACCTCCTATCCCCATATCCTGTATAAGGATAGATTCATCTGAAAAGAAGTCTCCTCAGATGAAACACGCATACGAAATTGCATCATTTAAACCCTGCGGTTTCACGGTTTGCATCCTGAAAATCCATTGAGCTTCTTTACGTAGTAGTAAAGTGTCCACATCACCCCCTCGTGTGGGGCGCGTAATGTGTTTAATGCCCTGAAACTTGACATGGCACTCAATAACATGACGTGTGACTGGTTTTTCTGCCTCGTTCCTGATGTCAGAAAGAGGTTCACCAATCCTCTTTCTGAATTCACGCTTTTTTTTTGCCGATATACTGTATACCGCATACACAGGTTAAAAGATAGATCACTCCTATCGTTTTGCAATTTATAAAGGATCTCAGTCCATACGTCGACGCTGTACTTGCGCTACTGCAATGTTTACCATTCTTGATGTACTTACAGAAGGAGCATGCTTTACATGGGAACGTGCCTTTGGCATCATTTTTCAGCCATGATCTGGCTGGTCTTGGGGCAACATACAAGCTATGGACCAAATGATCTCTTAAATTGCGATTCCGCTGATAGGTAATAGAGGGGTTTCGCGTCAGCAGGTGCCCAATGTCGGGGTCTGATTTCAAAATCCCCCAGTAAACTGACATAATCTCCTTAATCTCCCAGGGGAATCTATCATATGTGCCAACAATCCTGCATGTATTGTCTTCCTCATTCCTAACCTTTGGGCACAGAAGTTGTTCACGATTGCAACTAAGTGCATGTTGGTATGCCCCTTTTGAAGATTCCTGAGGGTACCCACGATTCTTAAACTAGACCAGAAGGTCCCTTGCTGCCACCCTAATATCTGCTAGCTCTGAGCAGTTTCTCCAGGCTCTTAGATTCTGCCCTTTAGGGTCCCCCCTTTTAAGGGCTAGTGGGTGGCCGCTCTCCTCTCTCAGGAGATTATTTGTGGCAGTAGGATTCCTGAATAGATTAGTTGCTATTCTACCTGTTGTGTCCAATGTGATAGAGAGATCCAAGAATGATAAATCCTTGGCCTCTATGGTGGATGTAAAAAATAGCCCCAATCGGTTCTTATTCAATTCAGCGTCAAATTGATGAAATTCAGTCTCTTCCCCTCTCCACAGGATGAACATGTCATCGATAAACCTAATCCAGAGTATTATCGATGACGTGAATCTTTCCATATCCTCAGAAAACACGACCTCACTCTCCCACCAGCCCAGGAAGAGGTTAGCATAGGTCGGGGCACATGGACTCCCCATCGCCACCCCCCTGAGCTGGTGGAATATCTGGCCTGCATATAAAAACACCTTATGTGTCAGGATGAATGTGATTAGTTTCATGAGGAAGGCATTATGCCGTTGGCAGTAGTCACCCCTTTGTTGGAGAAAAAATTGTAAAGCCTGGCACCCGTTGTCATGGGGGATGGAACTGTATAGGGCTTCGACATCCAGGCTTGCTAGCCAAGTGCCCTCTTCACATAGGATCCCATCTAATCATTTCAGGACATCCATTGTGTCCCTCACATAGGATGGGAGTCCCTCCATGAATGGTCGTAGAATTGTATCCGCATAGGTGCTTATATTGGATGTGAGACTCCCCATCCCGGACACAATTGGTCTCCCTTTAAGCGGTGTCAACCCTTTATGTCATTTCGGCAAACTGTAAAATGCTGCCAGTATTGGATGATCAGGGCTTAAAAACATGAATAAATTTTTTGCTAATGAGGTTATCTCCTTGGGCCTGACGTAGAATCTCATTTAGTTCTTCCCTATAAATAAATGTAGGATCAGAGTGTAGCTTCTTATATGTCTAATGGTCATTCAAGATATTCATGCTCATTTCTTCATATTGTTTGTGGTTCAAGATAACAATATTGGCCCCTTTATCTGATGGCTTGATTACTATTTCTGTATCAAGCTCCAACTGTTTAAGGGCCAACAGTTCCTCTCGCGTCATGTTCATACCCCCTTTCCCACCTTCCCTGTGTGTCATCTCCAGAAGACGCAGTTGCTCAGTAACAACCGTCACAAACGTGCCAATTGGCGTGTTGTCATCCACAGGGGGATGCTTTTTTGAGGGCATCTTTAATTTTGTGAATAGCCCATTGTCCAAATTTTGCTGACCCTCGTCATATAGATCCGCCAGGAGTTGTACATCTGGGAGATCTTGTTCAACTATATCTGGCAGGTCCGCCTATCATGAGTGCTAAATAATTTTTTCCATTTCAATTTACGTGCGAAAAGATGTAGATCTTTGACCCACGTAAATAAATTTTAAAAATCACGTAAAGGAACAAAAGACAACCCCTTTTTGAGTAATTGCATTTTAGGTTCAAGTAGTGGACGTGAACTCAAGTTCACCACTTGCAGATCATCCCTTGTGTAAGTCATTTTGGGAGTGGATATTATTTTACTTTTTTTTTTTGTCCACAGGAAATAGTCTGGCACTGGGGGGATGCTCTCTAAAAAAGCTCCTGTATCATTTCTGCCCCTCCTCTCTCGATTCCCGTGGCTTCTACCACTAAAAGGTCTTCTCTGGCTGTGTGTGGCCCCTCTACCTCTGCATGCGTTATGTTCACTGTCTATTTCACATTCAGATGATGTTCCAATTGTGTCCGGGATGGGAAGTCTCACATCCAGTATTAGCACCTATGTGGTGTAGGGATTTGCTCTGGTAGGCAGGGTAAGCGGATGCAGTACAGAGGCAAGAACACAGGATTAAAGCAAAAGTTCAGTGTTTATTCACACAAAAAAGCAATAAAGCAAAAACAACACTGTGCAGAGTCCTGGTGTTAATTCACACCACTTAAAGTCCACAGCACAAACGTGTCACCTGGCGGATTGTTTTGTCCATGGCAATCCACAGCTGTCCACAGCTGGCTTTAGGGCGCCTGATTTTCAGCGTGCGGCTCTCCAGCACGCTACCAACTGGTTGGAACCAGAGACCACGGTGCTTCACAGCTCCACTATGAAAATGCAGGGTAATCCACACACAGCTGTGATTGCTGGCTGGGTTTTTATTCCCAGCCCAAAACCTGGCCTGGAACGTGGGGAACAGCCACCCACCCTGCTCTTTGGCTGCTCCCAATAAGAACTGGCCCAGATTGGCTTTACAGCCACACTAAGTAAAAAACACTGTGTCAGCCAGCCTAGCTGCTGCTGACACACTAAACTACCGGGAACCTCGGTGACACGTACCTTCCGTCAATGACGGACCCCTGCGCCTTCCTACCTACCTCCCCCCTTTGTTCAACCCTGAGGGGTTGAACACATGCCAGACAGTGTACTTGGGACAGGGCATCCGCGTTTCCCTGTAACCGGCCTGCCCTGTGTTCTATGGTAAACTTAAAGTTATGTAGAGACAAGAACCACCTGGTGACCTGAGCATTCCTCTCTTTGGCCTGGCTTATCCACTTGAGAGGGGAGTGGTCGGTCACCAGACGGAACTTTCTCCCCAACAGAAAATAGCGGAGAGACTCGAGTGCCCACTTGATGGCCAGGCACTCTCTTTCCACTATACTGTACCGGGTCTCCACTGGAGTGAGCTTACGGCTGAGGAAGACAACGGGATGCTCCTCCCCGTTGACTTCCTGAGACAGTACCGCACCGAGGCCTACTTCGGAGGCATCGGTCTGTACCACAAATTCCCTCTTGAAGTCGCGTCATCAAATCCGGCGATCCACACAGGGCCTACTTCAAAGCGGAGAAAGTCCACTACGGCCTGTACTTTGGGCAGGTGACTTTCCCAGTCGGTACTGTGAATGATAATATCGTCCAGGTAAGCCGAGGCGTACCGCCGATGTGGACGAAGTACAATATCCATTAGACGTTGAAAAGTGGCGGGGGCGCCATGCAGGCCAAAGGGTAACATCTTATATTGGTACAGCCCCTCTGGTGTGAGGAAGGCAGTTTTCTCTTTGGCAGCATCCGTCAACGGTACCTGCCAGTACCCTTTGGTGAGGTCCAAAACAGAAAAATACCTGGCTTGGCCTAACTTCTCAATTAGTTCATCTACCCGAGGCATGGGATATGCATCGAATTTAGATATTTCGTTCAACTTCCTAAAATCGTTACAAAATCGTAACGTCCCATCTGGCTTAGGAATTAAGACTATAGGACTGGCCCACTCACTTTTAGATTCCTCAATTATGTCTAGCCGCAGCATGAGCTGCACTTCCTCCGAGATGGCTTTTCGCCGAGCCTTCGGGTACCAGTTATGACTTTAACCGGACTTTTGCCTGAGGCTCAGTGACAATGTCATGTTGGATTGCGGAAGTACGTCCAGGGAGGTCCGAGAACACATCCGTGTTCCGACTAACGAACTCCCTGGTCTCCTGAGCCTGTTTAGAGGAGAGGCTGTCAGCAATTTTTATTGTGGCAACCGCTTCCCTTGCACCAGACAGAGGAGCCGGAACCTCTTCCCCAAGCAAGCCCGGCCGCGGGTTGTCTTCCGTACAGGTGTCCCTATCTTCCCAAGGTTTTAGTAAATTAACATGGTACATTTGCTCTGGCTTTCGCCTCCCTGGCTGATGTACCTTACAATTTACCTCTCCAATTTTTTACCGTACCTTGTAGGGACCCTGCCATCTAGCCAAGAACTTACTGTCCACGGTCGGCACCAGCACCAAAACCCGATCACTCGGGTTAAAGATCCGGACCCGAGCCTGCCTATTATAGATCCGACTCTGGGCTCGCTGAGCAGCCTACATATGCTCCCTGACAAGAGGCAAAACGGTCTCTATTCGCTGTTGCATCTTTGTAACATATTCAAGGACGCTTTTATGCGGAGTAGGTTGTACGTCCAACAAGCCACGAGGATGTCTGCCATATAGCAATTTGAAGAGCGAGAACCCAGTAGAGGCCTGGGGCACCTCTCGCACTGCGAACATGAGATAGGGCAGAAGAAGGTCCCAATCCTTCCCATCTTTGGACACCACCCTTTTTAACATGGTTTATAGAGTTTTATTAAACCTTTCCACCAGACCGTCCGTTTGTGGATGGTACACGGACGTCCGTAACTGTTTAATATGCAGCAACTTACAGAGTTCCCTCATGACCTTGGACATAAAAGGGGTCCCCTGGTCAGTCAGAACCTCTTTTGGAAGCCCCACTCGGGAAAACATCTCTATTAGCTCCTTAGCTATAAGTTTCGCCGATGTATGGCGTAATCAAGGACAACCAAGATATGTTGGTGTCCCCTAGCGGACTTCGGTACTGGGCCTACTAGGTCCATAGCGATTCGCTCAAATGGTACAGTACCTCGATGATCGGGAGAGGTGCCAAGGGACTGCGAAAAAGGTCCTGGGGGCTAGTTGCCTGGCTGGTCGGGCAAGACTTACAGAACTCGTCCACCTCTTTAAACACACTGGGCCAGTAAAACCGTTGCAGTATCCGGTCTTGCGTTTTCTACATACCCAGATGACCCCCAAGAACATGCTGGTGGGCTAACTCTAACACGAGTTTGCGATAAGGCTGGGGCACCACCAACTGTTCAATGGATTCACCTCGCAGCTGATTTACCCGATACAACATATCCTGATGAACCACAAAACGGGGGAACACCCACTCTGCCCCTGGTTGTTGTGGTTCACCATCTATTATTAGTACATTTTCCCAGGCTTGGGATAAGGTTGGATCCCGGTGTTGTGCAGTACCAAAATTATCCCCAGAGACATTGAGGTCTGCTAGCTCAGGCCCCGGCGACAATTCCTCCATGTCTCCCACCATTACACTTAGCGGGGTTGTTTCCACCTCTTCCACCGAAGTAGCAGTCACCCCTACCACTGGCCTTTTTGACTCAGGTTCCCAGGGTTCTGGTCTCCCCCTGAGCCGGGCCACTCTGCTAGGGTTACATCGGTCTCATGCATATCAGTCACTCTCGGAACAGGCCACAGTGCCGTGAAACCCGGGAAGTCTCTCCCTACTATAAGTTCATAGTGTAGGTTGGTTGCGACAGCCACCTCGTGGGTCCACCTGCCGGAAACCGTGGACAGAGACACCATAGCAGTAGGGTAGTTTTTTAAGTGTCCATGTATATACATGACTCTGACCCTACGGCAGGTGTACTCAGCGGAGCGTACCAGGGAAGCCCTTACCAGGGTCACCAGACTCCCTGAGTCCAACAGAGCCTCCGCTGGAGTGTCTCCCACCTCCACCTGGCACAGGTGGTTCAGAGACTCCGGAGCAGCCAATGATTGATGGAAGCCATAGTTCGTGTCCATGGGTTCTCCCTGATGTGGACAATCAGCTCGAACATGGCCAGGCTCCCGACACTGCCAGCAGATTATTGGAGCGGGGTCCACAGGGGTTACCTCCCGGGTGGGTTTGGTGGGCATCAGTCGCCTGGTCCGGGGTGGAGAGTTACGGGATTTGACTGCCCCCCTCCCAAAAGAACCCCACTGCAAGTTCCGGGTCGCCTCATAGCGCTCCACAAAGTCGACCATCTCAAGCGCATTACCTGGAGAGACCTGGCCAATCCATCGCTGGAGAGGGGGTGGCAGAGCCCTCCAGAACATATCTGCTAACAACTGGTCCAGCATAGCAGTGGGCTCAGCTTGTCAGGTTGTAGCCACTTTTGAAAAAGGTTGAGCAGGTTATAATACTAGGGTCTCACGGGCTCAGCCGGGTTGAACCCCCACTGATGCACCCGCTGGACCCGGACCAGCACATTCAACCCCAGTCTTGCCAAAATCTCACTCTTTACCTTTGAGTAGTCGGCCGCTTGATCATCCGGCAAGTCGAAATACACCCGCTGAGATGCCAGGAAAGGAGCGATGACCCCAGCCCACTGGTCCTGGGGCAGCCTTCCCCTGGTGGCCACTTTCTCATACATCGCCATGTAGGTTTCGATGTCATCTGTGGGTGTCATCTTAGGGATCGCTGCACGGACAGCTTTCCAGGCATCATGGACTCTTGGGGTTGCTCCTGCTGTCTGCAAAGCCATCACGTGTTGTAGCAGCAACTGGTTAGCCTCTCGATGGTGCAGGTTGGTCTCTCGCTGCTGCAAATTAGCCTCCATGAGGGCCCCCACAACAGCCTCCATTCTGTCGTGTGACACAGGTTTGAATTTAGCTGGTTTGATAACTGACATACAACTGTGCCTAAAAATGCAAACCAAAAATATTTCGGCATTCACGCCATCCTCACTGCGCTTGCACGCATCACCCACCAATTGTAGGGACTTGCTCTGGTAGGCAGGGTAAGCGGACGCAGTACAGAGGCAAGAACACAGGATTAAAGCAAAAGTTCAGTGTTTATTCACACAAAAAAGCAATAAAGCAAAAACACAGTCCTGGTGTTAATTCACACCACATAAAGTCCACAGCACAAACGTGTCACCTGGCGGATTGTTTTGTCCATGGCAATCCACAGCCGTCCACAGCAGGCTTTAGGGCGCCTGATTTTCAGTGTGCGGCTCTCCAGCACGCTACCAACTGGTTCGAACCCGAGACCAGAGTGCTTCACATCTCCACTATGAAAATGCAGGGTAATCCACACCCAGCTGTGACTGCTGGCTGGGTTTTTATACCCAGCCCAAAACCTGGCCTGGAACGTGGGGAACAGCCACCCACCCTGCTCTTTGGCTGCTCCCAAAAAAAAACAACCCGGATCGGCTTTACAGCCACACTAAGTAAAAAACACTGTGTTAGCCAGCCTAGCTGCTGCTGACACACTAAACAACCGGTTCCTATCTCACCGTGGCCAGGATCCTCGGTGACACGTACTGTCCGTCAATGACGGAGCCCTGCGCCTTCCTCCAGTGGATACAATTCTACGACCATTCATGGAGAGACTCCCATCCTATTGTGATGGACACAATGGATGTCCTGAAATGATTGAAACAAAATATTTCTTTCTTTGCATAGCGATATTCTGGCCTCCATAACTTATTTTTTATATTTATATCTACAGAGTTGTGTAGGATTTATTTTGGTGGGGTGGTCTGTAGTTTTATTGATACTATTTTGGAGCAATTTTTTGGGAGGTGAAGTGTCAAAAAAACTGCAAATCAGCCATTTTATTTTTGTTCCCACTGTAAAGCCTCATGCACACGACCGTTGTGTGGGTCCGCATCCGAGCCGCCGTTTTGGCGGCTCGGATGCGGACCCATTCATTTCAATGGGGCCGCAAAAGAGGGGGTTATAAGAATGCTTATATCATTTTACTTCTATATATTTAAAAAATAAAATTTTTTACTTTTAAAGCCCCCCTTCCCTATGGGGCTTGAACATGGGATCGTCTGATTGCTTCTTCCAAAAACTGCAATGACTTAACATTTCAGCCCGTGGGAGACTCAGTGTGTTCCTATCAAGCCCTGTGTTCCTTCACTGTGGCCTTCCTCTGGGCTTTCAAAAGGCCCATGGCTTCTATTGCAACCGATCAGCAACCTCGATCTCAATGTGGGGGAATCATTTGCAATGCTCTCAGAAAAAGACTGCTGAGATGCAGAGCTAGCAATTTACCATAGCATCTGAGAGGTGAAAATGATGATTGGCATTATCACTGATCACAGACTCTGCCTCTAGGTGTCTACTGTGTAAAACAGGCACCCGGTACCATCCTTAAAAACGTATGTGTTGATGGGAACAAATAATTTCGTATTTTTACTTGAAACTGGGACGCTAAAAACAAAAAAGTCTTTATTGATTAGGTATAAATTTAAAATAAGGAGGGAATATACTGATTAATTCAACAAATATTAATCAATGGTGCAGAACTGTAATACAGATAAGGGGCCAAAGTGGAACAACTCCCTTTAATATGATTCAATACCCCACCACTTGAGGGCTATTCTGATCTGCACTCTTTATCGTTCGCCACAGTGTTGCCTTTGCTTAGTTAATAGCCAACAGGCAAATACTGTAGGCACAGTGTCCTGACTGAGTACAATGTTTCACAAAGATGCCAAGACACTTGGTTGTGTATCAAAATGAATGGCTGAATCCACCACTCACGCTGCAGGTACACGCAGCTGGCGTTAGCCCAAACATCTTTTGCAGGAATTCCATAAAATGCACTGCCACTAACTGCTCCTATAAGACATAACTAAACTATGCTAATTGTTTCCTCGGCTCGACGCATTTCCTATAACCATCCTCAGGAGCTCTGCATATTAGAAGCATAGTGTCTCATACAGATTTTTTGAGAGCAAAATCGTGCTGCCCTCTAGTATACAGAGGCAGCAGTCTGGCACTAGTGTTGAGCGCGAATATCCGTTTTGCGAATTTTTATCGCGAATATGTTAACTTCGAGAATTCGCGAACAATTAGAATATTTGCCTCTATATTCGTTAAAACGAAATTTCGTTTCCCTTTAAGCTAATAAAACAATAGAAATATAATTTATTAGTCCCAATGCATTTAGAACAACTCACATATTTATAAATCCCACACAAGCTGTAAGCAAAAGCAGCTAACAGTAGTTTGGATGAGCCAGCTAACCATTACACGAACAGAATTTTTTTTGCGCATTTAATGTTAGCGAATTTTCGCATAAAATATAAGAAAGTCAAAACCATATGAGTAACTGAACGCTTCTGACATGTCAAGTGAATTCTCGGCACGGTTGCTAGCCTTTGCGAAAAAAAAACGTCTTTACAACATGCGATCCGCACACAAGCTTTAAGCATTAGCATATAAGCATAGTAATACTTGACTGATGAAATGACTCGAAATTTTTCGAAAAAAATGCTATATACGAAAATCAAGAATATAGCACTATATTCGAAAAATACGGAATGCCGTATTTTTCGAATATAGTGCTATATTCTTGATTTTCGTATATAGTAATATTTTCGAAAAATTTCGAGTCATTTCATGAGTCAAGGACAAGTATATGCTGCTTATTGTTATTGCTATGCTAATGCATATATATTATATGCGAAAATATTAATTGCGTAAAAAAATTCTGTTCGTGTAATGGTTAGATGGCTCTTCACAACTTGGAAAGAGTCATCTAACCATTACACGAACAGAATTTTTTTTACGCATTTAATATTTTCGCATATAATATATATGCAATCAATGCATTAGCAGCATAGCAATAAGCAAAGCATATACTTGACTCATGAAATAAGTAACTCGTAAATTTACGAAAATAGTGCTATGTACGAAAATCAAGAATATGCCACTATATTTGAAAAATGCGGAATTCCGTATTTTTCGAATATAGTGCTATATTCTAGATTTTCTTATATAGCACTATTTTCGAAAAATTTCGAGTCATTTCATCAGTCAAGTATTACTATGCTTATTGCTAATGCTTAAAGATTGTGTGCGGATCGCATGTTCTAAAGACGTTTTTTTTTTCGCAAAGGTTAGGTTATGTTCCATGACTAGCAACCGTGCTGAGAATTCACTTGACAATCATGTAAAAAGCGTTCAGTTACTCATTTAATTTTAACTTTCTTATATTACATGCGAAAATTCGCTAACATTAAATGCGCAAAAAAATTCTGTTCGCGTAATGGTTAGTTACCATTACACGAACCGAATTGTTTTACGCATTTAATGTTAGCGAATTTTCGCATATAATATCCCAACCGCTGTTAGCTGTTTTTTCCTTACAGCTTGTATGCGATCGGATCTACTCGCATATTGTAAATACGGTTTTTCGCCAATCCTAAATTATGTTCCATGACAAGCAATCTAGCCCAGAAGTTACTTGACATGTCCAAAACAGTTCAGGATCCTTACTCATTTAATTGTAACACTTTCAATATATTGTATTGTATGCGAAAATCCGCTGCCATAACATTCGCAAAAAAATACTTTTCGTGTTATGTTTTTCCCGCCCGCCTAAACTAGTGTTATTGAGTATTTCACATATAGCCTTTATTGAGAGAATAATGGGCACCTAAATATTACCAGACATCCTATCGTGTACTTACTGATTGACCCTTGAAATACCATTTCATGTAGCCTATTTTGCAACGGTTCCTGTAATGCGAAAAAAAAAAAAAAAAAAAGGACATTTCAAAAATTCGCATAAATCTATTCCTATAAGGCCATTCGACTATGGATTCTGCTTCTGCGAATTGTATATTATTGCGAATTATTCGTGACAGCATATTCGCATTTTTTTTCCCTTGTTTTCCATGTGAGGTTATTGTTCACACCTCCCTATTTTTGCTTATAGCCAATGGGAAGGCATTGTCACAGCTTAGCAACATCCCTAGCAACCAATAGGAAAGTAGTCTACCTCTCACTATATAAATCGAGGCACTCCCCGGTATCCATTTTGTGGGTTTAGTTATTGGAGAGATAGGAGCTGGTTGTTTTGTGCTGTGCTATTCTATTGATCCTGAAATTTTGAATTATTCTATCATTTAGCTAGTTAGTGTTAGGTAGTGATTAGGGAATATCTTTTAGGGTCTGAATTATTAGATAGGTTAGATTAGTTAGTTAAAAGATACAAGATACAGTTAGCTGATAGGTTTTAGTGCAGGGATCTGTGTAGGGCATTAGGTATAGGTAGTTAGGGACTTGAAAAGACCTCTAGATATAGATTAATAGTTTAGGTTAGTGTTTAGGGCTATTTAGAACAGATTTTAGGTTAGGTCAGTTAGGGATTTAGTGTAATTTTCTGTCTGTCTGTCCGTCCTTGTTTAAACTTCTGTTTGATTGCGTGTTTCTGTGTTATAGTTAATTTAAAACTTCAGTTTTGTTACATCTGTCTTGTCTTTGCGTCTGATTGTCCGCGTTTTTCTGTTTTATAGTTTGGAAAAAGAAAAAAAAAGAAAAAAAGTTTAGTTTTGTGTTTAGATTTGTTACATCTGTCTTGTCTTTGCGTCTGATTGTCCGCGTTTTTCTGTTTTATACTTAGAAAAAAGAAAAAAAAAAAAAGTTTAGTTTTGTGTTTAGATTTGTTACATCTGTCTTGTCTTTGCGTCTGATTGTCCGCGTTTTTCTGTTTTATACTTAGAAAAAAGAAAAAAAAAAAAAGTTTAGTTTTGTGTTTAGATTTGTTACATCTGTCTTGTCTTTGCGTCTGATTGTCCGCGTTTTTCTTTGTTAGAGTTTTATAAAAGAAAAAAAAAATATTTTGTTTGTCTTGTCTTTGCGTCTGATTGTGTGCGTGTTTTCTGTGTTTCTTATTTTTTCATAAATAAATCAAAAAAAAATTATACTTACTCTAAATTAGTCTCGTTTTGAAGTTAGGCGTTTTATTTATTTTCCGTTTATTACTTTAATTTATTTTTATTATTTTTTTTGGTTTACATTACAAGTTAAATCTATTTTGTTTTTTGACACACGTCCCTACCACCAAAAACCTTTGGCCCAATCACTTTTACGTAAATTATGAGTGCACCGGGCCGTGCAGGCAGCCGCGGTCGGGCAAATAGAGGAGTCAGTTCCGTTGCTGGACCGCCGACAGCGCGGGGCCGCTCCTCCAGTCATGTACAGGCAGGTGCCAGTGGCAGTGGTGTCCGCCTGATCCGTGATTTTTTTAATTTTAGCAGCCGTCCAAGGGCCATACTTTCCCAGGACGCCGAGACAGTGATGGCTCTGGTGGCTGACTCGAGTGCCACGGAGTCCTCAGCCCCAGTTCATAGCAGCAGCAGTAGCGGCAGATCTACGCCTCCTGTACTAGCAACCCCCACTCCCACAGAATTGTCCCCGCTCATGTTTGAAGACGAGGACACAGAGCTGGACATTCTGGGGGAGGCTATTCAGGAGGGTGATTTACAGTTCAGCCCTCAAGATGGGCAGTACTTTTTGGAAGGGATGGGTGATAACGAGGAGGAGGGGGCAACGTCAATAAATACGCCTTTGGAATCCCTTCCAACAGGTGCGGGTGGTTTGAGCCACACAACTCCCGCATCTAGTCAGACCCAGGTGCCAGCAAGGGGACAGCGGAGAAGAGTCAGAGGCTCCATGTTAGCTGTTCCCCTCAGTCCACCACAGTTTGGCACCGGGTCTGACGTTGAAAATGAGGAGGAGGGTGATGCCGAATGGGTGCCACCTATTTTGTCAAGTGCCAGCAGCACTGAAGTAGGTAGTCACCAGAGGGAAACGGTGCGGCAGGTCTCCAGGGAGCCCATTGGCAGGGGCTCTACTGTCGAGAGGATCAGGCAGCAACAGCAGCAGCATGCTCCGCCTGTGCACACTGAGGCCCAACAGGCGCAAGCCAGCACCATGCCATCGGACAGGAGGTTGGTGCGGAAGTCTCCTGTTTGGGCTTTCTTCACCCTGGCAACAGATGATGTTACTGTTGCTGTTTGTAACCTCTGCCATGCCAGGGTGAGGAGAGGGAGGTTAGTTTCTCGGCTGGGTACCACAGCCCTGAACCAGCACATGAGATTGAACCACTGGCGGGAGTGGGAACACAGTAAGAGTGGTAGTAGCAGCAACGCCAGTGTTCAGGGGACAGCAGCTCCTGCCACTGTACAGCAGCTCCCCCTCTATATTGCCACTACTGTTTCCCACCCACCAGCTTCCTCTAGTAGAGGTATTGGTACCGGCAGCCATCCCTCTGCAACCAGTGCACCCCCCTCTATCTCCTCTGCCGTCCGGCGCCAGCCAACAATTGCTGATGCTTTTGAACGTACCGTGCCCTACGCCCCAGGGGATCGACGTGTGCGTTCACTCAATGGGCTCCTGGCAAGGGTTATTGCCCAACATCTGCTTCCGTACAATCTGGTTGACAGCAACCCATTTAGGCAGATGTTGGAGCAGGCCCAACCCAAATGGCGTGTCCCCAGCCGCCATTACTTTGCCAGGACTGGTGTCCCTGCCCTGCACCAGCACCTTGTGCAGAATGTATGCCTGTCGCTGGATCATGCTGTCAGCGACAGGGTGCATCTCACAATGGATGCTTGGACCAGCAGGCATGGGCAGGGTCGCTACCTAAGTTTCACAGCCCATTGGGTTTCCCTCCGAGGCGCCGGGGAGGGAACGGCGGCATCTGAGTTTGTGGTGCCGCCCCGGGGTGTCCATGGGAGAACTGCTCCTCTCCCGCAAGCCACTGTCTCCACGGCTGTTGAGCCCCCAAGCAAGCGTCCCCGTAGCTACGCAAGTGTGGGGCACGTCCGCTGCCAGGCCGTGCTCCAGCTTGTGAGCTTGGGGGAACGGAGACACACTGGACCTCATGTTCTGTCCGCACTACAGGCTCAGGTCCAGAAGTGGCTGACACCCCGAAGGCTCCAGGCAGGTATGGTTGTCTGTGACAACGGCAGCAACCTACTCGCCGCCCTTCAGGCTGGCAGTCTTACACACGTGCCCTGCATGGCACATGTCCTCAACCTTGTGGTGCAGAAATTCCTCCGCACTTACCCAGGGTTGAGTGACATTGTGCAAAGGGTACGTAGGATTGCCGGCCACTTCCGCCGATCCCCAACCGCCACCGCGTCCCTGTCCAAACTGCAGCGGGACAACAGCCTGCCCACCCACAGGCTGATTATGGACAGTGTGACGCGGTGGAACTCCACCCTCAACATGCTGGAGAGGTTGTGGGAGCAGCGACGGGCGGTGAGGGAATACCTGCTGGAGCTAGGCACTGCAGGGCCAACACACTCACTCCCCTACATCACTAATGCGGAGTGGGGGCAGATTCAGCAAGTCTGCCACGTGTTGGCCCCATTCGAGCAGGCGACAAAGATGGTTAGCAGGGAGCATGTCGGCCTCAACGATGTGCTCCCATTAGTGTTCCTGCTGGACAGGACACTAGATCGCCTGCTTGAAGCTGGGGAGAGTGCCTTGGTGGAGCATGAAGAGTCAACCATGCTCCACCTGGACCAGGCCCAGGACGAGGATGAACTAGTGGACATCCATGAGTCTGGGCTTGGTCAGGAGGGAGAGCCGGTGCTGGGGGCCCCTATAGTCCGGGGGTGGGGCACCTCCGACCGTGAGCAGCAGCATCGGCAGCAGGAGGACCAAGAGGTCATGGTCTCTGGCAGCTCTGAAGAGTCACAGCGGGCTGTGCTCTTCCCCATGGCTGCCCACATGCTGCGATGCCTCAGGAGGGACCCCCGGATCATAAAAATAAAGGAGAGGGATGAGTTTTGGTTGGCCACCCTATTAGACCCTCGCTGCAAGGGGAAACTGGAGGAGTTTCTACCAGCCAGCCGGAGGCAGGCCCGTATTGAAAAGTTGCGGGCCTGTCTGGTCCACCGGCTGGAGGAGGCAAACCCTATGCCTCACGCTCCAGTTCTCCCCGCCCATCTCACCCAGCAGGTGTCTGGAACCACCAGCACCAGCCGAGCAGGTGACCTTGAGGGTGAGATGAGGCTGTTCTACCAGTCTGCGCGACCCAGTACCAGCAGCAGCAGCATGAGTAACCACCAGCGGCTGGCTCGCATGGTGGCAGACTACATGGGGTCCGTTGGTGCTTCCGACAGCATGAGCACCGACGACCCCATGGAGTACTGGGTTGCCAGGCTGGACACCTGCCGCGAGCTCGCTCAGTATGCGCTGGAGATACTTTCTTGCCCCCCCTCCAGCGTACTGTCTGAGCGGACTTTCAGCGCGGCAGGTGGGGTGGTCACCGACAAGAGGACCCGTCTGTCCACTGACTCTGTGGACAGACTAACATTCATAAAAATGAATGAGTCCTGGATCGGCAGTGACTTCTTGGCCCCCGCTGTCGGTTCAGGGCGCTGAAGGGTCCCTTGTTCATCCCTCTCCTTTGCTCTCCCTCCAATACGTTGTTTTTTAATTGTTTGTAATGTAAAATCTATAATTTTATCAATATTTGTTTAATTATTATCATATTAGTTATTTTGGCCTCGCTATATGTGGCCCTCATTCAATACCATTTTCAAAAAACCTATGGTGGATGATGCAACCTGTCCTGACTCCTGATCTAACCTAGTCATCTAGGGGCATTATAACACTCAATCTACTGCTGCTGCTTCATGTTCTGCTGATTTGGGCCTAGCTATATGTGGCCCTCATTCAATACCATTTTCTGAAAAACTCTGGTTGATGATGCAACCTGTCATGACTCCTGATCTAACCTAGTCATCTAGGGGCATTATAACACTCAATCTACTGCTGCTGCTTCATGTTCTGCTTGTGTGGGGCTCATTCAATACCATTTACAAAAAACCTATGGTGGATGATGCAACCTCTCCTGACTCCTGATCTATCCTAGTCATCTAGGGGCATTATAACACTCAATCTACTGCTGCTGCTTCATGTTCTGCTGATTTGGGCCTAGCTATATGTGGCCCTCATTTAATACCATTTTCATAAAAATTCTGGTTGATGATGCAACCTGTCATGACTCCTGATCTAACCTAGTCATCTAGGGGCATTATAACACTCAATCTACTACTGCTGCTTCATGTTCTGCTGATTTGGGCCTAGCTATATGTGGCCCTCATTCAATACCATTTCCTGAAAAACTCTGGTTGATGATGCAACCTGTCATGACTCCTGATCTAACCTAGTCATCTAGGGGCATTATAACACTCAATCTACTGCTGCTGCTTCATGTTCTGCTTGTGTGGGGCTCATTCAATACCATTTACAAAAAAACTATGGTGGATGATGCAACCTCTCCTGACTCCTGATCTATCCTAGTCATCTAGGGGCATTATAACACTCAATCTACTGCTGCTGCTTCATGTTCTGCTTGTGTGGGGCTCATTCAATACCATTTTCAAAAAACCTATGGTGGATGATGCAACCTGTCCTGACTCCTGATCTAACCTAGTCATCTAGGGGCATTATAACACTCAATCTACTGCTGCTGCTTCATGTTCTGCTGATTTGGGCCTAGCTATATGTGGCCCTCAATCAATACCATTTTCTGAAAAACTCTGGTTGATGATGCAACCTGTCATGACTCCTGATCTAACCTAGTCATCTAGGGGCATTATAACACTCAATCTACTACTGCTGCTTCATGTTCTGCTGATTTGGGCCTAGCTATATGTGGCCCTCATTCAATACCATTTCCTGAAAAACTCTGGTTGATGATGCAACCTGTCATGACTCCTGATCTAACCTAGTCATCTAGGGGCATTATAACACTCAATCTACTGCTGCTGCTTCATGTTCTGCTTGTGTGGGGCTCATTCAATACCATTTACAAAAAACCTATGGTGGATGATGCAACCTCTCCTGACTCCTGATCTATCCTAGTCATCTAGGGGCATTATAACACTCAATCTACTGCTGCTGCTTCATGTTCTGCTTGTGTGGGGCTCATTCAATACCATTTTCAAAAAACCTATGGTGGATGATGCAACCTGTCCTGACTCCTGATCTAACCTAGTCATCTAGGGGCATTATAACACTCAATCTACTGCTGCTGCTTCATGTTCTGCTGATTTGGGCCTAGCTATATGTGGCCCTCAATCAATACCATTTTCTGAAAAACTCTGGTTGATGATGCAACCTGTCATGACTCCTGATCTAACCTAGTCATCTAGGGGCATTATAACACTCAATCTACTGCTGCTGCTTCATGTTCTGCTTGTGTGGGGCTCATTCAATACCATTTACAAAAAACCTATGGTGGATGATGCAACCTCTCCTGACTCCTGATCTAACCTAGTCATCTAGGGGCATTATAACACTCAATCTACTGCTGCTGCTTCATGTTCTGCTGATTTGGGCCTAGCTATATGTGGCCCTGATTCTATACCATTTTCTGAAAAACTCTGGTTGATGATGCAACCTGTCATGACTCCTGATCTAACCTAGTCATCTAGGGGCATTATAACACTCAATCTACTGCTGCTGCTTCATGTTCTGCTTGTGTGGGGCTCATTCAATACCATTTACAAAAAAACCTATGGTGGATGATGCAACCTCTCCTGACTCCTGATCTAACCTAGTCATCTAGGGGCATTATAACACTCAATCTACTGCTGCTGCTTCATGTTCTGCTTGTGTGGGGCTCATTCAATACCATTTACAAAAAACCTATGGTGGATGATGCAACCTCTCCTGACTCCTGATCTATCCTAGTCATCTAGGGGCATTATAACACTCAATCTACTGCTGCTGCTTCATGTTCTGCTGATTTGGGCCTAGCTATATGTGGCCCTCAATCAATACCATTTTCTGAAAAACTCTGGTTGATGATGCAACCTGTCATGACTCCTGATCTAACCTAGTCATCTAGGGGCATTATAACACTCAATCTACTACTGCTGCTTCATGTTCTGCTGATTTGGGCCTAGCTATATGTGGCCCTCATTCAATACCATTTCCTGAAAAACTCTGGTTGATGATGCAACCTGTCATGACTCCTGATCTAACCTAGTCATCTAGGGGCATTATAACACTCAATCTACTGCTGCTGCTTCATGTTCTGCTGATTTGGGCCTAGCTATATGTGGCCCTCATTCAATACCATTTTCTGAAAAACTCTGGTTGATGATGCAACCTGTCATGACTCCTGATCTAACCTAGTCATCTAGGGGCATTATAACACTCAATCTACTGCTGCTGCTTCATGTTCTGCTTGTGTGGGGCTCATTCAATACCATTTACAAAAAACCTATGGTGGATGATGCAACCTCTCCTGACTCCTGATCTATCCTAGTCATCTAGGGGCATTATAACACTCAATCTACTGCTGCTGCTTCATGTTCTGCTTGTGTGGGGCTCACTCAATACCATTTTCAAAAAACCTATGGTGGATGATGCAACCTGTCCTGACTCCTGATCTAACCTAGTCATCTAGGGGCATTATAACACTCAATCTACTGCTGCTGCTTCATGTTCTGCTGATTTGGGCCTAGCTATATGTGGCCCTCAATCAATACCATTTTCTGAAAAACTCTGGTTGATGATGCAACCTGTCATGACTCCTGATCTAACCTAGTCATCTAGGGGCATTATAACACTCAATCTACTGCTGCTGCTTCATGTTCTGCTTGTGTGGGGCTCATTCAATACCATTTACAAAAAACCTATGGTGGATGATGCAACCTCTCCTGACTCCTGATCTAACCTAGTCATCTAGGGGCATTATAACACTCAATCTACTGCTGCTGCTTCATGTTCTGCTGATTTGGGCCTAGCTATATGTGGCCCTGATTCTATACCATTTTCTGAAAAACTCTGGTTGATGATGCAACCTGTCATGACTCCTGATCTAACCTAGTCATCTAGGGGCATTATAACACTCAATCTACTGCTGCTGCTTCATGTTCTGCTGATTTGGGCCTAGCTATATGTGGCCCTCATTCAATACCATTTTCTGAAAAACTCTGGTTGATGATGCAACCTGTCATGACTCCTGATCTAACCTAGTCATCTAGGGGCATTATAACACTCAATCTACTGCTGCTGCTTCATGTTCTGCTTGTGTGGGGCTCATTCAATACCATTTACAAAAAACCTATGGTGGATGATGCAACCTCTCCTGACTCCTGATCTATCCTAGTCATCTAGGGGCATTATAACACTCAATCTACTGCTGCTGCTTCATGTTCTGCTTGTGTGGGGCTCATTCAATACCTTTTTTAAAAAACCTATGGTGGATGATGCAACCTGTCACGACTCCTGATATATCCTAGTCATCTAGGTGGATTAAAACAATGGATCTACTGCTGCTGCTATTGAACATTTTTTGACAATACCCTCATGAAAAAACATATATAATATAGTTTTTATTTTGATATCTAAAAAATGTTCATGCTAAGGAGCTTAAAAATCGTAATCTGGAGCTATGTCAGAATTTTTTGATTTTGAATGATTCAATATTTAACAGGTTCCCGAGTGATAGGCTCAACCAAAAAAGATGAAGATGAAGTGATTCACCCATTATGACTAGTGTCTACTGTACAAGCCTGTTGGTCCAGTGCTATATTTTGCCTTTGCTAGAGTTGTCCCAGTCTATGTTCATCATTGAGCAACATTATGTTTTTAATGAATCAGTTGAAAAGACTAAAACAACAGATCAACTGACCATGTTAGTAATACATTAATTAATGTTTTCTTCCGTGATGCCATGAACAGTCTAGAATAAGACAATAGCATCATGCATATTGTATCAAATGTGAACTATTTGTTCAGGGAGCATTAAACCTAATTTAAATCCATGTACAAACAAGTTATTTGAGACCTTTAAGACCTTATATATTTTTTTTAAATAACAGTCTACTTAAGCGTTATTTAATTCAATTATTCTGCAGAGTTATGAATCATAACTTTGGAGTCTGCATTTTACTACAGTGTTAACTGTAAAACATGAAGGTTCTTAATCGTGCGTAGGCAACCAGCATGGATCAATTTTTCTACTTTGCACTTTAACAAGTCTAGAGTGTAGAATTCTCAAAACTTGTTTTGGATTGTTAATATTCATGCATGTGCTGTGTCACTTATGTATTGTCAATATTTAAAATAAGAAAAACGTATATCAATAACACAATAGAATAAAAAGTGTTGTTTGGCTTCATTTACAAAATTAAATTATTTAACTTTATTTTATTTTCTTTTGTTTATTTTAAAAAATTGGGTTTGGGGGGCCAATGTTGTGGTTCACGATGTAGCAAGTTGTGGACCGCATGTGGCTTTCCCTTGTCAAAAGGTCTTGTGCAATAAAAATAGTACTCGACTTATTGATGAACCTAATGAAACAATTTTATTTGATTTTATTTATGTTTATTTTTTCCCTACGGATTAAGGTTCTAACATGGTGTTGTCTGTTGTCCTGGGAGGGGTGGCCGACTTCCGTGTTGACCTATCTACATGGTTGGGTCTGACTGGCGTTAGACTCATCCGTGTGACAATCCGGTTTTGATAATGAAGCCTGAATGACACATGTATATAGGGATATTTACTTTTATCTATTTTTTTAAATATTGACAATAATGTAATGATGATTTGCACATGCTAAATATATATAGACACAGCTTTAAAAAAATTTAATTTAAAAATACGTACTATATAATGTTCCTCAACTGTTGGAGAATTCTTATACTCTGAGTCATGTAAGCACATTTTTTGGTCTGTTTGGCGGAAGCAATGCCAGGACATTTAAATTTTGTTGTAATAAGTGCACTATTACGGATACGTGCTGTTTTGTTTTTACAACATGCCTTTACCATTTTACTTATATCTACTTTTTTTTTTTTTTTTTTTTGTGGGGTATACACAATTAGTTAGAAATAAGAGATTAACGGTGGATTATAAGGCCTACAACAACCATAAATGCTCATATTATCCAATTGCTTAATAATTATGTGTAGGCAACATACTCAACGATTTTCAAGGACTACTGCTATTATAAATATGCGTTGAACTTCTGGGTGTGACAAAAAATGCCAATTTTATATGTACATTCCGGTTGATGTTTGTCAGTGTACTGATGAGTTTGTGTATAGTATAGGGGCCTCACTGTAAACAAATGTTTTGAAATGAATTGCAAAACTTCAATTAATAAAATAAAAACAAACACACAATATATAGATCAAGAAATAAAATAATATTTTTTATAATATTTAACAACAACACAATAGTAAAATTGGCCTTAAGGCAAGGCCTTCAGAACATTAATAACGTTCAGTATCTCCTCAACCGCCTTGTTGTGCTGCTCCTCCACGACAGCCATTTGGTGGGAGTACTGCACCCGTAACTGCCTTAATTTGCGGCAGTGCTGCTCCCGGGACTTCCTCAATAGAGCAACATGGTCCCTCTGAAGGACTTTAACCTTCTCCTTCAGGGATTTAATTACTGTTAAAAAAAAAAAATATATATAATTAAATATATATATATATATATATATATATATAATATATATATAGAGAATTTAAAATATGTATTTATTTGTTTGACATCTGATTAAATGCAATTTAGTGAATATTGTATAAAGTTGTTCACTATTGGCGATTGTAGGTGAAAAAAAATATGAAAAATATATTTTTCATTTTAAACGTCTATATAAATTTTTTTTATTTTTTTTTTAACCTAACATTAGTCCATGAATAGTCTATGTCATTGAGGTCATAATTTACATATGATATTTGATTTGTATAATTAATTTATATTTATTGGTATAAATGATAGGGCTCTTATTATTATTTTACTTTTTATAATCATTTCATTTTTTAATAATATTGCAACGACAAGATTGAAAAGTGTGAAAAAGATAAACAAATTTACGTTAATCTGTACGTCTGGAATAAGCACACCTGTTTTGTTTCTGGAGTTTTGTCTTTAAAATTGATTTTTGAACGGGGTTAAAATAGTTAACATAGACATTGGGTGGGACATGTCTCATCCGTACTCCATCCTATGTTCTCATAACGGTGCTGTTAAAAAGGATTTTAAGATAAATTGTGGACAGGCCATCCCAACGCAGAACAATCTGAGAAGGGAACCAGAATGGTGACAGACAGTAGTGTGTTTCGATAGTACTGTCTTTTTATCCTGCTTGTAATGAACTGTAAGTTTGGCACTTTATGTTATCCAATATAACTAAACTAATACATGTGTGTGTGAATAAGTTTAAACAACAAAAGCACATGGTGGCAAACTCAGCCACTGTATATTGTCATTCCTGTATGTACTACGTTATTGCATATGTGTATGCCACTTTAAAGAACCAAGCGTATATATGTTTTGGGTAATATGGTTCAGGTGGGCTGTAAAGTTCCTAGGCTGGCTGCATGAAAACCGCCAGCATTGATGCAATTGTATGTTGTTATGTGAGGGGACCCAGATAGCTAATTGTATTGTATTTGTGTATTCTGAGCGGCATTCACCTAATGATATGCACTCAGACTTCAGCTATCTTGGAATATGTTAAATGTCTGTGTTGCTGGGAGGGTGTGACATTGTGTTTTTGGGTGGGGATTCCTGTTCTGTTGTTCTCACATGTGTATTGCCGATGTCCCTTTGTCCTGAGAGATAATTGGATTACTCCTCTCCACTCCAGACCAGAGAGGATGAAACCATGATGCATTGTGGGGATGTGTTGTGTCTGTGTATCCTAAGTTGCTGCATATCTGTCCTGTGTAGCAGTCTTGCTTCTTGTCCACTAGGGGCGTGTACACTAGATGGGGAGCTGCATAGGGGGGGTAGCCCTCAATAAAGAGTTCCTGTTTTATTCCTTAATGAAGTCTTGGCTCCTGTTTGGGGGATGGAATAACTACACTCTTGGGGATTGCTATATCATAATACTCCCCTGAGTATAAGCTCTTTTAAGAGCTTGCTCCTGTTTCCAGGCTCCCAGCGGAGACCTTGTGGATCGTGCTACCCCTCCACTACACACATATTTACCCTCCTTGTGTGGGGTGGTGACTACCCCGTCATCATCCTCCTCTTCCTGCTCCTCATCCTCAAAAATGTGGGGGGGCAACTCAGGTAGGGCTGCTGGTCCAGCCTCTTCCTCCACCATTGACTCCCCCTCCTGTGGTGGTGCTGGGTCATTAGATGTCCCTGAGGGTCCTGCTTGCTGCTCCTGCTCCCCCTCAGACGCCGACAGCTCCCAGGAATCCCTGCTGGCAGGCCTGCGTTTTACACAGGGAAGGCGAGCCCCTATAATTACAAATTAATACTTATGTAAAAATAAAAATCACAAATAATAAATGTACCTCACCATTACGTTACTTTTGTTTATTTCATCAACACTCAATAATGTTTGTACCTGGACAGTGCTCGTCACGGAGCTGGCGGATTCTCGGCATATGTCTCCGCTTCAGGTCCGACCACTTTTTGCAAATGGCCAAGGCTTCATGTTTGCCCTCATGATCCCTCCTCATCTCCTTCCTCAGCTCCCTTACTATGGCGTGTTTTGCTTTGTTAGAGCGTAGTTCATCATAACCTTGCTCTAACAGGCGCTGCGTGATTAAGAAAAGAAGCATTTTATAAAAATTATTTAATAAAACTAAGATTAAGGAACTTTAACATTAGCACAAGTGGAGTACGTCAGGCTATTCTAGGAAGTTGAACAAGCGGTCAGATCCTTCCTGCCGCTAGTTCACTTATGCCCCCAGACAGTGGCGTAGTTAGAAATGACTTGGCCCCACAGCAAATTTTTTTTAATGGGGACAACCTACCTACCACCCACAAATTTTCAAAAAGGCATTACTTTCAAGCCACCCACATAACTGTGGCTAGTAAAGATTGCTCTCTCACACCAGTCCCGGCAGCTGTTCCATCCATTTTATACACTGTCTATACTGTCACTGTATATAATTTTATTGTGTAATACTGTTGAGGGGGCCCTGAAAAAATCTTTTAGACCTCCTCCTCCTGGATCTGCCCCTTCTGGGTCAGGGCCCCCAAGCATGCCCTGTAAATACGCCACAGCGACAAGAATGACGATACGTTAACATTTACTATAATAATGGCGGCCAGGGGTGTAACTATCCGGGAAGCAGGAGAAGCGTCTGCTTTGCGGCCCTGACCCAGAAGAGGCCCATCCCACAAAGGAGGACTAAAAGATTTCGTCATGGCCCCCTCGGTAGTATTACACAATGAAATTATGTAACACAGTGACAGTATAGACAGTTAACAAAACGGATGGAACTGGTGTCGAGGGAAACGTTCCAGCAGCAGCAAGTCAGCACACGGCCAGAGGCAGTCTAACTAAAAGCTCTGCATGTTGTAGTTTAATTACACGGAACCGCTCGCCGTGCGCTGCCTTGATGCCGCAGTAACTGACCACCAACATGTCATCATTATCTCAAATACCAAACCAACAATTATTATTATTTGCGAGTCAAATAATACAATTTAAGTTAACGGAACGTAACCGTATAAAATCTAAATGTGGTGAAATTGTATGTGTGTGGGGTATAAGCTATTAGATATTGTCCATCTGAGGAGAGATGTACCTGTCTAGTGACGTGACGGCATAGTTTGGGGTGTAAAGCTGGTCCGCCTCCACGTGGTGCACCCTGGGTAACGCTAAATGAACCAGCAAATATACTGTATAATGTAAAAAATTACTTCTCCTGACCAACAGGACACTTATTTGAATATTTAGACTAGCCGTCCGCACACTGCGGCCCCCCTGCAAACTGCGGCCCTCCGGCTGTGGCAAAAATAAAACTCACATCATTCCATGACAACCTACAGCTATCATCCTATAGAAGGACATAATGGGACGGGAGTTGTAGTTTTAGAACAACTGGAGGACCGCTGTTTGAATAGACTGTGTGTGTGTGTTTGTGTGTTGGGGGAGGTCAGGGGGGGGGGTGGGTTTGAGGGGGGGTTGGTTGGTATGCAGTGTGGGTATATTGTCTGAGGCAGGAAATTAGATGTACAATGTGCATCTGATATATATATTTGTATGCATTGCTATCCATACATAATGACACGTCGGCCACATGTATGTATGAATAGCATATAAATATATAGCAGTTGCCAGTGAGATACTGCTTTGGCAGACCATTAAAACCATTTATGAGATCAAAAATGCTTAACTATTTATTTTAGTAATATAGATAAAATCACATTATATATAGTATGAGTAGATGTTAATGATTAAATGAAAAATTTATTACTTTGGAATGTCAACAATACTTGTTTCAAACTATCATTTATATGTAATCAAAGTATGTGCTATCCGAATTTTAATGCCATGCGAAAATAGTTTACACAAATACATCCGAAAAATTCAATTCAATAAACCTACATAGGAATATTACTAAGATATGCCAAACAAGCGTGTATGCGAACAAATGTTCAATTAGATTATACTTACTATGACGATCAGCTCCTCCTCAGCTTTAGTGAACTTGCTGGCCACCATCATATAAATTGAGCGCTTAAAGTTTTCAACCGCACAAAACTGACGCAAGTTGAATTCTGGTTGAAAACGGCGCTTACTTCCGGTTTTGAACAAATCACGCGCATGCGCAAAATGATACGAAAATGTCAGTGCCGTTTCAGCTATTTGTATGTTAACGAATATTCGATAAAATTAATGATATATTAGGTTTTAGAATATTCGTATCACTCGAAATCTATGATATATTACAATATCTATAATATTCGTAAAAAACAAAGCGGATATAAGGCATTAGTAGTTTCGAAATCTTTCTATTCATTTTTAATAATATTGCCTAGGCTATATTGCAATAACATTGTGTTCTAGTCTGATTTTATATTGCAATATAGAGAATATTCAAAACCTTTATTGTATAATTTGAACAGTGAACACCACTGAACACTAAAGACATTTAGAAATTTGCGAATTCGCATATTATGCGCATATTACGCGTATAACTATGCGCATATTATGCGCATATTATTGGCAAACTTACGAATATTCGATTTCGGCGAATAGAATACGAATATTCTAACGAATATTCGCGAAATATCGCGAAAACGAATATGGCACCTCAAGCTCATCACTATAAAACACACCCGGAAAGGGCTAGAGGGCTGCAAAAGGCAGCAAAATGTAGTTAAATCCCCTGCAAACAAATGTAGATAGGGAAATGATGAGTTAACATAAAATAAATAAAAATTAAACAATATTAATTGGAGTGAGGTCCCATAGCACAGAATCAGGCTTCAAGTCACCCACCAATGGAGAAGGTCACTTACTATTATTTTGACCACAGCACCCAGACAAAGGAGAGAGGTCCCACAGCAGAGAACCAGGCATCATATCACCCACCACAGGAGTAGGCCACCATTTAGTTACTTTGACCCCTACACCCAGACGGAGGAGAGAGGTTACACAGCAGAGAATCAGGCATTTAGATCACCCACCACAGGAGTAGGCCCCCATTGAATCAGACCCTGGCAACCATGTCAGATGGCACAACCATCAGCTTTATATCAATCAGCACAGGAGAAGGCGACTTTGAAAGACTTTGACCCCTACACCCAGATGGAGGAGAGAGGTTTCACAGCAGAGAATCAGGCATCATATCAACCACCACAGGAGAAGCCACCATTTAGTTACTTTGACCCCTGCACCCAGGAAGAGGAGAGAGGCACCACAGCACATATTCTGGCATCATATCAGCCACCACAGGAGAAGCCACCATTGAGTTACTTTGACCCCCGCACCCAGGAAGAGGAGAGAGGCACCACAGCACATATTCTGGCATCATATCAGCCACCACAGGAGAAGCCACCATTGAGTTACTTTGACCCCTGCACCCAGGAAGAGGAGAGAGGCCCCACAGCACATATTCTGGCATCATATCAGCCACCACAGGAGAAGCCACCATTTAGTTACTTTGACCCCTGCACCCAGGAAGAGCAGAGAGGCCACACAGCACATATTCTGGCATCATACTAACCACCACAGGAGAAGCCACCATTGAGTTACTTTGACCCCTGCACCCAGGAAGAGGAGAGAGGCCCCACAGCACATATTCTGGCATCATATCAGCCACCACAGGAGAAGCCACCATTGAGTTACTTTGACCCCCGCACCCAGGAAGAGGAGAGAGGCACCACAGCACATATTCTGGCATCATACTAACCACCACAGGAGAAGCCACCATTGAGTTACTTTGACCCCTGCACCCAGGAAGAGGAGAGAGGCCCCACAGCACATATTCTGGCATCATATCAGCCACCACAGGAGAAGCCACCATTGAGTTACTTTGACCCCTGCACCCAGGAAGAGGAGAGAGGCCCCACAGCACATATTCTGGCATCATATCAGCCACCACAGGAGAAGCCACCATTGAGTTACTTTGACCCCCGCACCCAGGAAGAGGAGAGAGGCACCACAGCACATATTCTGGCATCCTACTAACCACCACAGGAGAAGCCACCATTGAGTTACTTTGACCCCTGCACCCAGGAAGAGGAGAGAGGCCCAACAGCACATATTCTGGCATCATATCAGCCACCACAGGAGAAGCCACCATTGAGTTACTTTGACCCCCGCACCCAGGAAGAGGAGAGAGGCACCACAGCACATATTCTGGCATCATATCAGCCACCACAGGAGAAGCCACCATTGAGTTACTTTGACCCCTGCACCCAGGAAGAGGAGAGAGGCCCCACAGCACATATTCTGGCATCATATCAGCCACCACAGGAGAAGCCACCATTTAGTTACTTTGACCCCTGCACCCAGGAAGAGGAGAGAGGCCCCACAGCACATATTCTGGCATCATACTAACCACCACAGGAGAAGCCACCATTGAGTTACTTTGACCCCTGCACCCAGGAAGAGGAGAGAGGCCCCACAGCACATATTCTGGCATCATATCAGCCACCACAGGAGAAGCCACCATTGAGTTACTTTGACCCCCGCACCCAGGAAGAGGAGAGAGGCACCACAGCACATATTCTGGCATCATACTAACCACCACAGGAGAAGCCACCATTGAGTTACTTTGACCCCTGCACCCAGGAAGAGGAGAGAGGCCCCACAGCACATATTCTGGCATCATATCAGCCACCACAGGAGAAGCCACCATTGAGTTACTTTGACCCCTGCACCCAGGAAGAGGAGAGAGGCCCCACAGCACATATTCTGGCATCATATCAGCCACCACAGGAGAAGCCACCATTTAGTTACTTTGACCCCTTCACCCAAACAGAGGAGAGAGGTTCCACATCAGAGAATCAGGCATCATATCAACCACCACAGGAGTAGGCCACAATTTAATGGGACCCCGGCAACCATGTCAGATGGCACAACCATCAGCTTCATATCAATCAGCACAGGAGAAGGCGACTTTGAAAGACTTTGACCCCTACACCCAGACGGAGGAGAGAGGTTTCACAGCAGAGAATCAGGCATTTAGATCACCCACCACAGGAGTAGGCCCCCATTGAATCAGACCCTGGCAACCATGTCAGATGGCACAACCATCAGCTTTATATCAATCAGCACAGGAGAAGCCACCATTGAGTTACTTTGACCCCTGCACCCAGGAAGAGGAGAGAGGCCCCACAGCACATATTCTGGCATCATACTAACCACCACAGGAGAAGCCACCATTGAGTTACTTTGACTCCTGCACCCAGGAAGAGGAGAGAGGCCCCACAGCACATATTCTGGCATCATACTAACCACCACAGGAGAAGCCACCATTGAGTTACTTTGACCCCTGCACCCAGGAAGAGGAGAGAGGCACCACAGCACATATTCTGGCATCATATCAGCCACCACAGGAGAAGCCACCATTTAGTTACTTTGACCCCTGCACCCAGGAAGAGGAGAGAGGCACCACAGCACATATTCTGGCATCATATCAGCCACCACAGGAGAAGCCACCATTTAGTTACTTTGACCCCTGCACCCAGGAAGAGGAGAGAGGCACCACAGCACATATTCTGGCATCATATCAGCCACCACAGGAGAAGCCACGATTGAGTTACTTTGACCCCTGCACACAGGAAGAGGAGAGAGGCACCACAGCACATATTCTGGCATCATATCAGCCACCACAGGAGAAGCCACCATTTAGTTACTTTGACCCCTTCACCCAAACAGAGGAGAGAGGTTCCACATCAGAGAATCAGGCATCATATCAACCACCACAGGAGTAGGCCACAATTTAGTTTATTTGACCCCTGCACCCAGGAAGAGGAGAGAGGCCCCACAGCACATATTCTGGCATCATATCACACACCACAGGAGAAGGCCTCTTTCAGTGATTTAGGCCTTTGGACCCAGACAGAGGAGAGAGGTCAGAGATTAGCTTCATATCCCCCAGCACAGCAGAAGACCGCTTTATTTGACTTAGGCCTCAGCACCCAGACAGAAGACAGAGGTAGCATGGCAGAGGTTATGGCTTCATGTCACCCGTTAGTTTAACCGGCCACTTTCATCTGGTTAGGCCCCGGCGCCCAGACAGAGAAGAGTTTCATTCAACTGTGGGTTTCATAAAATTTGTATCAAATAAAGAAGTGGCCCGTAGCACAACAAGACATGTTTTAGGCAGTTAATAAGGACTACTCTGCACAAGGGAGGGACAGGTCCTGTGGGATCCATGCCTGGTTCATCTTTATGAAGGTCAGCTTGTCCACGTTGGCTGTGGACAGGCGGCTGCGCTTGTCAGTAATGACGCCCCCTGCCGTGCTGAATACGCGTTCAGATAAAACGCTGGCCGCCGGGCAGGAAAGCACCTCCAAGGCATAACATGCTAACTCTGGCCACGTGGACAATTTCGAAACCCAGTAGTTGAATGGGGCCGAACCATCCGTCAGGATGTGGAGGGGTGTGCAGACATACTGTTCAACCATGTTAGTGAAATGCTGCCTCCTGCTAACACGTTCCGTATCAGGTGTCGGTGCAGATAGCTGTGGCGTGGAGACAAAACTTTTCCACATTTCTGCCATGCTAACCCTGCCCTCAGATGAGCTGGCCGTGACACAGCTGCGTTGGCGACCTCTTGCCACTCCTCTGCCTTCACCTTCCACCTGTTCCCCTGTGACATGTGGGAATGCTCTCAAGAGCGCCTCTATCAGCGTGCGCTTGTACTCGCGCATCTTACGGTCGCGCTCCAGTTCAGGAATTAAAGTGGGCACATTGTCTTTATACCGGGGATCCAGCAGGGTGGCCACCCAGTAGTCTGCACACGTTAAAACGTGGGCAACTCTGCTGTCGTTGCGCAGGCATTGGAGCATATATTCGCTCATGTGGGCCAGGCTACCCATGGGTAAGGACAAGCTGTCCTCTGTGGGAGGCGTATCGTCATCGTCCACCGTATCCCCCCAGCCACGCACCAGTGATGGGCCTGGGCTGCCACCCCGCTGTGAACTTGCGTCATCCTCGTCCCCCTCCACCTCCTCCTCCTCATCCTCCTCGTCCTCCAGTACAGTGCCTTGGCTGGCGACTTGTGAACCTGTCCTCTGCTGCTTAAACAAACCTCCCTCTGAGCCACTTCGAACAGACTGGCCCGAAAGTGTTAGAAACGAGCCCTCATCCTCCTCCTCCTCCTCCACCTGGGCCACCTCGTCTAACATCATTGCCCTAAGTGTTTTCTCAAGGAGACATAGAAGTGGTATTGTAACGCTGATAACAGTGTCATCGCCACTGGCCATGTTGGTGGAGTACTCGAAACAGCGCAGCAGGGCACACAGGTCTCGCATGGAGGCCCAGTCATTGGTGGTGAAGTGGTGCTGTTCGGCAGTACGACTGACGCGAGCGTGCTGCAGCTGAAACTCCACTATGGCCTGCTGCTGCTCGCACAGTCTCTCCAGCATGTGCAAGGTGGAGTTCCACCGGGTGGGCACGTCGCATATGAGGCGGTGAGCGGGAAGGCCGAAGTTCCGCTGTAGCGCAGACAGGCGAGCAGCGGCAGGATGTGAACGGCGGAAGCGCGCACAGACGGCCCGCACTTTATGCAGCAGCTCTGACATGTTGGGGTAGTGGTGAATGAACCTCTGCACCACCAAGTTCAGCACATGCGCCAGGCAAGGGATGTGCGTCAAACCGGCTAGTCCCAGAGCTGCCACGAGATTTCGCCCATTATCGCATACCACCAGGCCTGGCTTGAGGCCCACCGGCAGAAACCACTCGTCGGTCTGTTGTTCAATACCCCGCCACAACTCCTGTGCGGTGTGGGGCCTGTCCCCCAAACATATGAGTTTCAGAATGGCCTGCTGACGTTTACCCCGGGCTGTGCTGAAGTTGGTGGTGAAGGTGTGTGGCTGACCGGATGAGCTGGTGGAAGCAGTGGAGGAGGAAGCCGAGTAGGAGGAGGAGGCTACAGGAGGCAGAGAATGATGCCCTGCGATCCTAGGGGGCGGAAGGACGTGCGCCAAGGAACTGTCCGCCGGGGGCCCAGCCGCCACTACATTCATCCAGTGTGCAGTTAGTGAGATATAGCGTCCCTGGCCGTGCTTACTGGTCCACGTATCTGTGGTTAGGTGGACCTTGCCACAAATGGCGTTGCGCAGTGCACACTTGATTTTATCGGACACTTGCATGTGCAGGGAAGGCACGGCTGTCTTGGAGAAGTAGTGGCGGCTGGGAACCACATACTGCGGGACAGCCATGGCCATCAGCTTTTTGAAGCTGTCTGTGTCCACCAGCCGGAATGACAGCATTTCAAAGGCCAGCAGTTTAGAAATGCTGGCGTTCAGGCCAAGGGCTCGAGGGTGACTCGGGGGGAATTTGCGCTTCCTCTCTAAGGTTTGAGATATTGAGAGCTGAACGCTGCTGTGTGATATAGTGGAGACGCTAGTTGACGGTGGCGGTGGTGGTGGTGTCGGTGGCACATCCTCTGTTTGCTGCTCGGCAGGTGGCAACATTCCTCTCGAGGCGGAAGCCGAGGCAGCAGCGGTAGAGGGAGCAGGGGGAGCCTCAGCGAGTGCCTGGTTTTTAAGGTGTGTACCCCACTGCAGTTCATGCTTTGCATGTAGATGCCTGGTCATGCAGGTTGTGCTGAGGTTCAGAACGTTAATGCCTCGCCTCAGGCTCTGATGGCAGAGCGTGCAAGTCACTCGGGTCTTGTCGGTAGGACATTGTTTAAAGAAGTGCCATGCCAGGGAACTCTTTGAAGCTGCCTTTGTGGGGCTGGGTCCCTGTTGGCGATGTCCAGTAGCAGGCGAACTCTGGGGGCGGCGGCTCGTCTGCTTTGGCCCCCTGCTCCCTCTTTGGCTTCGCTGTTGTCTCGGTCTCACCACTACCTCTTCCTCTGAACTGTGAAAGTCATCGCCACGACCTTCAGTCCATGTGGGGTCTAAGACCTCATCGTCCTCTGCATCGTCTTCCACCCAGTCTCCCTCCCTGACCTCCTCCAGTTCAGTCTGCACACTGCAAAAAGACGCGGCAGTGGGCACCTGTGTTTCGTCATCATCAGAGAGTCGGTGACTCTGCTGTGGTGGTATTCCCATGTCCTCTTCATCTGGAGACATAAGTGGTTGTGCGTCAGTGCATGGTATGTCTTCCTCCACTGGGGAAGGGCTAGGTGGACGCCCCTGGGAAACCCTGGAAGCAGAGTCTTCAAACAGAAGAAGAGACTGCTGCATAACTTGTGGCTCAGACCGTTTCCCTGATATGCTTGGGGGTGATGTGACAGACTGATGGGCTTGGTTTTCAGGTGCCACCTGTGCGCTTTCCGCAGAAGACTGGGTGGAAGACCATGTGGTGAACGTGCTGGAAGCACTGTCGGCCACCCAATCGATTAATGCCTGTACCTGCTCAGGCCTTACCATCCTAAGAGCGGCATTGTGCCCCACGAGATATTGCGGTACATTCTGCCGGCTAGTTGAGGGAGTTCGTTCCCTACTGTGTGCGCCTGGGGCCGAACGGCCACGTCCTCTACCAGCAACAGAGGCTCCACGGACACCACCACGACCGCGTCCTCGTCCCTTAATAGTATTTTTCTTCATTGTTGCGATTCAACTCGCACCACAATGAAATATATTATTTTTTATAAGCAAAATCCCCTCACTGGAATACTTTCAGTCTTTTGACTGTATGGATTACAGATGGAATCTGGAAGACTGTTATATGTGAGTACCGCTTTCTTTGACAGATTCTAGTATGGGTACATATATGTTTTCCCAACCCCAGCACATTAGTTTGCTAATTCCAGATGTATGAAACGCAGGCCTAACTGTATCTAGTATATTGAACGCCAGATAAACTAACTTGGCCTTTTTTAAATAAAAAAAATTCCCTCACTGGAATACTTTCAGTCTTTTGACTGTATGGATTACAGATGGAATGACTGTTATATGTGAGTACCGCTTTCTTTGACAGATTCTAGTATGGGTACATATATGTTTTCCCAACCCCAGCACATTAGTTTGCTAATTCCAGATGTATGAAACGCAGGCCTAACTGTATCTAGTATATTGAACGCCAGATAAACTAACTTGGCCTTTTTTAAATAAAAAAAATTCCCTCACTGGAATACTTTCAGTCTTTTGACTGTATGGATTAC